>NC_137461.1:245035581-245635581 GCF_964235325.1 Thermobia domestica
TGGTACCACTGCATGGTATTTATTCACTTTACCTATTTCAATGTTCTAGTGCCAGTAAATTTTCAGTAAAGTTTTTTTTTCTTGTTTCCTAGCTGAAAATGTGCATTGTTCTGTGAGAGCATCAATTGAGATAAATCCAGAAAATGTCATATTGACTCACTCGATACTGTTGTATAAGCACGGCGTTACGAAAAACAAACGAAGTAATCACTGATATAAGAAATCACTGAGAGATGGAAGAACAAATATTTACTTATTTCTGTAATTTTCTCTCCATGCCTTGTATGAAATGCAATCTGATCTCACGATTCACAGGAAAGATAGGTCATAAGTGTGTGAACCTATATACCTTGTATTCTTCACGGAGCAACATAAATGACAGATGATGACCTACAAGGCGTTATGCTGCGTCACGTACAACAGAACGCGTGGGAAAGTGTAGTTCGCAATTCACAGGAAACGTGTAGAATTTACTAAAGTAGGCACCGTGTACACGGACAACTTCGTACCATTTTGCAACGAGTTTAGAACATACCTTAGAGGTTCAATGAAATATTTCTCTTTAAAAATAAAAAATAAAAAAATTACTGGTGACTAATACGTAAAGAGGTGTTGAACAACAATTCACTGGAATTATTTGTGACAGTAAAACAAACGGATTTTAATCCTGAGCCTTACAGCGGAGGAATACATCTTTGCAACATTTCATTCTTTCAAAACACAAGAATCACTGATAGGAAGACATGCATATTGCCTTCATCATACATATCAAATGAAGAAGGGATGACTCATTACCGTAAATGTAACACTAAGTTTATTTGACCCATATTCATGGAACGTCGTGTTGGAATCATTAGCGTCGTTTCACAATTCATTATAGAGAAGTAATAAATACTCCTGCGACCTATCGACCTAGTTCTTTATATCCCATCTTTGAAAGCAGAAACATTTCTCAGTGTACATGGCACAAAGCAGGCAAATCACTTCATTTACTTCAATCCAGTCAAATTCTGAATGCATTTTAAGACCTATGTCTCCCTATTTATTTTCCTGGTAATTTGTTGTTGAGTGTTTACGCATACGCATACTTTGGCATGCTCCATCCTATTGAAATCTTTTTGTCTTTGGGGGAAAAAAACTACTCTTACTTTTTAAATTATTTTTTTATTACTGCCACTGCTGAATGAAGTCTTTATCTTGTGGATAAAACATTAACCTTTATTTCTTGTTCAATTTTAGTGTTGATTACTTCTTTTTCATACTGAATGAAGTCTTATCTTCCCGAAAACTCGGGAATGTCTTTGTAAGAGAGAAATGTGCATTTACTATTATTTTGTCTTTTAACAAAATTTTCTAACTGCTGAAGTCTTTATCTTCTAGGAAAAAAAACTGTTTCTTTATTAGTTTTAATGTTATTTTACTTCTTTTCTATCTCCTGAATGAAACCGTATTTTCTGAGAAGGAAAAAAAAACTAGAATACCATCTGTATCTTAATTAATTATAGTACTTTATTGCTTGTTTCTATAATAAACGAAATAATCTTATCGTCTGGAAGATTCTGCAATTGCATATTTCTCTATTACAATGGCATTGCAGAGTTTTCCAGAATGTAAGATGATTTCATTTACTATAGAAAAGAAGTAATTAACTCTAATCAATCAAGAAAGAGGGTGGTATTGTAGTTTTTCTCTCATGAGATGAGTTCGTTCAGTAGATAGAAAAGATGTAAAATAACACTAAAATTAGTCAAGAAAAAAAGAGGTTAGTTGCTTTCTGTTTTTCATGCAGCAGGTAGGAAATGTTTTTAGAAGGCAAATATAACAGTAAGTGCCTATCTCTCTATTACTCTGACATCGCAGTTTTCAAAAAAATGAAATTTCCCGCAGTATAGAAAAAAAGTAATCAACACCAAAATTAATCAAGGAATAAAAGTTATTCTTAGAAAAAAAAAGATTTCATTCAGCAGATAGGAGTAATCAAAAAATAAAATTAACAGAGGTACTTTCTTCCAGAAGACAAAAAAATAAAAATGTAAACAGTAATGAATCTCGATATTAGTTAATATTTCCATCCTCCGAGGAAAGTAACAGGCAAGTTGCTAAATTATAAAGGATAATAAAATAATAAATACATACAAGGTAAACATTTCATCTCATTTCACTGTGTACTAATACATGAGTGCGTAAAAATGAACTCATCTCGCTATATAAAATACAAAGACCTAAGTGATTTAGTGACCGACAGATCTTTGCACAGGCCAAATCGCTTAAGATAGACAAGTTAAATATGGACAGTACATGGGATTTGTTACGTAGGATACCACTAAGGAAGGATTTTTGCAAATTCGACAGGAAGGGGAGGAAAATAGGTGTGGGACGTATTTTTAAAATATGACCATATCTCCGAATTCCTTAAGGTTACAGACTTGAAATTTGATATTCGGATGTATCATTTCAAATAATTTGACATATTTAAGCGGTTTTTGATATTTTAGTACAAAGGAAAAAAAGAAAAAAAAGGTGAGAAAGAAAAGAAAAGGAGTGAGGATTACAATTATTATAAGATGTCAAAATCTCTGAATTTATGAAGGTTTGAAACATGAAATTTTGTATTTTCATATTATTTAAAATAAGTAGATAAGAATTTAAGCGCTTTTGAAATATGCCTCGGAGGTAAGAAAGGGGGGTGGAAAGAAAAATGGATGGGGATTATAATTATTATAGTAAAGTATTTAATTCCTTAAGGTGAGAGATTTGAAGTTCAGTATTTCCATTTCTCATTTAAAATACTTTGCCACGTGTTTCGGCCCTCTTTTTTCTTTTTTGACATGCTAGTAAAAAGGGAAAGAAACGATGTGGAGAGGAGAAAAAAAAGGTGGGGATTACAATTATTCTAATAAAATGTCGGTATCTCTAAATCTTTTAAGATTTGAAATATGGAAGTAACTTCTCATTTAAAATTATTACAAAAGCGTTTTATGATACATATCCTAAAAGGAAGAAAAAGGGAAGGATTACAATTATTATAATAAGATGTTCATATCTTGGGGTCCGGGAAAGTAAGAGGCATTGAAACGGTGGAAATCTCTTTTTCCTCCAAATCCACAGAATTCTATGCATATGATATTGATCTAGTGACCTATAGATGTGAGAAATGTAGTGAATACAAAACGTATATGTAGAGAAGAACGCGTCCATGGACTAAGTTGCAGATCCCTGGCTTATTTAGTGATGGTAAGAACTTTCCGATATCTCTCGTGATTGTAAGGAAAATAGGTAAAACTATACTTACCTACGCAGTAGTCTAGGCTCCGCCTGCTGCAGCCAAACACCCAATACTTCCTTCACCGTTTCTTCTGTTGCGACGGTGTACATCTTACGAACAGCAGCTGAAAAGAAAGATAGAATTTCAAGCAAGTACTAGCGATTTTTATTCTTTAAAAAAACTGTCATTTGAAATAAATTTCCCTCTTAAATAGCTTTACGGAATTATGGTATGGTTTGTAAACATGGATACCTAGAGCTGAAACTAATTCCTATATTATTTTTCAAGTCACCTAAGCTAGGCCCCTATTTTGTGATTTTTATGTAAGGGTACTATAGAAAGTTATCTTCCACAACACTTTTGGTATATTATATAATGGAAAAGTTATATTTTTCGATACAAGTGTAACAAGACTTTCTTCCGGTGCCCTTAGTGGTGATATGGTTTTGAGTCAACGTTTAAAGTCACCTTAAATAACACTACAAAAAACACATGTGTTTTGGCTAACTTCGTTGTCACGAAAAATTGAAAGATGAAGTCGACAGAAAGACGAAAGTTTGACTATTCGCCGTCTTGAAAGCCTGCAACTTTTCTCTTTTTATACTGGAATTATGGTAACTTCGAAAGCTATGTTCTTCTAGTGTTTTATCTGCGTTCCAGTGTTAGACAAAGAGCTCTGAAATTTTGCACCTTTAAAATATCGGCAGGGGAGACAGTTTGGCATACTATGCAATACTACCAGACTAATAGTGTTGCCAACCCAACAAAGTTATATTCGTGTGGTAGACAGTATCAAATTTACAGGTATAAACGAACCAGTGGAAAAAAAAAACGAAGCATGAATGAAACTAGATTAATTTTTAGGTACCGTAATGTGAAGTGTGAAAAAAAAAAGCGTGGGGTTCTGAGTTTCACGGAAGGCCGTATCAAATGGGCTACGTGACTAACAAAATCTGTTTGCCTGGGATTTATTTGGTAACTTTCAGCTTTATATCGGAATAGCGGTTATTTAAAAGGACCATTGTCCGTTTGAATTAGAAAAAAATACTATATATATATATATATATATATATATATGTGTGTGTGTGTGTGTGTGTTTGTGTGTGTATGTATATGGAAATTACATACACTTCCAAAAGTAACAAGTAACAGTGGGTTAATCAATGCTGCCAACAAGTAGTGTCAGAAAATAGCTAAATGACGCACAAAAACTAGCTAAAAATGGCTCAACTTACCTTAAATTATAGGTAACAGAATTTAGGAATAAAGGAACTAAATATTTGGTACTTTAAGTCTACTAGTTTACAAAGATGTTCTAATATTATTTATCTTTTGATATCCTCAAATCAAACAGTTTCACAATAATTTTTGTTCCTTCATTGACTAGAAGTAATAAAATCTCTTGAATTATTTTCAACTTCTAATGCTGGGTATGGCTTTATAACACTATTGATCTATCACAAAAATATATACATGCACATGCACGCATCTCAACAAGAAAAACTCCACCCAAACTAAAAATACACTAGAAACTAATCAAACAAATTGACTATGGAGAAACCAGATCCAGGAATCCCAATTTACCGTGACGGATAGGTGAGACTGATAAAAGATATCTAATCTACTGTGACAATGTAAGTGCTGTTGTAAACAAAAGAATTAGAAAAATACCAAGATAAACTACTTTTTTTTAGGTTTTTCATATTTTCTAAAAAAAAATTGACTGCAAAAGATGTAATTGCCGCTATATTAGCAAGTATGAATGGCAAGTTGACCAAAATTATAGTCCATAGCTAATGCACATGATAATGGCTAAATTGGCAAAAATGGAGTTGATGCTAACATTGAGTCAAAAGAGAGATGTTCCAAAAAGACGTAAATTAAAAGATATAACAAAGATTTGAAACCTGTTTCATAACTTGTACAGGTTTGATAGGATACTTACATATTTCTTTCCGAAGTTAGGTTCTTCAAGCTTTCTCTCAAATGTTTGAAAATCATTCAACGTTCGCAGAGGCAGAAGGCCAAGAAGTTCGGATTCTTCGTTTATGGACTCTGCTTTCACACTCACACCATTACTTAGAAGTGTGTCGACCTTCTTCTCGACGGAAGATACTCTTTCACTAAGGTCAGCTAAAGTAGATTGCATTTGGCAAATACCATTCTGATATCTGCAATAAATTTTAGGAAATATTGTTTTGAAGGTGTTAATATAACTAGAAAATATATTATTTCACAAACCATTGAAACAATTAAATGTACATTCATGTTCAAAATGATTGTCGCATATCTATAACTGTCTTCTTGTAAGAATATAATTTGATAATGATTTTGCAGGATACTTTTAATACCGATACTATGTGTATAATCGAGAAATGTATATTTGTGGAAAATTTTATAGGGAAAGAATTATAAGCACATAAATTAGAATGAGTAAAACAAATGGTCAAGAAAGCTTTATTTTCGTTTTATTGTTCTTATTTACTGCTCTTTTGACATGAAATTTGCCACATACATGTCTTTGCCGATTACGCACATACCAACATTGTAAGAAATACAGGGCGAATTCGTTATCAAATTTTATTCCTACAACAACATATTTATAGACATGCGACAATAATTTTGGACATGGGTGTACGTTTGTGGTGGACAAACACCGTGTGCGTAGATTTTCTCAGGATTCTACCGTTCCCCTCCACTTTCTTCAATCCATTATTTAATTCATTCTCATCATCACCGTCTCCTTTAGGCTGCCCCACATAACCGTGGGACAAAACTCAAAGATTTTATTTAAATATGATTTCGCTGTTCATTTAATCAGAAATCTTGGGGGGAAAAGTGGGGAACAATTAGGAAGACGTGTGTAGAAGACCACTACGTTGCAGAATTATGACCAGGTCATTAGAGTATGACTTCATAAATCAGCACTGCGGAAGGAAAGGGTTGATTGCTCAGAGGTAGAACGTTGCCTTTTGGTGCGACGGATCTTTGGTTCAATCTCCGGCCTTATGAGTTTATGATGGACAATATCATATTCGTGAGGGTTTTCCCGTTCTCATGCCACTAATTCCTTCATAATCATTCACTATCATTAGTCATCCGTGTATCTTAACATTAACCCTAGGAAGACTAAACTATAATTGGTCACGTGAAAGACTAAGGGGTGTCAATTTTGCTCGTGGTTGTAAATTCCAATTTTAACCCTACTAATGTATTTTAAAGTTATTTAATGACTGCTACTAATAAATGTGAGTTGTAAAACTATTTTAAGACTTGTGAAATTTTATTTTAATAGGAAATATTACAAGTCCCAGTACAGACTACTACCGCATTTGGTTAGCAGACATGAAGTAGCTTGAAATACAATTCGCCTGTGTAGACAATTTACTATACTAAACCTGAGAGTATTACGTTTGCTCAATGTATAAAAGTAGATTATGTTAATTTAGTCATCCATTCAAAGAATAGATACGTTTACATGATCCTTTCAAAGTAAAACTGTACTCCTCTTAACATTTCTAAGTTGCTAAAAAAAAATGTACTTAGTCTCCTGCGCTAAAAAAAAAAAAAACTACCACAATAATGTGCTTTCTAATAAAACTAAATTTAAGTTTAGATTACAGAAGAAAATACAAAAAAATTCAAACGTTGTAAAATTCATTTGTTCGGGCAAAGAGAAAAAGAAAGTGCGGGCAAATTTGACCCACCTTCGTCTTTCTATGGTTAAGGACATAACAGCGGGGTTATGAAGAACGGGACCTACAGCTTAAAGTGAGATCCGAACCACTACTCAGTTGCACTCGAGAGATATTGTTCTTCATTTGAACTCGAAACCAGAATCCCTTGATAACAAAGGCGATAAATCCACAGACCCATCATCCACGGAGGTCAACTGATAGAAATACGTTGCAGTGATCTTGCATACTTGTGAATATTTTAGGAGCCACTTAAGAACCAAAAGGGAAAGAACTGCAAAATGGAATCACTCTATAGTTATACAGATTAAATCAATGGACAATTTTAAAAGACTATATAGTACAGAAGATCTAATTTAGTCAGTCAGAAATATAGGCTTAATTTAATTTGCTAATCAATACAGGAAGTGACTAATAGTTCTGGACCATTCATACTATCTTTCTAAATAAAACTTTTTATTATTATTATTATTATTAACAAACCAGTCAAACCTAATAGAAATCTCTGTTTCGTCGATCTACTTTCCAATGTTATAAATTTAGACACTTAATCAGCTTCTGTGGAAAAGTTTTGTTGACCGTCCGCTAGTGTGGCAGCGCACTACAGGCAGTTCGGGGGGAACTCCAAACTTGATAAAATAAAATCACAATTAAAGAGACAAGTTAAAAAAGTATTTTTCGCGAATCCAACCCCCACTCAACTTGTGGACTATCATGCCTCTGACAAGGAAAATTCAAGCTTAACCAATGCTGAAGGAGTAGACTGCTGAATAATTTATGATGTAATGGCAAATCATTTGCAGAACTAGTTGACCTATGACCTATAGTTTGAGCGAGTTGCGTTCATTTCTCGAGGTTGCGACCTTGTTCAATCGAATCATCAGCCTCAAATTACCTTTACTCTCAAAAAAAAAAAAAGGGGGCAACGGTTACTCCACTTTAATCTAAGGTAAACGTATTAAAAAAAAAAAAAAAAAACTGGTGTAAAGCAAACATTCCGGTTTAAGTGAAAAAAAGTTTAAAAAAACACGGTTTTGGCCAATCCTGAAAAATAGCGTTACTTCTTTATTACATCCGTTCAGATTGCAAATATTTTTCTGAGATTTTAGATCCAGACTTTATTCACCTGGTAGAAAAAAAAAGTAAACAAAAGCACTAAAATCAATTAAGAGACAGAAGTTACTGTTTTTAGAGGATAAAAAGATAAAAATGTAAGCAACGAAAAACCTAGTTTTCTTCAAACTTACACCCTCGACTTCTTACCTAACAAACTTCAAACTAATATGCCAACTTATTTTCGCGTAATAATCCATTTTGAATTATTATTAATATCTAATAACTAATTTTTCGAAATTCATCGTTCTTTTACCCTAAACCCAAAAGTCCATACCCGATCGAACCTTTCCTTGCACTTATTGTAAAGCGATGAAATGAGTGATATCACTTAATCTAAGATTGATGAAGTATACCTTAGAATAAGTAATTGTTACTAAATAAAGTCGGACATAAGTATTTATATTCTTCAATTTTGCCCCCAACCTCCGAATAAATATGGAAGAACATAAGGAACGAAAGATAAGCATGATGCATTCTAAAATGAGTGAAATGTCCAGGCTTGCTTGCTGCATTTAAATATCATCCGTACCGATTCTTGGGGAAGCCACATCGGTTAAAATTTTTAGTGTATCGGTGAAAGCTAAAACAAGAAAGCTTAGGCAATGTATTAATTCAAAGCAGTTTTCTCCTCGATTGTAGAGATAAAACGTAATTTTCATTACTTTAGCGGACGGCTCTCCAAATTTAAATCGATTTTGTCGATTTTTTCACTAGATTTGGGGCACTACTTTACAAACGCTTCACGAACCACAGCTGAGCGAGCGGAGGGGATTAGAAGCCCCGTAGGACTCGTTTTTCCCCTTATCTTTTAAGTTACACACGATTGGCATTGCAGCCATTGTAGACTGTCATTTTCCAAAACTTAACATACAAATACTGGCATTTCGTTCCTTGCTTGTATTCAACCGCCTTCCGCCCTGGCAAATAGCTCCACCATAACATACTTACTTTCCCATGTATAGCCTACTCATTTGCACATACAATTTATTGAGTTTAAAACACTTACATTATCATTTAACTACCTTCATTATTAATATGGGGTTAACTTTAGCAGATGGCTCTACCTAATTAAATAAATTATTTTAATGTGTTTAGACTTCATAAATCGTATCTGTTATATAGAATCCTACGAAATGGAAAATTAAGTATGTTATGGTGGATCTAATTGACAAGGCGGTAGGCAGACGAATACAAGCAAGGAATGAGATGGCAGTAAGTACATATGAAGCTTTGGAAAATGACCGTCTGCAATGGTTGCAATACCAAACGCGTGTAACTTAAAAAGTAGGAAAAAAAAAACGAGCCCTGCGGGGCATCTATTCCCCTTCGCTCGCTCAGCTATGCTACGTAAAGTATTATGTAACGGCATATTTTTTGAACTGGGGGGGGGGCAATATTTTGCTTAAAATTTGTACTATCTTGGTATATATTTTGTATTTTCTTTTTTTTTATGGTTTAGGTAGGTTAAGTTAGTTTGGGTTAGGCTGGGTTAAGATACTTGGGCATTACTCGAGCAGATGGTTCTAGCAAATGTTCACACATTGCATTTCCGGGTTCCTTTTTGTAGAATATCTACTAAATGAGAAGCTAGTGCATAAACCACGAACCAACTTGTGCTAGGTGGCCACAAAAAAAGCACGAATGCCATCTAACCGAGTCAGGGCAGGGGTGTTGCTGGGTATCCCGAGCGGAGCGAGGGGATGCGTCCGTAGAGAGCAGGCGTGTCAGCGACGGAGGACATGCACATAAACGAGGAAAAATACATAAAATATCCGCAATAATTTTTACACGGTGATTTTACCTGAATTCGTACTTTCTTCCTATATTTTCTGTTTTTGATGATTTAGGTTAGGTTTGGTTAGTTATGTTAGTAATTACGGTTACGTAACACCAACTCATTTCTCCTGTAAACACGGTGGTTTTACCTGATTTTGGCCTCCAAGTTCCAAAATTCTCTATATGTAACAGTATTATCTCAAATCTAGTGAAAAATGACCATAAAATCGATATAAATATGGTACAGCCGTCTGCTAAAACAATGCCTTAACAGTATCAAGTATTCCACCTATAAATTTTTAATATGATAAAGCCGTCTGCTGAAGTTAACCCTCTAATTTTTGTACTGATATTCAGGGGTGTCCGAGGAAAATTTCCCTAGGGAGGGGCCCATCTCCATGGTTGCTATATTACGCCTGGTATTTAATATACATGGTTTCCTATATTATGTATACATTTTCGTAAGCCAAAGGGGGCCCGGGCCCACCGCCCTCCCCTTCGGGCGCCTATGCTGATGCTAATTGTCAAGAGCCATCACTGACTTTAAAGAATCTAATGGCTAAATATGGTATACATTATACGGATGAACACACTTAAAAAAAAGAAAAAACATAAAAGATATAAACATAAAATTCCATCCATATTTGAAACGTAATGAAGTAATACTATCCTAAAAGCGCTCAGCGCACCAGTCTAAAATAAAATTTACCTTTTTATTTTGTAACTAAAACTAAAGTAGGGCTTACTATTACATTTCATACACATAGCTTACCTTTGTTTACCTTTTGGAAGAAATCAAACTACTCACCAATCCTACAGATGGCTCTATTTGCTAAACAATCGACAAACGTCAAGCGTTTTGAATCAAGCTTGAAATAGGCTTAGTAGAAAGTTGATAAATTCAAGCTTCTTTTCAAGTTAAAAACAAGCTAAAATAAACGTTGATTGTCGCTTGTCGCATTCAAGCTTCTTTTCAAGTTAAAAACAAGCTAAAATAAACGTTGATTGTCGCTTGTCGCATCAACTGTACATTGCTAAGCCAAAATCAAGGGAAAGCGACCCTTGATTTAAGCTTACATGCTATCTGGGTATGCACAAAAGTAATGGCAATCGAGGTCAAATGTCAAATATTTAAAACTGAATATTTTTTATACGGAGCCACATATTGAGCTGCAGCTTCCACATTTAACAATAGATCATCAAGTACTACATGTCTCAAAAGTACAGACTATTGAGGTCAAATTCATATATTGAAATCTGAATAACTGGTAAACGAAGCCACATATAGAGGTGGCGTTTCCACATTTATTTAACAAGTTATCAACTACTACATGTCGCGAAAGTACTGATAATCGAGGTCAAAGATCAAATATTTAGACCTGAATAACTCGTAAACTGAGCCACATATTGAGGTAGTGTTTCCACATGTAAGAATGGGTCATCAAATACTATATGTCCAAAAGTACTGATAGTGAGAGTCAAAGTCCAAATATGTAAACCCTAATAACTCATAACCGGAGCCACATATTGAGCTGCAGTATCTACATTTAACAATATTTTATCAAGTACTACATGACCCAAAAGTACTTACCATCGAGTTCAAAGGTCAAATATATAAACCAAAATAACTCAAAAACAGCTATATATTGAGGTGCCGTTTCCACGTTTAGCAATTGGTTATGAAGTACTACACGTCACAACAGTACTGACCGACGAGGTCAAAGGTCAAATATTTAAACCAAAATAACTCGTAAACGAAACCATATATTGAAATAGTGTTTACACATTTAGTAATAGGTCATCAATTCCAGAGGTTGTTCAGCCTACGTTTGGCCGATTTCGTTCCTTACCCCTCTCGGGCAAAATGAACTCACCCGACCTGGCTCTTGGCGTCCTGGAGTGTTGTGCAATGGCTTCCTGGGAACGGAGTTGTTTTTCCGTGCAGACGACAATAGCGCACAAAACAGAACTATTATTGTGAGTGTTATGTTAAATTGGTTTCCAAGTTTGTGGGTTTCCGCACTGTGACCATAATGCCGCACAAACTAAGCCGGTTTTGGGAAGGCTATGTTGCGGCTCTTTATGACGCCCACTTTTTTGTTTCTGTCATTAGAAAACAGTGCAAGAAGAATGGTTGCAACGTCAGTGTAAGCCACCTCCACCATGCAGAGGAAACTTCCCAAACTGGCAATGCAAGATAATCCACCAACACAAAACTGTGTGGCTAATCGTCTTGACGTGTCTTTGGGGATTGTGAGACGGACGTTACACCATCAACTCAAGCTGGAAAAGGTCATGAAAGCTCGCGGCCATATTCTCACGGATGCCCATCGAAAGGAACGACAGTGTAACGCCCGGATGCTGTACCAACGGCATCTGGCAAAACAAAGGTGGATGCACGTCTTAACGCTCGATGAAGCATGGATTTACCTTTCCCACTGCAGTAAACCGAGAGCCATCATGTACCGAGAGAAAGGCGCCAAGAACTTCAGAAGGTGGGTCCGTGTCTGTAAAGAATTCTTTACAAAAGGGTTCATGGTCGTTATTGTTACTGTTACCGAGATAAACTGAAGATTCGTAGGGTAGCGAAGAACTGCAAAATAAATTAGCAGTATTTTCAGGAGCAGATCATGCTGCTGTTCTACGAGCATGACATTCCAACAAGGTACGGAAATGACGCCAGTCTGGTGCGCATTCACATGCGCAAGGCGTCATCACATACCTCATGATGATCCCCTCGCATTCTACAGGGAGATGGAGGAGGCAAGTGGTATATAAGTGATACCTTTCAATGAGGTACCTGTTAAATCTCCAGATGCAAGTCCTATGGACTAGTGTGGTTTTGGATTGCTGAAGAGGGCTTTGGAAAAACGGTGTGTGATAACTGTGGAAGGACTTCGAAAAGCTGTGCAAAAGGAATGGGACCATATTCCCCTATCAGTTCTTCAGAGAAGCCTATTACCGAGGAAATTACGCTGTAAGGCTACTCTTAGGAACCAAGGGAAACACTTAGAGCACTTACAGATCTGGCGCCATGGATTCTTGTAAATTTTTAGGTAAGTCGAAATTGGCCAAACGTAGACTGAACAACCTGTACTACATGTCCCAAAAGTACTGACCATCGAAGTCAAAGTTCAAACGTTTAAAACCGAGTACTTTGTAAACGGAGTAACCTATTAAAGTGCTGTTACCACATTTAGTAATAGATCATTTAGTACTACATGTCCCAAAAATATTGAGAATTGAGGTTAAAGGTCAAAAATTTAAACCCGAATAACTCTAATTGGAGGCACATATTGAGGTTCTCTTTCCACATTTGACAATAGGTCATCAAGTACTACAGGTTCCAATAGTATTGAACATCGAAGTCAAAGTTCAAATATTTAAACTCAAATAATTCGTAAACGAAAACACATATCGAGTTGGTTTTTGCACATTTAGTAATAAGTGATCAACTACTACATGTACCAAAGGTACTGACATAGAATTCAAAGGTCAAATATTTAAATCCTGATAACTCTAAAACGATGCCACATTTTGAGGTGCTGTTTCCACGTTTAACAATAGGTACCACACGTCACAATCGTGACCGTCAATGTCAAACGTCAAATATTTAAACCTGAATAACTTATAAATTAAACCACATATTGGCGTGGTGTTTCCACATTTAGAAACAGGACATTAATTGCTGCGTGCCCTAAAATTACTGAACATCGAGGTCAAAGGTCGAATATTTAAACCATAATAACTCAAAAACGGAGGCACATATTGAGGTTCTCTTACCACATTTAACAATAGGTCAATAAGTGCTACAGGTCCCAATAGTATTAACCGTCGAGGTCAAATATCAAATATTTAAACCCAAATAATTCGTAAACGAAAACACATATTGAGTTGGTGTTTCCACATTTAGCAATAGGTGACCAACTACTACATGTCCCAAAGGTACTGACCATAGAATTGAAAGGTCAAATATTTATACCCGATAGATTCGTAAACGGAGCAACTTATTGAGAAGCTTTTTCCACATTTCGTAATAGATAATGATGTACTACGTGTTCCAAAAGTACTGACCATTGAGGTCAAAGATCAAATATTTCAACCCGATTAAAGCGTAAATGGAGCCACAGATTGAGTTGGTGTTTCCACATTTCGTAATATGTCATCAACTACTACATGTCCCAAAAGTGCAGACTACCTAATCCAGCCTACACTACATGAAATCTAGTTGCAAGTATAGGTTCAATCCTTTCTTTAGCCCCGCTGAGAACACTGAACTATGTTATAATCGTTTCACAGCCTAAATATTATACTCCAAATAAGTACAATTATTATCATTTATATTTTATTCTGTTGTTAGTAAATAAATTAAGTTAGAATAAAATATTGAATATTTTGTACTTCAAAAAATTTGCGGGGACGCGTCGCTCTCGGCACACCGCCAGAGACGCCCGTGGATAGGGGCATACCCCTAAATTATCCGAATGAGATAAAAGTTGCGAAATTTAATCTCCTTGACGTCTTGAGAAATAATATAATCTTCAAACATTCTCTCCCTATTTGGTGAGAGCGTAGGGGGGCATATTGGCCGATAAGTTCTTATATGTGGGATTTTAGAGCTAGCCTAGAAGGATCGAGACAATTGGAGCGAAACTTTAAGAGTCAATAGTTCTTTGACCAAGAACTAATTGAAAAGAAGAAAAACAGACATATATAAGAAGTAACAGGGGCAGGGCCGCCCGAAGAAAATTTTCTAAAGGGGGCCTATCTCTATGATTGCTATGTTACGTCATATTTCTGATATTTAATATACGTAGTTTACAATATTACATATACATTTTCGTGAGCCAGAGGGGCCCCCGGGGCCCCACCGTGCCCTCCCCTTCGGGCGCCCATGGACAGGAGGCATACTCCATAAAAATTGTCCGCAAGAGATAAAACATGAAAATTTAATCTCCTTAATGTCTTGATAATGAAAATAATTTTAAAATATTTTTCTTGGTTTACTTTCGGGATTGAAGGGGGCATATTCCTCGATAAAATTCCATAGGTTGGGTCTCAGGGCTAGGCCCCTGGAACTGGAACGTTTGGAATGAATCTCACAGGATCCGTAGTTCTTGAGAGTAGAATTAAGAAAAATCAATTTTCGTATATACGGTTTTTTTTAAATATTTACATATATGAAAATCTATTTACATATATAAGAGGCATACTTCTCAAAAATTATCCGAATGAGACAAAATTCGCAAAATTTAAACTCATTAATGAGTTGAGAACGTAAATAATTTCCTTTGTTGTAATACAACCAATTTTAAGCGAATTAGTTGTAACTACCATTATCAAAGACTGCAGTAGATTGTATGTTGTAACCTACATGCAATGAATAAATATGTATACTGCAGTATTTACATCGAATCCAAGACTCCGTCGAATCTAAGACTCACGTGAATTTTGGACGTCTAAAAGCTAACAAAAGGGTGCGCCTTATATTCGAAGAAATACGGTGTATATATGTACATGGCTAACCTGTCTGGAATCAAGTTTTGGACATAATTATTATTACCTACCTCAAATTCATCATATAATGTTACTTTGATTAAAATATGTATGGTAAGAGGAGAAAGTGGGATCAAAATTTACAGTAAAATCAGTGTCATAGGGGGCTCGCAAGTTAGGGTAATAAAGCTTGGTATTGGAACATTTCTCATTAAAAATAATTAGACACGTGACCATACGTTTCCAAAACGTTCGCTTCTAAGGTGGGAAAGGGGTGAATTTACATACATCTTTTTCCTTCTCATTCAAATCTACGTTGGCTATTTCATAATCGCTGATAAACGGGTGAACCGTTTGAAATGAATTTTTGATTAGAACACTCGGATCGAGCCTATTATTATCATGTCACTTTCATTAAAATGCGTATCCTAAAGGGGATTGTAAAGGGACTGTATTCCAAAAATAGAATATCTCACTAGCCTCTCATTCGGAACATGAAACTTCATATATAACCTTCTTATTATAAATAAATGGCAACGTGCTCCAGCGGTTTAGAAAATTCATTTAAGGGGTACGCCATTTCTATGTTATTACCGATATATGAGAAGAAACCTGTTTTATCATTACGGAAAAGTGAGTGAATCCTTTCGAGTGAAATTGTGCGTAAAGTAAGCAATTCACTCGGGCTGGGTTTCACCAAAGTGTATATTCTAAGTGGGAGGAATTCAAAATGTATAACAAAAATATGTACTTCTTTATGTGACTTTCACTTGTGACTTTCACCAAAGTGTATATTCTAAGTGGGAGGAATTCAAAATGTATAACAAAAATATGTACTTCTTTAACCCTTTAGATTATGCAGATGGAAATCAGTGTATATAAAATCCTTTTTGAATTAATAAATTGAGACGTGTTCCAGAGTGGAGCTGGCATGAGACTAAACCGTTTAAAATTAATTTTTAAACATATTAATGTTGAATTCGGTATTTATCATTAGCGACTTGGATTAAAATACGTGTTCTAAAAAGAAACGGGCATAAACTTGTCATCCGAATGAAACCTAGTCCATTCGATGAACATAACAAATATATGTTCATGCACAAAAATTAGGTACCATGGACAGTGGAGAAAGTCCCTGCGGCCCATTAACCCTATTAGCATAAAGAAAATCGTAGACTCGCAGTGAAATAGCTATTGCATCAACGTTGTTCACTCAAAAGTCATGGTTTATAGTTCATTCTCTTCAGCACGATACAAGCTTTCCAGAGGTGCTGTGTATTGGAGCGCATAACGTACTACTTAAACAGAGAAAATTGGGAAAATGTCGAGAAAACGTCTTCCAGAAATCACTCCCATAAACGTTGGACCCATCTAAAGTACATGAAAACACATTGCCCAAATGTATCTCGAAAAATACTATAATTAATGTGAAATGTGGTTACCAAGTTTTGTATTGATAGACTGAATAAGTATGAGGGGAAGGCGTATATTGGTATACAAGTTATTCCTTCATATCTATTCCGTCTATCAATAAAAAACCTGGCAAAAACATTTCTTATTCCCTATGCTATTTCCAAGATACATTTGGATCATGTGCTTTTACCTCGGGCTACTTCAGGGGAGTCCAAAGTTGATGGGAGGGATTTCGAGAGGGAATTTTCCCGATATTCTCCCAACTTTCCCTGTTCAAGTACGTTATGGGCCCCAATACATATATCCTCTGGAAAGCGAGTTTCATGCTGAAGAGAATGAACTATAAACCATGACTTTCCAATGAACACCGTTGATGCAATAGCTATTTCAGTGTGAATCTACTATTTTCTTTATAGTAACTGGGTTAGACCTAATGGGCCACAGGGATTTACTCCGTTCTTCATGGTACCTAATTTTTGTGCATCAACATATTTTTGTTATCTTTATTGATTGTACTAGGTTTGATTCGGATGTCTGGATGACACGTTTATGTTTGTTTCTTGTACGAAGGGATAAGGGGAAGGTACTTTTCGAATTCTCGCAAACAATATCTAACGGCTGCATTAGTTTAAAGAGATTTTTGAAGATAGATATATCCTGGGTCGAGTTGGATTTCTATTCGATTCAAATGCGGATCGTAAGGGGTGAAAAAGAGAGTATAAATATAACTCTCAAATACTTTCCATACATATTCTTCCCGAGCTAAGAACGGGCATTTCAACTAGTTAATATTGTAAATAGAAAGAAGAATATATTTGAAGAGAAAATGCCATTCTTGCTTAGAAATATCTTACTACTGAGAGATGTTACTTATGATATTACACATATTATATTTGTCATTCTTAATGCAGATAGCCTGAAATCAGATATTTATATCCATACACAATTCATGCTTTTATGCAAATTTACTTTGAATAATTATACAGTTTTAAAGCAAAAAATACTTACATTCATTATGAGAAAGTTATTGTGAAAAGATGATTATGATGAAAAGCTATGATGAAGAGGTGATTATGATGAAATGTTATGATTAAAGTTATGATCATTAAAATATAGTACAAAATTTATTTAAAAAGAACAATTTTAAGCGGGATATATACTCACTTTAGATACTTTCAAATCTCTAGAATCAACATTAGCAGGCCAAAACCATATCCCTGAAGACATTAAATGTCGATTGAAAGTTCGAAATTCATGTTATTATTTACTTCACAATCTTTTACCTTTGCAAATCATGTCAAGGAATTTTACAACTTATAATAAATAAAACGATAATCATGCCTGTTGTGCTATATTCCAGTCAAAACATGGTCGCTTACTCTGAATGAAGAACGCAGACTGAAAGTATTTGAGAATAAAATCCTAATACAAATATTCAAACCCAAAAAGAACGGGAATTGGGAATGGTGGAAAACTTGATAGAGAGGAACTGCATTTTTCATGCCGTTTAGCAAACATTGTTAGGGTCATTAAGTCTAGGAAGCTTTGGTGGACAGGTCGTGTTGTCAGAATGAATGAAAGTACGAACGCTTCAAAAAATTTTAATTGGAAATCCAATCGGGAAAGGACCATTTGGAAGATCGAGGCGCAGATGGAAAGACAGTATTAGGATGGACATTACAAAAATAGGAATATAAATTAGAAACTGGATCCAGTTGTCTAAGGGCAGAAGTCAATGGAGAGCTTGAACCTTCGGGTTCCATAGGCCATAGAGTTAGTAGGCTAGTTATTTACATACTAGCTGTGCAACGTAATGCAATATTCTTGTAGTTTGCAAAAGTGCAGCATATTCTACACATGCATATTGTACTTTGTTTTGTTACTAATTACGATTCGTAAAACAAATTCGCAATATGATTAACACAAGTATCTTTTGTGTCCAATTATTGAGAAGAGGAATATCACAGTGACCACCCTCCTTATATGTTGGGGGAATCGTAGCTCATTTCTACTGAGTAACTGTTACATGTGAGAAACGTAACATAAATATCTGGAAACTCCCAATTTCGTTTTCATTCTAACTTTATATAACTACCAATCTGAAAGCAGTTAAAAAGAGATATAACTTAGATTATATTCCGCTTAGAAAAAAAGCACGAGTGATTTAAGTATAAAAATCGATTTAAATAAAAGATATCAAAAAAATATGTTTGTCTTTTTAAATAGTGATTTTCTTCAACCTTGTTAACGAAGTTCCATTTAAACTGTGTATTGAAAAGAAGATACTTCTTACGTAGGTCTTCTCCATGGTTCGTGTACCAACAGTTTCAGTACAAATGTTGCGGCCAAAATCTCGTTGCCCAGAGTTTCGCCCGAGCAAAATCTCGCCACCTAAGAACTCCCGGGATAAAATCTCCCTTGGTCAAATTTTTGCGTGTCCCAAAAACCTTGCTGCTCAAAATCTCTCCTGGTCAAAACCTCATGTGTCCAAAACCTCGGCGCATAAAACCTAAAAGGCAAAATCTCTCGTGGCTGAAATTGTTGTGGCCAAAATCGAACCTGTTCGAAAACTGGGTGACTAAAGCTTTGCTGTCAAAAATCCTCCCTCATCCCTACCAAAACCGAACCAAACAAAATCTCTAGGGACAGAATTTTGCTTGCCTGATCCTTCGGGACAAAACCTCACCTAGGAGAGAGTTTCGTTAGTATAAAACTTCACCACGACTTCTAGAGTGTTTCATATACCGCTATATCTATAAACTTTTAAGATAATACATAGATAACTATATAAAAAGTGAAATAAGCATAGAGTTTTATGTTTCCTGCCTCAGACTGACCTTTAATTGCTGTCTAAACGGCATTTATTATGCTTTTGTTATGTCCAGTAATTTAGACATTAGCTTGTATGTAACTCGGGATTTCAAAGCGTACACATAATATTTCACATGTTGGTATGTAGTGATGGGTGAATTGGTGTATGGGTTTTTGATTTCGAAAGTATGACGCAAATTTCGACTGTCCATAATTCGGGAACCATAAGCCTGTACAACACAATATTTCAAACTGTTATACAGTAGGTAAAGGTCTATCTTGGACTTGTAAGTGCAATATATAGTGTCATTGATTTTCAAAGGGGAAAATGAAGCAGGAAACTAGATTCAATGTATAAGATTTCTGTTCATTTGGATATAGTTTAGTATTATACCTAGGTATATCCATTCATTCCGAAACCGTCAATTTTTTTACGCTTCTAGCAATGGTGGATCTACCCGGGGATGGAGAACGTAAAATAATTTAAGCTATTATTTATACATATATTTCTGCCAGTTTGTAGTAAACTCATGATATACTTATCATAATCCGGTTCTGTCTGCCCCCAGGTTTTACCTTCTAGATCCGCCACTGGCTTCTAGTAAGCGCTCCTGGGACCATGTTAGTTAACTCTCTCCTTTCCTCCCTATTATTGTTATTATTATTATTATTATTACTTTATCCCAGAAATACAGATGGTGATCAGAAAAAATGGAAACACCTGTAGTTGGCAACACGTCAGATGTATGGGTTGGTAGTGGTGTCGTGGCGCCCGCAACGCCGGACCGCTGGTGGTGGTGTGTTAGGCCGGACTCCATACTACGTCAGGCGCAGTGGAACAGCAGTGTCCAGTGGCTGCAGCAGACGGAAGTAGTGTAAAATGGGAGACCTCTCAGAGTTTCAAAGAGGGCAAATTGTTGGTGCGCGGTTATGTAGAGTGAGTGTGACGGCAGTGGCTACTGTGTTAGGTGTTTCGCATGGGACAGTGTCGAAGGTGATGACGGCCTACACAACACACGGGAAAACCACAACGTGGAAGCGGAACAGTGGGCGGAAGAAAATCATGAGTGACAGGTCACGCCGGATATTAAAGCACATTGTCACGCAGAACCGTCGTGCCACTGCGGAGCAAGTAACGGAGGAACTCAATGAGCACCTCTCCCACCCTGTTTCAACAATCACAGTCCGCCGCGAATTACATGACATGAACTTACGGGGTCGTGTTGCACGGGCCAAACCGCTCATCAGGGACCATAACGATTTCGCACGCCGCAAATGGTGCCGCGACCATGCAACTTGAACCGTTGAGGACTGGAAACGTGTGATATGGTCGGATCAGTCATCCTCCACCCCATTTCCAACCCCGTGTTTATGTGTGGAGAACGCGCAAATAAGCTTATGATCTGCAGTGCCTCCGCCCAACTGTGAAACATGGCGGTGGGTCGGTGATGCTGTGGGCCGCCATATCATGGTTTTCATTGGGTCCTGTGGTCACACTTAGCGGACGAATCACTGCCAACGAGTTTGTCCGATTTTAGGAGACCACTTGAATCCTATGGTATGGATGTTGTTCCCGGACAATAACGCCATCATCAAGGATGATAATGCACCCATTCACACAGCTGGCGTTGTTGCAGTGTGGTTTCAGGACATCGGGATGAAGTTCAATACCTCCCCTGGCTATCCCAATGTCCAGATCTCAACATAATTGAACATCTGTGGTCCGTCTTGGAAACACGACTCCGGCGACGATTTCCACGTCCATCCTCTCTCACAGAACTGGCTGATGCCCTGCACGAGGAATGTTGTAAAATTCCACTTGCTACCATTCACGACCTCTATGCCTCCATCGCACGTCGCATCAAGACTGTTCTGAAGGCGAAAGGTGGTCCGACACTATATTAATCTGGTAAGTTGCAATTTCGTTCAGGTGTTTCCATTTTTCTGATCACCATCTTTACATTGAGTAAATGATTATGATGAGATTTTGGCAAGGGACATTTCGTTCGGTGAGGTATTGACCAATAGAAATTTTGAGCAGCATGGTTTTGGCAACTCAAGTTTCTGGCTAGGCGAGATTTCTACCAAGACCATGTGCATCAACCTCTTGATCACAAATGCATCACATCCTTCCTCACTGGTCTATTGGCTAGCTCGTATGTAGTGCTCTCAAACGAGTCGGGTCGGGTCAGCTCGGGTCGGGTCGGGTCAGGTCAACTCGGGTCGGGTTATCGGGTCGGGTCAGTCGGGTCAGCTCGGGTCGGGTTGTCGGGTCAGGCTAATCGGGTCGGGTTGTCGGGTCGGGTCAGTCGGGTCAGCTCGGGTCGGGTTGTCGGGTCGGGTCAATCGGGTAAACTCGGGTCGGGTTGTCGGGTCGGGTCAATCGGGTCAGCTCGGATCGGGTTGTCGGGTCGGGTTGTCGAGTCGGGTTATTCGGGTCGGGTCAATCGGGTTAGTTCGGGTCGGGTTATCGGGTCGGGTCAGTCGGGTCACTCGGGTCGGGTTATCGGGTCGGGTTGTCGGGTCGGGTCAGTCGGGTCAGTTCACTTTGTTCAACTGAGTTTAGGTTGAGTTTAGACTCGGCTGGAGTCGAAAGCTGCTGTTTTTCACTAGCTGCCTAATTAAAAATAGAAATTTTCAATTTATTTTATAGAAATCATAAATCTATTTTGAACACTTGCAGCTAGTGTTTTTATGATAAATGCCTGTTTTTCTACTTGTGTGTACTTCAATTTTTAAATGTGGAAGATTGATTTGACCAATCGACTATAATATTAATATCTACGCCAATATGGAGTCTGGATTTAGAACAAACTAGAAGTTGTTTGAGCAACGCCAAAAGGTGATTGGATATGAACGACCAAGCCCAAGCAGGGCCGCGGTGGCCCAGTGGTGGAGAAATCATCTCTGGTGCATGGTGTCCAGTAACGTAGCTAGTTTTTTTCAGGGGGGGGCAATGAAGGGCCCAAGAGGATTTTGAGGGGGACATCTCATATATATATATATGTGTGTGTGTGTGTGTTTGTGTGTGTGTGTGTGTATTCAAGGTGAATGTTTCCATCTTTATTGTTCATGATTTTACTCTTTGGAAAACAGTGAAAATATAAGAATTTAGTACCTCAAACAACTAGGATTCATTAATGCAATTGATTTCTAGTATAAGTAAATAGTTATTTAATCATGGCGTTTAAAATATGGGTAGCTGGTTAAGTGGAAGCAAATACACTTTTACAGGTAAAGAAAATAACTTATAAGTTCATGCCTCTACTTGAAGAGGATCTTTCTATTCGTGTGGGCAGCAGCAAACATATCCACAACTTATTAAAGATCTAACGATTTAGCAATTTTCTTCTCAATATAAAGTAACACTAAGTTTTTCAACCTATCATGAGTCATTGACTTGCGTATACAAGTTTTTAATCTCTTCAAAGAAGAGAATGACCTTTCACATGTAGCACTAGAAACTGATATAATCACAGAGATGATACCTAGCTTGTAGGTTTCTAGGAATGCGTTTTTGTAGACACAAAGAAGATAAACGAAATTCGTTAAGGAATCAGCTTTCGTTTTCTTCTCGTCTTCATACAACTTAATTGTTAGAGCAACCCACATTATGCTTTATTTCTTGTTTAATTATGCTTTTTTAAAATTATGCTATATTGTTAATTTCAATGATTATTTTACATTAATCGTGTATAATGTATATTTATTATACATCAAATATTCTAAATATCTTGATCTATTTATTGATATATTTTTGCAACTAGTTTCTCTCATATTTAATGAACTTTCTACTTAATTCATTGTAAAGAGATGTGGTTTGCTCGAATAAATTTTTTCTATCATTTGTGTGCGCCTTACAGGTACATATATACTGAAAGGGAAAGTAAAAGATGCCACCAAAAAGTACAGAAAGTGCTTAAGTTCAAAAAGTAAACATAACAATACAGTGATGACGCCAGAGGGGGGCAAGGGGGCGACGCCCCCCCTAGTAACTACTTCTGCCCCCCTGACTGCCACCTAGACTGCCCCCCCAGACTCGTACAATCTTTAAACATTCTTCATTATATATTAGTATTATATATCAGTATCATAACCAATCTCATTGACAAATTGTAGTCTACTTTCCATGAATTTACTATGTGGCAGATTAATCCTCAAGTTTTCTTCTTTGAGCGTCTGGGTATGCACGCATATTTCTTTTTTCTAATTTAGCCCCTTTTGAGGTAAATTTTAGTTATATTTCTTTCTTATGATTTTTAATAATTGTGCCTAGCGAACAATAGTAGATTTGATCGACTTGTTTTCTTCTCATTGGATCAACTTCGATTGGAAACAAAAGAAAGGTAAAACCAGTTACGTAGCGCCAAAAGGGCGTAGCTGTCGAATTTTCATATTTTGTGTTAATGCTATGAGGACATGTATAATGGATTGAATTTTTTTGTGCCAAGACGCCTTAATGAAAATCTCTAACCTTGGAACGTTATTCGAAAAAGATATAAAGGTATAACTGAGTTACTAGCATTTGGTTCTGTGCCAGAGAGGCACATATCACTTAAGCCTCTAAACTAATAAAATTGCAGTTACGCCTTTTTGGCGCTCAACCATCGGTTTGTGTTTGTCCAGGTTTGAAGTTTTCAGTTTCATATTTTGTTTTATTTAAAACTTCTTTTTTCTGAAACATTATTCTCGGCTTTCAATATCAGAGGATGTGCTTATAACAGTTTAGTTTGCAACTACCAGGGCTTAATTTTTTGAAGGAGATAAAAAGAGTTGTGTTTTCCCTTCCTGTAAATGATAATAATAAAATTATGGAATGAAATTTATTCCCAATAAAATGTATTGTCAGAGTGATGATCTTTAGTTAGTAATTAGTTTATACTAGTGCTCCTTTACTTATTTTGTTTCAGAGTACTGACGTGACGTCTACCATATTGACTAGGAGCTGCTGAATAATTCGTAGCCCAACCCAGAAGAAGTGCACGTGGATTGGTGAAGTTTTACTTCTTCTTCTCTTCCCCCGAGAGTCAATATACTACCTTGTACAGTGCTCCAGCTTTTGCAGAAAAGTTAAAAAAATCCAGATTTCCTCGCACCACTGTTCGTAGCACTACCCCTATCAGATCTAAAATTGCGTCTTTCAAGTGTTATTTAAGTTTGGGAAATAAGTACACGTAATAGTTAGACGGAGCTAAATCTTCGGAATAAGAATGATGATCTAGACATTGAAATCCTAGATTATGCAATGTCAGTTATGTTTGCAGGGGCTTGATGGACAGGTGTATTCTCCTGAAGGTGTATTCTTTTCATTTTCCGCAGCGTTAAACTTTGAATTTTTCTTTCAGTTTTGTAAGTAATGTAGAGATTCTGGATTAAATATCTGACCATTGAGGAGGTAGTCTACCACTCCATACTTATACCAGAAGAATGTTCCAAACAGTTTCTCAACCTACTTCTGTGTCTTGAACTTCTTGGGGCGATGGAGAAATGAGTGCTACTACTCCATTGACTGTTGTTCCGATTCAGGATCATAGTGGTACAACCATATTTCATCTATGGTTACTATTCGTCAGCGAAATTGATCAGCATTACGGTCCAATTGGAAGAATACTTCTCTTAATGCCGTTACCCTTTTATTCTCCTGACATATATTTTGGGAACCCATTATGCTGAGAACTTGCGCATACCCAAGCCATTCTGAATTATGCTACCGACGAGTTCCAAAGAAATGCCCAGAATCCCTGACAAAAAATTTGCTGAGAAGGTAAAACTGAGAAAGCGTGGTGCAGACCTCAGACTATAATAAATATAAATAGCTTAAATTATTTTTGTCACACAAAAACTGGGATGGCCTAGGCCCTCCGGCCCCGGGCTATATCCACCACTGGCTGAAATGCTGCAATTTTCAAGAATAATGTCAGAAATTGCATCCATGATACCAGGAAGAGTCATTGCTTTTAATCATCCTGGATGTAAAGTATAATTTGTTGAGAAATTGCTACGTTTATACTAAGCCACTTACTTCTTCACCACTATATATAACGGAGGAGAGTCCTGTGGTGTTTCACTGATTTCCTAATTAATTTACTTCGGTGACTTTCCTTGGTGGAACAAAAATGTTATAACAGTAAGGATCTGGATGTTCGTGAAATTATCTGTTTGGGCACACATAATCACTTCAGAGGCCTGAGAAACAATAAGAATTTCATTATTAATATGAAAATTTATATTTGTACATACAGAGAGATGTTTTTCTAAGCTACGGTTTCATTTTTCTACCTCGTACCTACACTCCTTCTGGATTGGACTACGACATTTTCAGCAGCTCCTCGTAAATTCTCTCTCTGGCTCTCTCTCTCTACATATATATATATATATATATATATATATATATAGAGAGAGAGAGAGAGAGAGAGAGAGAGATACGTAGCATATAGACGAATGTGTTACTTGTAGCATACGCGAAAGTAATTCAATTTATGTTTAGGCTTCAAAAGTTTCATTGAAAAATATTTCATGTGCAGACGTTACTTATTTGTTAGTTACAAATTTTATTTGAAGTAAGTTTAATTTATAATCATGTAGATCTAACATAAAAACAGCAACGAAATACACAATGTAATGTAAAATAAGTCAAACGTAATAAATATGTCATTTTTGGTATGACAATAGCCGCCCCCGAAAATGTATCTGCCCCTCCTTTGCCCCCCTAAGAACTTAAAGCTGGCGTCGTCACTGTGACAATATAGTATGGAGTTCTTGCATACTATTCATTGTTGGCGGAAAAATTTCTTCCTTTACTTTCTTTTCTCCACATCAAAGGATTACAGCGAAAAGTTTACAGAAATGAAAATAAGCTTTTCATTGTTGCATTGTTAGTTCTCAATGATTTTGCATTGTAAATATTGGCTTTAAAAAATATTAACACAGTATGTTAAACTTTCAGTTAAAGAGAATTTTCCGAGAATTGTGCTATATATTTTAAATTATGTTTTATGCTTTATTTTCTAAAAATATGCTTTTAAAACTAGTTTCCCAATGTGAATGCATTTTGGCGTTCACCCAGTGTCGTGACCATGGTGCTCTCAAACGGGTCGGGTTGACCCGACCCGACCCGACTCGGATCGGGTCAGTTCGGGTCGGGCTACGGGTCGGGTCGGGTTGTCGGGTCGGGTCAGTCGGGTCAGCTCGGGTCGGGTTGTCGGGTCGGGTTATTCGGGTCGGGTCAATCGGGTCAGCTCGGGTCGGGTTGTCGGGTCGGGTCAATCGGGTCGGGTTGTCGGATCGGATTATTCGGGTCGGGTTGTCGGGTCGGGTCAACCGGGTCAGCTCGGGTCGGTTTATCGGGTCAGGTCAATCAGATCGGATCACGGTTCGGGTCAGTCGGGTCGGGTCGGGTCATCGGGTCGGGTCAGTCAATTCGGGTCACGGGTCGGGTCGGGTTCGGTCTTCAACCCGACCCGACCCGACCCGTTGAGAGCACTACTCGTATGTCTTTCGTGCACGTGGTCCTTGGTTCGATTTCCGATGAGAACACAAAAATTCACAATCGCTCACTTTCAATTATCATCCGTTTGGTTTAGCAAAAAAGGTGTAACGTTAAACTAAAGAAGATCATATCATTTCTTCAATAAATAGTTCGGAAACCTATAATATAGACGGACTATGGTTCAAGTGTTTACCGCTGGTGTTACGGATTTTTAGTTCTATCCAACATAAGTCAGGTTGTGATGCTCAATATTGAATATGTGACAGAGGCGTTATTTGTTGTAAAGGTTGAGCACCTGTCTCTCCATTAAGTTTGATATACTGTGTATATATATTATATGATACTAGCAAACATCGCCACGTATTGCCGTGGACAACAGTTTCCGTTTCTCCTTCTGTGTATTTCATATGTATCTAATTATTTTAAATTAGAAGTCCAAACGTTGAATTTATTCCCTTTAACCTGAAGAAATTGCGATATATAAACATCTCATAACTGTAATGCCACTCCGTTTCGTTCTCCTCCATTTCCTTCCCTTCTACTCGCTGAAACATGTGACTAGTTATCTTAAATGAGACGTCCACATATCATATCTCTATCCCTCAGAGATTCAGAAATATTGACATTTTAATATAAAAATTTATACACACCGAATCTTCTAACCTGCTCCTAATAGAGGGGTTGGCTATTCTAGAATAATAAGTTTTTTTTTATTTGTTTGTTGATGCTGTATCCCTGTCTTGAAAATACCTGTCAAAACTTTACTTCCACGCCACCACAAAATATATTATTGCGTTGATTGATGTAATACAATTTTTCCTTTTGAATCTTAAACCTATATTATTTTGTTTGTGGCGCAGTCTTCTTCAATAGTGTCGAATTATGTTTATTCTTTTTCGGGTCTCAATTGGCCAAATTTTCTTTCCCTACTTGTACATCATTGCTAACATTCAAATTTAAGGCGGCAAGATCTTTTTCTGTTTCTTAAGATGTCAATATCTTTTTATGACACCTTCAATTGTTGGGTCATTTGCGCTAAAAAGCTCCAGGGCTATCCAAAAGAATCCTGAAGTTTCAGGATTGAAGTTTTTTCCTATTGATATGAAATGAGAATCATATGGACTTTCAGAATATACTGTAATAAGTTAAATAATGAAGAATACATTAATAAACGCAGAATACAAGTGCTTATGCATGATACTTGATGTAGGAAAGTGGATGATATTTTAATAAATTTATTTCCGATATATAATAAATTTGTGTAATTTGGCAACTTTATTGTTAATTATTTTCATTAGTGCAGAGGTAATTTTACCTTCAATGCATCACTTGGATTATACTGAAGAGTTTCGACGATTATTCTTTACGTAATTCCGTTAGGTAGTTTCATTTCTATCACGTAGGAACGAACATTAGTGAACCTTAAGAAATCTGTCGAATGAGAGGAACTACAATTAATAACGTTCAATTTTCCCAGTGTAATGCTTGGTGATAATTCATCTCTAAATTTTGATTTTATTGTTTATTTTACTTATTTAGAGCAAACATTGTCAAATACAGGGACAGACTTGAAGAATTCGTTTGAAGAGAATAATTTGCCGTTATTTGGGTAGTGAACTGAAAAAGGGAAGTGAAAGTTACATGTAATACGTAAAATTTAATTATCTTGTAGGTGATCGAATCACTGAAAACTTGAAACCGATTAAATCGTTGGAAATGAATTTTGGAATATAGCTTTCACGTACTTCGAACTGGCTTTTTATGATATCACTTTGATTACAGAGCGTATCCTAAGAACATGAAATGCAATGTATTCAGAATTTATCATAAATATAAAATATTTAATGGACTTTTATCATTGAATTTCCATTGAGATTCGTATACTAAAGGCGGGAGGCAAGATGATTCAACTATTTTGTACAAACCTATTTTCCTTATGAGACGAAGGGGTATTTCCGCGAGTACATTATATATATTCAAGTGAAAATGCTATCGGAGGTCCATAGAACAATATTCAGTAACTTTTTTCTACTAGCGGCACAACATAAATTGTTCGTTATTATTATTATTATTATTATTATTATTATTATTATTATTATTATTATTATTATTATTATTATTATTAAACATAAATCGAATCGTACTTTTATTAATAACTCGCAGAAATGCCCGTCCTTTGCACTGGGTAAATAGTTTTATTGAAATATTTTTATCGTTTTGCACCTTAGGATAATTATGAATTTCAATTAAGTATAATTATACAAACCCATAACACAGTATTTTTGGCACAAATTTTGAACTTCCTTGTCCGGTCAGGATACGTATGTTAATCAATGTGACAGGGCAAAACTCCATATAACAGTGTTTCAAAATTCATTTCAAGCAGGTAATTCGTTTTCCGAGATGCGGTCACAAACAAGAGACAACATGCCTTATGCAGAGTCGTTTTCACGATGTTTAGCGTCATACTAAATGCCTGGCTACTGCAGGAAAATATGTTAGTCGAACTCTTTAGAATGGCACTAATCACGCATCACAATGGATCTGCATAGAGCCCAACGTTATAGAATTCGATGTAACGAAAAAAATATAGAAATTGCTCTTAAAACTGGAATTTTGTAAAATACTTTGTCATGTGTCAATTTGTTTTAAATCATGAGTTTATCTACGGAGTTTCATTTTCCTAACTTTATGGTGTCTAAGATTATATATTTTCACATTAAGTCTGAACCTCATCCACTCTTTAATGAAAATGATTATTGAGATATAAATATTATGGTGCTTCTGGTTCCTGAGTTATAAGAAATTAGAGTGGGTTGATCAGAGTTAAAGGATATATATTGCATGCTATCGATGAAACTCACTTGACATTGACCGAACTTAGCATGGTAATGCACCTGAAGGAGCTCAGTGAATATATGGAATAATATACTATGTTCTTAAATTACTTGCCATCAATTTTGGGTTTGGAATTTGTGAAATAAAGAAATTTTATTAAATTGCCATTGATAGTATACATCCAATCTTGGAGAATCTCGGTATTGTGGTAAATATTGACAAGCTTACTAACGTGATAGCTTAATATGACATATTATTCAAGGCAGATCTTTGGTTCGCTAATTATTGACATCAAAACGGAGATTGGGCTTAGTGAAATCAAGAAATTTTAGTAAAACGCGATTGGTGGAATTCATCCGATTTTGACCAAATTTAGCTTGATGGTCGACCTTTATGAGCTGAGTGTGCATATGAAATATTATGGTATACAGATCGTTGGTCCTCGAAGTATAGACCACCAAATTTGTGGTTTTATTAATATCCAGTTTAAGTCCCGCAGACTATTGCCCAAGAGACTCGTAAACGAGTCTAGAATTGCATTTTCAAATTCAAGGTGAATGAGGAGAAAATTTACAATTGCCGTCTTGTTTTCCAGAGGGATGATCAGTGGTCCCATGTAGTATAACCGCTAACTTCTTGCCTTTGGTATGATCCATTCCGGTTCGATTCTTGTGGAGGACACTCGGTCTAAAATTTGTAAAAGCTTTTTCAAACCAGGATCCTGAGTTAATTTTTTTCTGGTTTTCCTTCATTCGCAGCAAGCAAACGCCAGGATGGTACCTAACATACAAGGCCCAGACCGCTTTCCTTCTTCCTCATTTCTTTCTTCCTTTCTGCCTTCCGTGGATATTGTGCTGACCAAGATACGTCATCCTCCATACGTGAAGAGTTTCAGGCTATAGACGCCGTTAATTACCAGAAATGTGTATAAACAATAATAAATAATCAAGAAGAGGCGAGAAACTTCCTGAGTCTCTTGGCAAGAATAGTTCACCTATGTCTTCGATCTCAGTCACTATTTAATGTTGCGTAATTCATAGTATGGAAACTATAAATTGGTCGCACAAAAAGTATGAAGAGCATCTACCAATGTTTAAAGATATGCAAGTCTACACAATATACTTCAGTAATAAATGATTTAACTGTTATTATTTCATTTCCTTCGTGGATCTCTCGTCATGCAGAAGCAATCTGATAACGTCTAGAGGATATTAAGAAGAACATCAGTATGTAAAGTTAGTACATACATTTTACAAACGACACGATTAACAATTCTAGACCAGACGAAAAAAGAAACTTCCAGAATCCAAACGAAACGAGAAATTGGTATTTCTAGTCTCGTGGGCAACATTACTCCTGAACCAAAACATACACAATATTGTAATTCATATACACACTAAGCGCGGTAAAATCTTTGAGTAATTCAAATCTAATTACGTTGAAACTGTTACTTCTTGAGATATTGGCTATCAAATTTACCAAGAAATATTCATTAAACACGATCAATGTAACTCATACGATCTTCACCAAGATTCACGTGGGGTAGACCGTCATGAGCTGATTACGCATATATTATGGTGTGCAAAACTGACTCTCGAATTATTTTCATGAAATTTCGGGGAAAACCCGAACTTGATGGCCAACAACTCATGAACTAAAGGATCATACAGCACGATATTGCGTATACATATTAAACTTATTAATAACTACCAACATTTTAAATTTGGTTTAATGAAAGTCTTTGGTTTCGAAGTTACTGGCCATCAAAATTTTGGGCTTAGACTGGAGGTAAGAACAGTGTTAACCTATAATTAAGATTAAGGAAAGATCTCTACCTCTTCCGGTTTGAATGTAATGCAGGAGACGGAATCTATTCTTAGGGACCTGAATCGATGGAAAATAGTTTCCTGATATCTTTTACCATTTTTGCTTAACGGCAATAAGTATTCAAGCCGTAAGTACCGGAATTCAAGCCGGAATTTCAGCCATTTTCCGTTTCCGTAGTATGTTGTGGGTGCCGATTGTATGTTATTTTGAGACGCTGAAACAATTGAAAAAAATAAACTGCAATATTTGTTCACAGCCAGTTGGATGGAAGACCAGACGTGTGGACGGTCATAGCCGTTGTGCAAGACACCCGCACGTTTCCTCTGTATTCTTTGCTATATCTCAGCACCTTTGTTCTATGTAGACTGATATTGAAATCAGAGGTCGTTGTGGATTTCTACCATTCCTGGTATTAATACATACTGTAGAATTCAAATGAAACTTGGGGGCGCGGTGGCTCAGTGGTCGCGGGGCGCGGTGGTTTACCTTCGGTGCTTGGGGTCTCTGGTTCGATCCCAGCTCGCGCCGTGTGGACTTTGTGGTGGACAAACACCGTGCTTGTGGGTTTTTCTTGGGGTTCTCCCGTTTCCTCCCACTTTCTTCATTCCACCATTTCATTCATTTCTCATCATCACCGTCTCCTTTAGCCTAACCGGCATAAGCGTTGGACGTAAAACTAAAGATTTCATTTTTAAAATGAAACTTATACTTGGTACACTTCATCGATTGCATAAAACTGCTTCTCTTCATCTGTTATCATTCTTGTTTTGTGTAAATCAATGTCAAAATCCTGAAGTGTTAGTGAATTTCTGTCTCTTTCGAATTTAGTATAGAGTTAAGGATAGAGACGTAATCTAGGCTTGGGACGCTGCCGGAAAGCACTTCTTATTTATTACCCTTTCTACTCTATAACAATCTTTGTTAAAGCCGTAGGTGGTAGACTTCTGCAACTTCCGGTTTTAATAGAGATGTTAGAGTGGAAATGGAATATATTCCTTGGACGCTTAACCTATTACGGGAAGCAGCTTCTCGCTATCTGTTACATTTTTGCTGTATTGGGATCAACTTAAACGGAAAGTGGTAGATTTCTGTCACTTCATGTTTTAGCATAGATGAGAGTGGAGGTGGAATATATTTTTGAAATGCTTATTTTTTTTAGAAAACAGTTTCTAGCTATTTGTTATGTTTTAATTTAATAACGATCAACGTTAAAACCTGAAGTAGTTTGTTTGTCACTTCTGGTGTTAATATAAAGATTATAGCAAAGGTGGAATATATTTTTGAGACACATATACAGCACACAACTGCTATTCCCTGTTACCGAGTTCACTATAACGATTAACGCTAAAACCGGAAGTTGTTGTTTTTGCCACTTCTAGTTTTGGAGAAAATTAATGTGAGAATGGAATATAGTCTTTTAACGCTTAATCGATAGTGGAAAATTGTTTCTTGTTATATATTACGGATTTTATTCTATGTTTACGTTAAAACCGGATGTGGCTGATTGGTGTCACTTTTGATTCAAACAGAGAATTAAGAGAAAAGACGGCGCCTATGGTTAGGACGCTGAATCGATTACGCGCCCATCTGCTACAATTCTTGCTCTGTATAAACAATATTGAAGCCTGAAGTTGTAGTGAGTATCTGTCACTTTTGGTTTCAATAAGGAGTTAAGGGTGGAGACGTATTCTATTCTTGGGAGGCTTAATTGATTGCAGATAACTGGTTCTATGTATTACCGTTTTCACACTATAACGACTGCCGTTTAAACCAGAAGTGGTTGTTTTCTTCCCCTTACGGCTTTCGTTTAAAGATGGAATATATTATTTGGGTGCTTAATCAATTGCAAAGTCCGCTTTTGCTGTTAGTTTTCACTCTATAGCGATCAACGTTACAGCGGAAGTGATTGATTAGTGACATTTCCAGTTTCAGTAAAGAAATTAAAGCTGAGATGCAATATATTTTGGAATGTTTATTGATCGCAGAAAACAGCTTATCGCTATCTATTACATGTTTTACTATATGACGTTCAACATTGAAAGCGGAAACAGTTATTAGGACGCTTAACTGATAACCGAAAACCGCTTCCTACTGTTACGGATTTCTATAACAACCAACGTATAAATCGAAACTGGTAGATTTCTGCCACTTCTAATATTAGTAGAGAAATTAGAGTAGAGATGTAATATATCACTGGAATATTTAATTGATTACAGAAAACCGTTTCTTGCTATTGATTTGGATTTTTATTCTATAGTGCTCAACATTAAAATCGGAAATGGATGATTTGTGTCACTTCAACTTCGAAAAAAGGTTAAAAGAGAAGGTAGTACCTTTTCTTAGAACGCTAAATCTATTCCAAGAAACAGCTTCTCGCTATGTTATCGTGTTTATTGTATATAAATCAATATCGAAAGCGGTAGTTCTGAATTTCTACCAAGTTCTATTTTAAAATAGTGTTAAAAGGTGAAGACTAGTATATTCTTGAGACAATTAATCGATTTCAGAAAACAGCTTATCTCTATTACAGTCTTTGCTCGAAGGCAATGTCAAAACCGGAAGTGTTTGATTTCTGCCATTCCTGTTACTAGTTGAAAGACTAATGTTGAGATGAAACGTATTATTGGAATGCATAATTGCATACAAGGAATTGCTTCTTGCTATCTAATACGGCTTTAATTACACTCCTATCACCGTTAAAATCGTAAGTACTTCATTTTTGCCGTTTCTAATATTGATAAAATGATTAGAGTAGAGATAGAATATGTTCTTGGGGTTCTTAATTGCTTACATATGACAGCTTTTCGCTAAGAATTACTCTTTCGATCTAACCATCAACATTACAGCAGGAAGCAGTTGACTTCCGCCATTTTCAGTTTAATAGAGAGTTTAGAGTATATACAGTATATATTTGTAATAGATAGCGAGAAGGGATTTCCTGTAATTCATTAGGCGTTCTAATATATATATATATATAAAACTTGGAACGCCTAATGGATTATAGCAAATCGCTTCTCACTAAATATTACAAATTTTATTTTGTGGGGATCAACGTAAAATCAGATGTAGTTGATTTGTGTCATTTCCAGTTCGAATAGAGGATTAAAAAATAAGATGGTACTTATTAGAATACTGAATCGATTCCAATAAAGTGAATTGCTTCTTGCTGTTATCGCCTTTATTGTATGTAAAATACCGAAACGGGAGTTGAAGTGGATTTTTGGGAATGATAATTTCCTGGTATCTCCAACAATTTCCCATGCAACATATATATCGATCAACCCGATCGGATTAAAGAAACTAATCGGTACTGGTATAGTTACTTTCCGATCCACTACATCTGCTACACGTTGCTTGACACACTGAATAGGGTTAAGATGTTCTGATACCTAATACTTTCTTTCGCCAAGACTGGTTGATTGATGTATATGTTGGAAGTGTGCAATTGCTGGAAATACCCACTCCCGGTAACTATTAGGTATTTTGTAACGGAAACAGTTGGCCGGAAGTGACCAATTTCGGAAGCGATCGCTTCCTTTCGTCAAGACGAGTTTATTTATACATATATTGCATGTATACAACTCCTCGAAACACGTCATCCTCGGAAACTATATTAGATACAGTGTACCGAAAGTGGGTGAACAGAAGCGACCATCTCTGGTACCGATCAATTTCTTTCGTCAAGACGAATTAATTGATACACATGTTGCGTGTGTACAATCGCTTGAAACATTCCACCATTGAAACTGCTAGATATCGTGTAGCGTAACTGGTTGACCAGTTGTGATCAATTCCGGTACATATTGCATTCTTACATCAAGATGAGATTATTGAAATATATGCTGCATATGTGCAATCACTGGAAGTACTCTACTTCTGAAAACTGCACTAGGTACCGTATACCGGAAATAGTTGATTAGAAGTGACCAATTCCAGTACCAATCACTTTGTTTTCTCAAGGCGACCTAATTGATATTCATATATGCTGCATGTGTATAGTAGCTGGAAATCCCACACCTTCGGAAACTGTAATAGGTATGATGTATATGAAGTTGTTGCAGAAAATGGCCAATTTCGGTACTTACCGCTCTCTTTCGTCAAGATGAGTTGATTGATCTGTATGCTGCATAAGTGAAATCGCTGGAAATACTGTATTAGGTACATTGTATCGGATGTAGTTTACTGAATGTGACTAATTACAATACCAATCATTTATTCTGGCAAGGAATTGATTGATATGCATGTCGCGTGTAAAGACTGTACCCCCGAAAACTATTAGGTACCGTGTATTATAAGGGAGTAAATCAATACTTAATCTGTTTTAAGTACGGAACGCTTTCCTTCATCAGGACGAGTTGGCTGATAGATACGTCGCATGTGTGCAATACACCCCGTCCTCGGAAATTGTCTTAGGTAACTTGTACCGAAAGTGATTGATTACAGTATCGATCGTTCTGTCATCAATAGGAATTGATTGAAATATATCTTGCATGGGTACAATCGCTGAAAACACCCCTCTCATGAAAACTGTATTATGAACCGTATACTGTTAATAGTTGGCTGGAACTGACCAGCTCCGGCACCGACCGCATTCCTTCGTCAAGATGAGTTGATACGTATGTTGCATGCATGCAATAGCTGGAAACACCCTACCCTGTAAACTATTAGATACCGTGTACTAGAAGTATTTGAAGGAAGTTACTAATTACAGCACCGATTGTTCTTTCGTCATCATGAGTTAATTGGTATATATATCGCATGTGTACAATTGACAGAAACACTTCACTTCTGTCGTTGCATGTGTACAATCGACGGAAATTGTATTATGCACCATGTACCGTTAGTAGTTACCCGGAAGTGACCAACTCCGGCACCTATTTCTTTCTTTCGTCAAGGAGACTTGATCGATATATCGCAAATGTGCAAAAGCAAGAAATACCCCACCCCGGTAACAGTATTAGGTACCGTGAACCCGAAATGGTTGACCAAATATGATCAATTCCGGTACCGACCATCTTTTCGACAATACCATTGATGTCCATGTCGCATGTGTGCAATTGTTGGAAACACCTCTCCCGCGGAAACTTAGGTACCGTGTACCGGAAGTAGTTGACTGGAAATTTTATTACCGAATGTTCTTTCGCCAAGGCGAGTTGATTAATATATATCTTATAAGGATGGCATTGCTGGAAACATCTCGCCTGGAAACTGTTAGGTACCGTGGACCAGAAGTGATTGACCAAATGTGATCAATTCCGGTACCGACCGCTTTCTTCGGGAATACGAGTAGATTGATATATACCTATGTTGCAGGTGTGCAATCGCTGGAAATACCCCCCCCCCTCGGAAAATATTATGTACGATGTACCGAAAGTGGTTGACCGAAAGAGACGAATTCCGGTACCGATCACTTTCTTTCGTCAAGACGAGTTAATTGATACATGTGTTGCATTGGTGCAATCGTTGGATATATCTCACACCCGGAAACTATTATTCCTGGATTTCTGATACATTATACTTTTATGGAAAGTTAAAAAAGAAAAAGTAATACATTATTGGGGCCTTTAATCGAGTGCAGAAAACCGCATTTCTCTATCCATTATCGTTTTCACTCTATAGCAAGAAACGTTAAAACAGGAAATGGTTAAATTTTAGCACTTCCGCTTTAAATATTTGTTCCACAAACGAACTTGATTCCTACCTTTTTATCTTCTACATTTTGACCGAATTGGGTGATTATTGATCAATTAGTTCTGGAGATATTTTGTTTCCCAGACGGATGGATAAGGTACATATATAAAGTCGTTTTGATAAACTAAACTACTTAAAATATGTCCTGTTTTCCTTTCAATATGTTACGTGCAATATAAGCCAAGTTATTGGCCCGGTACCAAGAACACATTATTTTTCATAATCGATACACACGCGATTCTCTTCTTACGTCTCTATACCCCTTTACGTCCCCTCTTACGTTTCCTCATTGCGGTCCCAATACGTGCAATTGACATCCTAAGTTTACACACTTTTTTAGTTCATGTGTGGGACCATCAGAGGTCACCGCAATCGATTTTTCACACACCATTTACAAATGCTTTTTATTGATTGCTCCCTTGTTGGGACGTTAGAAAAGAACAGATACAAGGCCAAGTGAAAGAGATTAGAATTTCTAGTATTTTTTTTATGTTGTCCTTACAAAATATATGTACCATCAAGGTTGGTTTCTAAAAATAAGCATTTCAGAACTATTTTCCTTGTTGGGACCCGAAATTGTGTTAACAAAATTTCCATTACCATTTGTGAAGGTGTTTAAATAGATGCCGGTACCAACATTTGATGTCTTACGTACACACACACAATAGCATATGTACACACGGAAGTATACCTGGTAGTTTCCACACGCTTACGCCGGAAACTAGAAACAGAGGGAGAGAGAGAGAGGGAGAGAGAAAGAGAGAGAGAGAGAGAAAGAGAGAGAGAGAGAGAGAGAGAGAAATCTTATTGAACTTTTATACCGAATTCACCATTACTCACAAAATCAATTAGAAATGAAACAAAGTTGTAAATGAAACTTTCAAAGATTGATGCCACTGCTCCGCCTAACAAATGAAATTGTTCTATAATGATTGATTCGTAATATGATGTATATGGGTTTCTTAATGTTAGTATAACAAAATGCCTTCAAACTGACCACAAAATAAAAAGTGAAATTTATTTCTCAAATTTTGTAAAATCGAAGTCGGTGGGCATTATGGGAACAGCCTACAATAACAATATATGCAAATGAATATTAATATACTTCACGCTTTCCAGTGGGTGCAAGAGAGCTTATTATGTTGGGGAGAATATACAAACATGACCGAATCCATAGAATTTTGTAGTCGCTGAGATGAAAAGTGATGCTTCTGATACTGCTGCAACTCGGGGAAGGGAGGGGATGACGTATATGTAAATGATTGAAATTGACCGGGATTAGTGCCAATTTCTTAGTTTTCGGGGTTGCTGAAATATGAGACTTCCAATGTCGTTTAAACCCAAATTCACCGCCGATTAGTGCTCGTAAGGGGGAGATAGAGAGAAGTGAACATAACTGCAAAAGACCGACAATAATGTCGAATTCATAGCATTTAGGGTCCCTAAGTTGTTTGGCCATTTACGACAATAAAAAAATTTAATACTATAGTTGGATTTTGAACTTTCCTGAATCTGAAGTTTCTTGCTTATTAAACACTCGATAATAGTGTTGCTTTTTGCCAATAATATTGGCAATATGAGCAATTCTAAATCAAATATGGACTGTTGACTGTTGACTGTTGACTGTTCGCACTTTTAGTACATTTATCTTCAAACGGAAACGTATTCTTCCCGTGCAAGGAACGGTGTTCTGCTAGTATTAAAATAAAAATAACACAATAGTCACGCTTTACTCACTAATTAATTGGCATTGACGTGCGTCTTTCGTATATAGGGTTCAGTGTTGCAAACTACACCATTGAAAAATGTTTTAAAAAAACAACAATTAAACGTCGTTTAATTAACGAGAGTTATTTTGCTTAACTGGCAGGGAATTCATATTACTATTTGTGTATATTCTGCCTCAGTTTTCTGAGTACTCACGTATTACAAGTAATTGAAGGTTCTGATATATTAAAAGAATCATAATCCAAACTTAACTCAACTTGAATATATTGATTATTCAAATTGACGTTTAAATTTACCTTCCCGAACAGAGGGTATATGAAACAAAAAGAGAATCTTACTGCAAGAAAAACAATTAATAATTATAACAATGAAAAAAACATCAAGTATTTAGATACATTATTGTCTACTGTGAAATCTAATCTACTACTCGGGTATGTATCAGCAAAAATACAAACCCCTACCAGGTGTCAAACGTAGGGAAACACAAACACACGTTAGTCCTTGGCACGTTAGGATGTTCACATGGACCTATGGCTTGAACGAGAATCTAAACAACACGTAGAGGTATTCTTTCAGGAAACATAATTTATCATTAACTCATTCCTTAGGCGATAACGCTTACCGTTAAATTAATCAATCATTTAATTCCTTTTTAAAGATATTGTGTCCTGATTAAATGGCCTCTATAATTTTTGGGTCTAATGTTATTATTAAGTCAATAAGAGTAAAAAGCATAAGTCACAGGTAGCCTGTTCTTGAGTTTCAATTTACTTGTACTCAGGAATAAAATTGGATCTGAAAAGGTAAGGAGACGCTTCATGTCACCCCGTGCCCCATACCTATTTTTGCCCATTGTATTTTTTAGAAAGTGGGGGAACGCCATAGTGAGACTTTTGAAAGTGAGAGATCGATGTCCACACGCGTTCTCCCTCTCTTTTACCCCTGCTTGTACTAAATCTGTAAAGCCCGTAACTCGTTTCGTTAAATACCAAGTTTTCGATGCTTGAATTTCAAGATTTATAAAGGGGGCTTTACAGGTGGCTCAGTGGTAGAGCGTTCACCTCTGGTGCTTGGGGTCCCGGGTTCGATTCCAGCCAAGTGAACTTTGTGGTGGACAAACACCGTGCTCGTGGGTTTTCTCGGGGTTCTCCCGTTTCCTCCCACTTTCTTCATTCCACCATTTCACTCATCTCTCATCATCACCGTCTCCTTTAGCCTAACCTAACCGGCATAACCGTGGGACGTAAAACTTAAGATTTCATTTCATTTTTTTTTCAAGATTTATAAGTAGAGAATGGTCGGATTGTTGAAGAGTGTTTAACTTCCTTTGTAGCAGCGAGAGTATGTGAAACGTGGGATTCAAACCACTTGTGCTCACACCGGAAATCGAACTCTGACCTGCCGTGCCAAAGACACGAACTCTAACCATATAGCCACACGGAGTTAACTAGAAGTATATGATTTGTGCAAAAATGTTTGCATCATTCCTCCTTCAAGTTTGTTGAGTGATTTATTGTTTTGTAAGTCTCGCAGTGAGTAAAAATGCTTTATACAATGTGGCTTACAGTTTGAGGAGGATTTTTAAAAGAGTGTTGTGCAATTGAGTCTCTTCCATTACAGGGGGGGGGGTGCTACGTGGTAGAGCGTTCATCTCCAGTGCTTGGAGTCCTTGGTTCGATCCTTCGCGCCGTGTGGAATTTGTGTTGGACAAACACCGTGCTATTGAGTTTTCTCGGGGTTCTCCCGTTTCCTCCTACTTTCTTCATTCCACTATTTCACTCATCTCTCACCATCACCGTCTCCTTTAGTCTAACCGGCATAACCGTGGGAGGTAACTTAAGGATTTCAATTTTTCTCTTCCACTGTGAACAAAAACTTTTTGTGACTATATGATTACAACATACACCTTCGATGCTGGAAATTGGGTTTGATTACCAGTGAAAGTTCATATGGTTGTATCATAACGTAAGCTGTAGTTCCACATGTCCTACACTCTTTCTTCAGAAAGGGACGCGCAAACTTCAATCCAGCTACCAGCAATTAATTCAGTAGCTACTCACTCAGGATTTAGATTTCAGCCAATTTTTTAATTATCCATGTTTTTAAGCTAAAACTTGATCACTAAATGTGCCCATCTTTCTAATTTTCTCGGTTTAGTTTATTTTTGATATTGTATTTTACGACATTAATTTTACTCATCTTTGTTCTACTTTAATAAATTAAATGAAAATAAAATGTCGAAAACCGTGGTGATTGGAACGAAGTTTTCCGTTACAACTATAGAAATAGGAGGGAACAAAACAGGAAAGGTGAATAGTTCTCGATACCTTAGCAGAATTATTAGTGATGGTATGAGGTGCAAACGTGAAATAAAAAAAAATGAAAAGAAATCTTTGAGTTTTACGTCCCATGGATATGCCGGTTAGGCTAAAGGAGACGGTGATGATGAGTAGCAAACGTGAAATAAGAACAAGGGTTGAAGTTTTTAGGAGGAAGAAAGGTCAGTTAGTGGTACCTTGAATCAGGAGTTGAGAAACAGACCCATAAAATTCTTCGTGTGGAGTATTGTACTCAATGGGGAGGAAGCATGGCCATGCACAAAAATAATGGAAAACTACTGTAAGCTTTTGAAATGTAGATGTGGAGAGGAATGGAGATATTTACCTGAGTCGAGTGGAAAATGAATAAAAGTATGTTAGAAATAGTTAGGAGGGAACATAATAATTTTAGATATTAGTCAGAAGAGGAACAGAAAGTGCTTGGGACATTCGCTAAGAACGAACTGTATCATGAGGGACGTGTTGGAGGGTATTGTGGACGGAAAGAGATAGAGAGAGAGATAAGAAGACTAGAACTAATGGACGATATCAAAACAAGAAAATCGTAAGTGAAAGGCGGCAAATTACCTGTCAATAGTAGCAGAAAACTTATGATGATGGTTGTTACTCTTTTTTTTTAAATATAATATTACGTACGTACATTATTATGCATTTACATTCCGTAAACAAGCGTGACATCCCATAAGAAAGCGAGGACTGTTAAAAAATGCATACATTTTCAATAGAACTCGAAGAAACTCCACTTCAAATCTGTAGCAGAACGCTACAGATTACTCATCTCTAGACGCAGGCGACAAGAACAACGAGGATGTTTCTTTTTTAAAAAATTATCGAAATCGTTCTCATTTTAAATTAAATAATACCATTTGATTTTGAACATTGTTTGAATTTGAAGTTTCCGAGTTAATAAATACCCGGTAAAAGTGTTGCTTTTACCAAATCATATTGATTATATAAACAATAATAAATCCAATATGATTTGTTGAGCCGTCTTTCCCAGTTTAGTTAATGAACGTGAAGAACAACACAATGTTACTACAAAATGTAAACTTTTAAGTTAATGTTTACTCAGTTTCCTTTAAGTTGATTTAAGAGATGGCAAGTACATATGTAAATCAAATGTTCCATTATCAAACTTAAAGAAGAAGCGTTGTAGTGGTAATGTAACCTATGATAAATATTTAATTTAGTGACTATTCCTTTTCGATATAACGTCTATTTACTTTAGATATAGACGTGGGAGAACCGTGTTCGATTTCCGGCGGGAGTTCATATTGTTCACATTGCACATTAACCAGTATGTCCACGTGTCATATAGACTCACTGCTGAACGGGACATTAAATTCAAAATCAACTCAATTCCCTTTAGATATAATGAAAGACGATATCTGTCTAAAATACTGATTACGTAGTTTATTTGTTGACATCTGCTCATATTGCTTTCTGTCTAGAGTTTGTATTAGAGAAAAACAAGAAAGTTAAATAAAAAGGAAAAGAGAGAAAGAATTATTATTTGTATTTTTACTTTAACGTTCCATAGATATGCCCTTTAAAATAAAGGAGAAGTTATTATGGGAACAACTCGATTGGGATAGTGAAGTTATTTTTTCTGCTCTCCCATTAATATATAATCGAACTCGGGAATACATTGTGAAAGAATACACCATACATACAAATTATCAAAGCGAATAGTATTGTTATTTAACCATGCATAACATATACACACACATTGGCGAATATAGAAAAATATCAAGACACAAATATATATAGATAAATCTTAAATATGGGCATGCATATATACATAGAATACAATTTATATTCAAATATTCATGTTAATGCAAAGACGTCTTTTAAGAGATTCTCAGACGAATGTCTGTTTCATGGTTTTTCTTATTTTGCAACAATAGCATATGCATATAGCCGTAGGGTGTCGCCATTAGTGTGATCTATGTGCATAGACTTCTTATCACTCTATTGGTTAGAGGATCAGAATGATACATTAAATGCGACTTTGCTTAGCCTCATGGTTATTAGTTAAGACGTATTCCTCGTGACAAAAATACCATATCTGTTCCGTTTTATTGACGGATCCAATATCTCTAACACACACACACACACACAAAAATGACTGATCGTAAGATTATTTACGTTTTTCTGATCACTAATTATCCTTTGAGCTCTCTATGTAAAATACTTTTATTGAGACATAACAGCAGATCGTTCATTAAACTCCTATTAGCATATTGAAACAAATCAATTAAGTTACCAACTCCTAGGTGAATAACTTTACAAACATAGTGACGTTACAGAATCTTAAACAATACACTAATCGCACTTCTAGAAAATATATCCATTTTTGTTTCTAATTATCTTAAATCCAAAGAGTGCTTTACAATAGCGTAGATGACGCAATGTCACTTCATGCAAGTTTAAATATTCTAAATTAAATACTTAGATTGCCTTATTTTATCAAAAATTGCAATTCGAACTACTAAAAATCTACATGTCATTTTGTTTACATTTGGTTTCTCTTTCTTTATCCACAGCCCCCGCCAAGTGAACTTTGTGGTGGACAAACACCGTGTGAGTGGGTTTCCTCGGGATTTTCCCGTTTCCTCCCACTTTCTTCATTCCACCATTTTATTCATTTCTCATAATCACTGTCTTCTTTAGCCTAACCGGCATAATCGTGGGACGTAAAACTCAAAGACTTCATTTCATTTTTTTCCTTTATCCACAAGTGAACCATAATTGACAAGAGGAAAAATTATGGGAATTAATGTGTCTTGAGGGGCCGCAGTGGCTCCGTGGTCGAGTGTTTCCCTCTAGTGCATGGGGTCCCGGGTTCAAACCCTGCTCCCGCCAAGTGAACTTTGTGGTTCAAAAACACCGTGTGTGTGGGTTTCCTCGGTGTTCTCCCCCTTCTTCCCACTTTATTATTTCCGCCATTTAATTCATTTCAAATCTTCACCGTCTCTTTTAGCCTATCCGGCATAAGTGTGGAACGTAAAACTCAAATATTCCATTCCATTCGAAATTGCGATTGAATTTGTATTTGCTATTACTGTGCTGAAAATAATGACTGCCGTGTTTGTACGTCATTTATCGGTTCATGGAACATCGTTTTCGTTGCTAAGTAGAAAAAGAGATTAGAAAATATCAAATAAAATATGTCACTTTAGCGCCCACAATTATAACCTTTAATGTGAGGGAGATGGATGATTGAGACAAGTGTATGATATGGAAAGGTCAGTGGTATAAAAACCCAGTTTCTTTATTTGAAATTTCTGAATTCTCCTCGGTTAGTACAAAAATCCCGCAAGAGCATGATTGAGAGGAAAGCACGAAAAGAGCTTACTTCCTTCTTATATTTTTGTTATTATTTTAGAGGAATCTATTATGTAATGTATGTTTACTAATACCTACGATAGAGCCAAAGGGAGGAGGAGAAAAGGAACAAAAATTGTTAACTGCGCATTGATGCAGTTACAACTGCAAAATTTAATGCGCATTGATGTTTCTCTGGTGTACGAAGTCCGAGTTCAGATTTAAAAGTAGAGAAGCATATAGCTCGTTATTTGGTTCAGACTCCACCTTGGAAGCTATTTTCCTATACAGCATTTGTTAAGTGTCTATGTCCATTGTCCAATTCCATTTGAACATGAAAGAAAGGGAACTTCCTGAAAATTACCATAATTTATTGAGTTGCAACTTTATCATTTCAACTAACTATTGTTTTGTTCCCTCATAATCACCGTAATTGCTTGGAAACTGATTTGATGTGTTCTAGTTTCCCTTACATAACAATGTGCAAGATCTCCATGAAATTTTCTAATTCATTTGCATTTCATTTTGACACTCTTACGTTACAAGTGGAAAGGTTATATTGTGAATTAGGATAGGGATCCTTGTGGTTAGGAGTATTTGCTTTCTTATCATTAGTCAAACATGAAGATGATACTCTCGGTAAAGGTTTGCTGTACAATAATTACACAAATGAGGCAATTCATTTTATGTATTTCTAATGAGTTACGTAACATTTTAAAATCAAACTTATGTAGGTCAATTTGAGAGAAAATAAATATACAAGATCAGTTAAATATATTCGTTTAACTTCAGTTCCCATAACATAACTCTACAAGACTTCGAATTTAACCTCTTGAATGTTACCTTTAAAACTACGCAATATATGTCAATTATATTTCCGTAAATAAGTATTTTCTTTAAAGTAGGAATCATCAAATCAATGGCCCTGTTACGTAATATACTCATTTTATTCACAGAGCACTTTTTTGGATTTATTTACTTACAAAGTACTAGAGGACAACAATGTTCTCCAATGAATAACTTACACTCTTACTAAGTAACTACATTCACATGCTCATATAGTTCTTGAATACTTTTGTTGTTTATTGGATATATTTTGGGAACACTATATGACTGATTATATTCTTCTTGAAAGTACCCAAGTAACCGTAGAGTACTAAGAACGTACCAAAATGGAGTCATGGTAGTACTTTAGTAGAGTGTTTACATCTACTCAAACAGTCGAAAATTTGTCACTAGGCCATTGCTAGTTCGTGGCAGACAACATTGTAGGAAACGAGAGTGTTATATTCAAACATGTGGACAGAAAAGGAAATTTTCTGATACGCAAGGTTAAAATGTATGAAACAAATGATAGTACAGCATTTTTAATCTGAGGAAAGTTGTAATTATCTGACGCATAAATTTATCAGTCTTTGTCACTTGAACATATAACAGAAGTGCGAGAAAATAAAAGAAAATAGTTCCATTTTTCACTGTTAATCATTACATCCTACTAGAGACGAATATTTAATAAAAATGAAAGGTTGTAAAATTGAATTATGGATTGCCCAATTGAGAAGAAGAGAAGTATTCTGGACTATCAATTTTCAGAATGAAAGTTCTGTTTTTTCTAGTTTTTGTCTAGGTTTCCTGTTAAAATGTTTAAGTATCAGCACCTTATTTTGAGACATCCTATAACAAGCTAGGATAGCACATTGGTAAAGCGATTACATACGATTTGAAGAGTCGTAAGTTTGAATGTATGGCATTTGAGTTTATGGCGAAAAACGTTGAGATATACATATAGAATGAGAGCGAGGGAGAGATATATCACATAGCTACAGGAACGGTAAATCCTCATATTCAAGGTTAGAATAGTAGAAACAAATGTTGGAGCGCTCTTCATACTTCCATCAATATTGTATTCTTTGTGAAGCATAGGAATCAATTATGCACAATCGAATCTTCCAGCATCATACCCGTGGTTGTCGAATTAAAATAAAGATCTCTTTCCGAAGCATTAGATGATGACACATGGAGAGGAGCATCTCCAGTACTTAATAGACTTCTTGTACCTTTTGTGCAATGACAATTTCCATAATGAAAGTGCGGCATGACGCTGGATCACATTCATACTTAGCTATTTTAAGGAATGTTTGACAGATTTCCAATTCTACTAACGTACTTAGAAAATTTAGTTTGACTTTTTATTACATGAGTATTCTCTTTCATTATTACATTTCATGTATTTGAGAGAACATGTTACGTGAAATGTAGAAAGACAAAGAGACATCACATTAATAGCATTATTAATTTAATAAACAACATTTTATATTTATGATATGAATTTGTGTAATTGAAAAAGATAATTGTGCAAGCTGGTGAAGAAATAAATGCTTTACAGAATAATGAAAATAATAAAAAAATATAACCTAAGAGAGTTAAATTATGTCTGACCATGGTTGCACACAAACAATTTAAGGTTACCAGTAAAATAAATTTTAGTAAACCTATGCTCATAAAGTTAACCACACGAAGGGAAGAAAAATACCTTCAGCCTGGAAAACCTTTGTTTTAATCTGATGACTTCTGGATTAACACAAAATGTATCAAATATCATACAACAAACATAGAAACTTTTCTGTGGGAAAATAGGCGTCCAATGGTGTAGGGAGTATAGTACAATTTGTAGTATCTGCATAATGAACAGCGTATGAAATCCACTGAAAGCAAGTCGATAAACATTTTAAATGTTAATTGGAACCAATGACCCCTCACGCTAGATGCTCACTCTCTACCACTAAGTAGCTGTAGCTCAAAATTAAGATTAAAACGAGATGGTGATATTTATAAGATGATATTGGATTTGACAATAGATATATTAAAAATACATCTGATGTAGCCTACACTGAGTTTAATTAAGTATATTCCCAGTATCACGTTACACAGATAGAAAAAGTCACTCACTCCCCCCTCCCCAAAGAAACACCCAGTGCTACCTTTGTATAAACGGTATTTTTATTGTAGCTTGAATATTGATAAGTAACGTACTGCTTACGGCGGAAAGGATTGGAGAAGGAAAGTACTTTCTGTAGCTTACGCAAAATACGGAGATGACACCTATCAGGTTATGTCTAATAATGTGACCCATACTTGGTCCCCGTACTGTTACACTCCAGTCAATCTGTCTCCTTTTACAATTCTGGTATAATTCGAGTTCTATACGCCGTCTGTATTGTAACGAGCCTTTTCTCAGAGATGAACAAATGAAGGATCCGTTTTGTAAAGATATTTTTGATTGGTTAGAAAACAAAGAAAAGAAAAAATTGAAAATTGAAAGACAAGCATTTTACTTCACGGTTAAAGAAGGAATTTTTATAGATAACCAGAAAAAAAATCAAGTGGTATGAAATTTTTAGTTCCTGTACCTGTTTCATTGCGTTATAAAGTTTTTGATGCGGCTCATACTTTTGCCATTGGTTCAAGTCACGGAGGTTTTTCTAAGACATATGATCTTTTAGTAAAATCTGTGTATTTCCCTAATATGAAACAAAATATCTATCAGAAATGTAAGGAATGTTTAATTTGTCAGAGAAGCACAAACAAACCTGGTTCTTCTTATAGTACATTGCAAACGTATCCCCAAGTACCGCCCTTCTATCGCATTTTCGTAGATATTGGAGAAGTGCACTCCCCGAGTAATATTTTGAGACACAAATATTTGATTGTCGTTGCCGATGCTGCTACTCGTTATACTTTTTGTGGTTCATTAGCAGATCTAGCAACGTCTTCTGTAAGTAGTATTCTGTAATTTTGAAATACGGTATTTTTAAAGAAATAGTCTCAGACAAAGCTCCATGCTTTACTAGTAACTCATTCAAGGAGTCGTATGCAATGATTGGAGCCAAGATTCGATTTGTAAATGTTCAAGCTCATTACGCTAACAAGACTGCTGAGATATCTATCCGAAACAGAGACTGAAATCTTCGTTGTGTAATGAAGATCAAGGAAAATGGGTGCTGCCATCTGTTGTGTTAGCCCACAATTTAACTATCAATTTTTCCTCTGGATACCGCCCTTTTGAACTTTTCTTTGGAAACCGAGGTAGGATGCTACACGAAGCAATCTTTCAACACCCCCTGTGAATTTCAAAGAAATGCTGAACGTTTACAGCAACTTGCAGAAATACGAGACAAAGCCCACGATAAATGGTTCCAGAGACATAAGTCGGCAAAGAAATTTTATGACAAACGTCATTCGAAACCCAGTTTCAAAGTCGGAGACAAGGAATTGATTTTGGACAGTACCATGAAGAAAGGATCCACCAGAGCTTTTAGTGGACGTTATTTTGATCTAGGAATCATTCAGGATATTGACCATCCAAATTCCTATTTTGTTACGTTCAAGACTGCGCGAGGAAGATTTAAGGTTGATTCGATTGCAGTACAAAAGTTAAAAAAGTACTACGAGAAACAGGAGAAGGAAAACGAGGAAGATGGAGAAGAAGATGACGTTGACTTGGATATACATGACGTTGTGGAGAATGCTACTACGAACGCCTGGCGTGCTGAAGTACAGGTTGAGAAACAGAAGAGAGAGAAAGAAAAAGAACATCGTGAAATTGTTTTTAATCCTGCTGTGAACATGATAGGAAAAGAAGAAGATATTCCATCTGTGAAACTTCATGAGGTTCTAATTGCCAACCAATTACCCACTTGTGCTGAAACAGGGAAGAATTGCTCCGTTTTGAAACCGAAGTTTGGAGCCAATTCTGCAATCAATAAAAAATTAGTGTTTTTCGAGAAAATATCGTTGTAATTAAAGCTAACGATGTTGTCAACCTCACGAATGTTGTACTTATTCCATTAGGAGGAGCAGATAGTAGTATCCAAGAAGCTTCAGGAGAAGAATTTCGTAAAGATTGTGAAAAATACGTTCTATGAAACCAGGGCAAGTGAAGATTGCTCTAGGCTATAATCCCCCCGGTGATCATGTATTGTTGACGTGTGGTCCCAGAGATGTGAACAAGAAGACTTTGGAGAATTGTTATAACAATTGTTTTGATTTTGTGTTGAAAAATCAGTTTTCAACTGTGGTTTTTCACTGCATCGCTGCCGGTGCCTTTCATTTCCCTAAAGATCCTGCTGCGAGGATTGCATTGTTAAATACACGAACATTTTTAGAGGATCATCTGGACAACGTAGACCGTATTGTATTGCGTATTTTCGACAAGGAGAATTGGGATCTCTATCAGCGTCTTTTACCTGTGTAATTTCCCTTGGAAGAAGGAAAAGAAGCGGAAGCTGTTTCTCTGCAATGATTTTTTTTAAAAGAAAAGAAGAAGGCGGTTCTCAAAGGAAGATTTGATGAATTAGGAATATCTGTGAAGTTGGTGACGAATTTTTTTTTTGACACTGGCCATGTCATTATGGAATTTGTTTCGGTATGTTTTTGTTTCTAAGTCTTGCTGGCAATAACAATTACAACGAAGAAAAGAAGAAAAAGAAGTACTCATATAGACATAATTGTTTTTTCAGTCACTTAAAACTGTTTCTTAAATTTGTAGAACACGTTCTTTATCCTGGTTATCTTATCAACAGCTTATAACATAAATAGTTAGTATTTTGGCGCCAAGTCAACATCTTATTGATACACTATGCTTAGCACAAGAAAACAAGGGAGACCAACGCAACTGTGAATTTATATTTGTATGCTGTCTATGTCATGATAGTAATGAAGAAGGAATTCCTACGTTTTTTGCTTTTTCAAGATGCATTTTATGACCCAAATGTGGATGTAAAGAAGAATGAAGTTTTCTTTTCCTGGATTATTTTGATTTGATCCTACGATTTTTTATTAGTTATTGGGAACATACTCAGTCAATGTATTCTTTTAAAAATAACATGCACTGTTATAACCTCTTGTATGATTCTAGTGATTTTTTGAATGGGCAATTTTTCATTGCCTGTAGTGTATATAGTGAACTTGCATATTTCATCATGAAGGTGACTTGGGACTTATGTATGAAGAAGATTTGTGCTTTATATGATATGTATTTCTGGATATTTGATGAACGGACTTGATTCCACATTTTCCTGTGGGTACACGTACTTTTACTTTCACCCAAGAAGAAAGAAGATAATTTTTCTCTTTTATCGCATATTTAGTTAGGGATTTAGAAATGTGTTTTGTGATAGTCTGTCATGTTGATTTCTTTAAGGTTTTAATAGCCAGTGTAGAGGGCTATAACTTTGCCAATATGTCGGTCATTGTGGAATTAAATTCTCCACAATTTGTTTTTCTGAAACCTAAAATCAACATTCTTTTGTGTTGTTTTATCTGTTCTTTCTGTGGGTAGCTAGATTAATTTCTCTTCCACCGCGTAAGAATTATTTTGATTGTATAGTTAAAATTTTTATTGATGTTGGAGTTTTTTGTTTACTATATATGTAGATATATACATATGGATTACAGTTTAGTTATTACTTTTGCCATCTTTCCCCCTGATTTTTCGTCGATTTTTATTCATTTCATTATTTTATCCAATTATTGTCCCTACTCTCATATCTTACGTGCTTTGGGCAGTCATTGACTGTATCCCCAAACTTTTTGTGATGTTACTATAATAAACCTGTCTATCCTATTCCTATGATCTTCTTGTACTGAATGAACTTTGCAGTTATGTGATGTGTAAGGACATTGCACCTGTGATTTCCGGACTTACATCTTGTGCTTAGTGATCTGTGTTTACAACATCAACGTTCCTGTGTTTACGTCATTTGGCATTCACTGTTCTGCTATCAACTCTGTTAGGGTTGTCAATATTTATGCTGTACTCATCATTTCTCACCATATGATTTCTTTACAGACTATAAGTTCTGCTGTGTCTTTTATTATGAAGACTGAATGGACCTACAAAGATGCTCATGTTCTTTTTTAAAATAGAAAAACTAAAGAGTGATTTTTTTTGTCTCCGAAATGTTTTCATTTGGGACTTTGATTTCAGGGAGGGATGTAAAGATATGTGTATTTGGACACCTAACGAAACATTTTGTTTCGAACTATGGGACATTTTATTTTAAAATTTATTACAGTAAAAAGTATAATCGTTCATTTAATGTTCAATCCCTTTTCGATTTTTTTTTCTAAGTTCATTTGCTTTTCCTACTAGGAAGTTTTCTTGCTGTCTGTCATTTCTCTCTTCCACTTGCAATTTCTCCATCAATAAAAAGACTGATTGTTTTACTGTCAGCATTCCTATTATCACCCACCTTTGGTTAATCTATGAGCACGAACTTTTCATCAAGACAGAAGAAATAGTCAACGACCCAGGATATTAACCCGGAAGAAATATAGAACAAAAACCATTGAGACACGTTTCGGAAGTAGTAGTGCGGATCGTATGAGAGACGAATCAACATGTAGCAACACGAGCTACAATTCCGAGTTTACGAGAAGTTTACCTTGCTCTAACCTAGATAGAACTTCGCCTTACTTAGCGTTGTAAATGTAAGTTGCGATGGATAATCCGTTAAAGAGTAATTTCGACTTAGACTAGATTTACTGTATTCGCAACGTTGGTTTGCCTGCCCGGGTTTCCCAAACCCTTAACTCTCAACTACTTGAACGACCAGCTGACCAGAAAGAAGGATGGACGGACATCAACCCACTGAGAGAATCATCGAGAAGGCAACAGCAATATTTACAAGCAAGTGCAAGTAGATTAACCAGTCCTAAAAGTCACTCCCTTCTCACCCCTTTCACCCCTTTGACATCACGATCTGTTTCTTTTGTATATTTTTGATTTTATTCATATGCAACCCAGGTGAGATCCTGTACTTTATGCTCTACCAAATTCAATGTTTACAAAATCCTGGGCGCAACTTGTCAGTTCTGACATCCCAAATTACACTACCTATTAGCCTATTATCTGAGCTTTCAGACTGACAAGGGGCGGCTGCACAATATAATAATAACGTTTATATCAACATGATTCGGGAAGAAGGGTATGCACATGGCAAAGTAAGGTAGCGGCCCTACTCTATAGTAATGTGGAATTTTGACATAGTATGAAATATAGGGAATTCTTCAGAATTCTTACCAAATCGGAATACATATAATCTTTAAATCAATGGGTACGTGAGTAGTAATGGGGTCGCCCTATCGAAGTTTCAACTTTGACCCCGACATTTGTGAAATCATAGGTGAATGGTCAATGACCTTGGCACCGGGTCAATGACCTAGGGTACATAGGACCACCCCCTCTAATATTTGGCAGGAGTACCATGACCCTACCCTAAATTTTGGCAGGAGTACATAGGACCACCCCCTTAAATTTTGGAAATTGCCAAGAGGTATTGTGATATCTAAAAATTGGGTATGGTAGCCTAGGACCATAGTATGTACTCTATCAGTATTGGAGGTCTATGTCGTTCCCTTTCATGGATAAAAAATTGTCAAGCCTTCAAATTTCGGGGTTTTTGACCTAATTTATCCCCTTTGATGAGGTGTTATTATCCTATATAGTTATATGGGCGTATACAGGGATCCATTCCCTTTCATAATATATCGGTATATTTGTGCACACCTGTAAAAATTTGGGAGGGGTACCTTGGCATACCCCTTAAATTTTCGAAATTGCCCAATTTAAACATTTGGTATTATAGTACTGGACACTAACATGTATCATGATAAATATGGGTGGTGCACCTCGTTCCCTTTTAGGGGTACAGGATTGCCTAAATATAAAAGTAAGCAATACGTCGTATCACGTGTTTGTTTTTTTTTTGGCCCAATTTATCCTCTTGGATGAGGTCCTATTACCTTATATGGTTATATGGTTATGTACAGGAGTCTATTCCCTATCACAAGACATAGGTACATTTGTGGTCCCCTTTTAAATTTTGGGAGGGGTATCTTGGCCCACCCCTTAAATTTCAGAAATTGCCTACTTTACACATTTGGAATAATAGTATAGGACCCTAATATATATTACTATAAATTTGGGTGGTCCACCTCTTTCCCTTTCATGGGTACGAAATTGCCAAATTTTAGTACAACCACGTGTTTCGTTTTTGACCTAATTTATTCCCTTGGATGAGTTCCTATTACCTTATATGGTTATATGGTCATGTATATTGGTCCATTTCCTATTATAAGACATGGGTATATTGATGCACCTCTTTAAACTTTTGGGAGGGGTAACTTGGCCCCTTCCTTTAATTTTGGAAATTGCCCATTTTATATATTTGGTATTATAGTATAGGACCATAATATAGATTACTATAAATTTGGGTGGTTCACATTGTTCCCTTTCATGGGCACGAAATTGCCAAATTTTAGTACAACCACGTGTTTGGTTTTGGTCCAATTTAGCTCCTTGGATGAGGTCGTATTACCTTATATGGTTATATGATTATGCATAGTGGTCCATTTCCTATCATAAAACATAGCTACATTAATGCACCCCTTTAAATTTTTGGAAGGGGTACCATGCACAAACCCCTTAAATTTTGCAATTTTCCAATTTAAGCATTCGGTATCATAGTACATGACCTCAACATGTATCATGATAAATTTGGGTGGTCAACCTTGTTCCCTTTCATGAGTAAAATTTTTAAAATATAAACATAAGCAATATGTTGTACCCCGTGTTTGGTTTTTGGCCCAAATTTCACTCCGTTGAGGAGGTTCTATTACCTTCTATGGTTATATGGTCATGTATATGGGTTCATTTCCTATCATAAGACATGGGTACATTGATGCACCGTTTAAAAATTTTGGAGGTGTATCTTGGCTCATCCACTCGGTTTTAGAAATTGTTTAATATAAGCATTTGGTATCATAGTACAGGACTTCAATATGTATCACTATAAATTTGGATGGTCCACCTCGTTCCCTTTCATGGGTAAAGAACTACCAAAAATCAAATTTCGGAGGTTATTGACCCCGTTTGATAAGGATTTAATACGTTATATGATTATATACAGAGGTTTATTAACTTCATATATTTATGTTCCCTTTTAAATTTGGGAATTACCAAATAACAAAATTCGGTAAACGTTCTCTAGGACCCATTGTAGATGTTGATGTTCCTCTTATGGCCAAATATTCAAAATTTAAAGGTCATTGATCTACTTTTTCATACGGCTTTATTATTGAATAAGTACAGGATTTATTACTTTTTCATAAGACACAGGTGTATATATGAACCAATCTTAAATTTTGGGAGGGGTACATTTGTTATTGTCAATCAATAATTGGTAATTGTTCTTAAAATTGGATAGTGTCTCACTCATTGGGTAAATCATTGTCAAATATTAGTATGATCACGTGATCAGTTATTGACCTATGATGTGATTAGGAGTCCAGGACATTGGTACATTTAAACTTTGTCGGATAATTTGAGAATTGTCAAATGTAATTGCGTCATTGGTTTTGATTATTCCAGCCTATGGACCAAATATAAACGTAAGCAATACGATGTACCACGTGATTGACCTTGATGCGGCAGTGTACAGGGATTCATTTTCTTTGTTGTGGTACTTCTTAAGTTTGAGTTTGGTTGATTTTGAGTTTAACGTCCCTTTCAGCAGCAAGGCTATATGAGACGTGGACGTACAGATTAACGTGGAATCCGAACCACATGAGCTCCCTCCTTGAATCGAACCCGGGTCTCCCACTTCTTAAGTTTGAGTACACACTTATGGAAAACAGTTGGTTCTACTCAGGTAAACAATTGACGGACATTATTGACCTTATTGAACATATAATGATATGATTATTTCTAAGACTTAGGTATATCGACAGAAGTATTCTTTAAATTTGGGAATTGTGATAAACAGAACTTTAACATAAGGCGCGAAATTTGAAACAATACTTTGAACTTTTCTCACAGATCGTAGTCTAAGATCATTTGTGGTGATTGATTTGACCTTGAGGTTTAGAAATCTCATAGCTAACCTTACTGAATCTTATGACCCATAGTCTTAAGCGAATACATGCTACAACCCTGAAATTAGTCACAAGGTGATGTAATCTGACACTGGTAAAGTTATTGTTGATGCAATTTGATTGGTTGATCACTATCCTTCGTGAAATCTGATTTGGTGATCAACATCTTTGTCTGATTGGTTGATGATTTTCAAATCTTTGCTGCATTCAGTTTTGTTTTGTTTAACATTTAAAAAGTTTTTGAATTTTTCGTTTGAAATATTTTTGTTTGAAACTTTGGTTTGACATTATTTCGTTTGATATTTTTAGTTTGAAAATTTTTGTTTCGAAATTTTAGTTTGAAAATTTTTTGAAGTTTTTGTTTCAAAATGTTTTTGAAACTTTGTTTCAATTTTTTTGTTTCAAACTTTGGTTTGAAATTTTTTGTTTGAAACTTTGGTTTGAAATATTTTCGTTTGAAATTTTTAGTTTGAAAATTTTTGTTTCGAAATTTTTGTTTAAAAAATTTTTGATTGAAATTTTTTGTTTGAAAAACGTTTTTTGAAACTTTGTTTGGAATATTTTTTGTTTTGAAATTTGTTTCAAAATTTTGTTTGAATTTTTTTCGTTTGAAATTTATTTTTCTTCGTTTCAAACCTGAAAAAATTTTGTTTGAGGTTTTAGTTTTAAAAAAACTGTTCAATTTTTTCTGTTTAAAATTTTTTGTTTGAACATTTTTCTTTCGAAATTTTTGTTTGGAAAATTTTGGTTGAAAATTTTTAAGTTTGTGCATTAATTAGTGAACCGGAACTGCTTAGAAGAAATTTGGTTTGAAATTTTTCATATGATTTTTTTTGTTTGAAAATGTTTGTTTCGAAATTTTTGTTTGGAAAATGCTTTGTTTGAAATTGTTGTTTCAAAGTTTGGTTTGACATTTTTAAAAGTTTGGCCACTCATTAGTAAAGAACCGGAACAGTTTAGAGCAGAAACTTCTGGCAACATTGTTTATCATGGTGCAATAGTACACGTCAGAACATGGGGTTGTACTTGAAATGAAAAAAAACACAAATCATTGTAATGGATCATTTTATTACACTGCACTGGTTAGTCTCATACATCCATACCAGGTAAAGGATCTGGAAATTGTCGATACAATGTATTTTGAAGTTCTTGCACTAGTTTGTCTTTAGCGTATAATTTTATTTCCATTTGAAGTCTTTTAAGGTTTATTGCAATATCAATTGGCGGAAACTCAATGTCCATTTGATCACAAATAAACTGTTTATCAATACAGGTATGCACCCACGAACGATGTTGACAACCATCACAACATGTAGATACATGTTGTACAATATGCATAACACATTTCTCAAAATAGTACTTTTTTCAGGAATATACTAGTTTTGTTGCACATTTCCACTGCATGTTTAAGACACTGGAAAACGTTGAAGAATTTGTTCCATTCCGTTTGCGTTAGATACAACATGTTGCGAGGGACATGCAATAAACTCTTTTTACGTAACAGCACCGTCTTCTCTTCGAGGACTGTACGCAGCACCACTTCATGATTTGAGCCTAATGATTTAACTATGAACACAGTTAGCTCATCATGAAAATAATAATTCATTTGGTCGATTCATGGACATAATATTTGCCGTTCTTCAACGTTCAGTTGTACACCAAATTGTTCTGCTTTGCCCAATCGAATCACTGGTTCAAATGTTTTAGCGCTGATACCAATCATCACATGTTTTGTTTGAAATATATATATTGGATAATAGCTTGCGAAGATAAATTCTTTATCGTTAGAATTACACATCTTTCCTGCTGAAATGCATTTGCTCAAATGATTTCAGGGGATGACAGTGTATTTGCTGATTTATAGAACTACGGCTGACGTCATTGCAAAGAAATGTGCTGACGTTTGAATTCATGATTTCATCACAATTGCTGACGAAACTAAATTCACTGATCCGGTTGTGTACTAAATTCAAATTGATGAATTCGACCCAAGAATACTTTGTAACATTAAGATACACATCCAGTATTTAAGGAACGCAGTAGTTCTTGTTTTGATGCTTCCATGGGTAAATATCTTGCTGGTAAAATTATATTATTATCATTTTCAAGCTAAACTACGATTTTTAATCAAAACTTTGAAGGGATTTTTTGGCTAGCGAAGATTCTATAAGGTACATTCTGTTGTAAATCAGTAATCTTGGTAAATGATTTCATCACATTACATGTGTTTAAAAACTGCAGACAAGTAGCCATGATGATGTTATCATGAATACTAACTCGAACGATACTTATATATGATGCAAAACTGATGACGTTGCATTATCATGTTCTGACTTGTACTATTGCACCATGATAAACAATGTTGTCAGACGTTTTTGTTCTAAACAGTTCCGGTACTTTACTAATAAGTGCAAAAACTTTTAAAAATGATGAACCAAATTTAAAACAAATTCCAACAAATTAAAACGAATTTCAAACAAAAAAAAATCAAACAAAAATTTCAAAACCAACATTTTCAAACAAAAAAATTCAAATGAAAAATTTCAAACCAAATTTTCTTCTGAGCAGTTCCGGTTCTTCACTAACGAGTGCACAAACTTAAAAATGAAACCAAAATTTTCGAAAACTAAAAATTTCGAAAAAAAATGTTCAAAAAATTTTTGAGGAAAAATCGAACATTTTTTAAAAACAAAATTTCAAACAATTTTTTTTAGTTTTGAAACAAAAAATAAAAACATTTAAAAAAATTTCTAACAGAATTTTGAAAAAAATTCAAAACAAAAAATATTACAAACGAAAAATTTCAAACAAACATTTTTCAAACAAAAATAATTCAAACAAAAAATTTTCAAAAACATTTCAAACAAATTTTTCAAAAAAAATTCGAAACAAAAATTTTCAAATTAAAAATACCAAACGAAAAGATTTCAAACAAAATTTCAAACAAAAAATTTTCAAACAAAATTTCATAAACTTTTTAAATGTTAAACAAAACAAAACTGAATGCAGCAAAGATTTGAAAATCATCAACCAATTAGACAAAGATAGTGATCATCCAATCAGATTTCACGAAAGATAGTGATCAACCAATCAAATTGCATCAACAATAACTTTACCAGTGTCAGATTACATCACCTAATGACTAAATTTCAGGGTTGTAGCATGTATTCCCTTAAGACTATGAGCCATAAGATTCAATAAGGTTAGCTATGAGATTTCTAAACCTCAAGGTCAAATCAATCACCATAAATGACCTTAGACTATGATCTGTGACTAAAGTTCAAAGTATTGTTTCAAATTTCGCGCCTTATGTTAAAGTTCTGTTTATCACAATTCCCAAATTTAAAGAATACTTCTCTCGATATACCTAAGTCTTAGAATTAATCATATCATTATGTGTTCAATAAGGTCAATAATGTCCGTCAATTGTTTAACTGAGCAGAACAAACTATTTCCTACAGGTGTGTACTCAAACTTAAGAAGTACCACAACAAAGGAAATGAATCCCTGTACACTGCCGCATCAAGGTCAATCACGTGGTACATCGTATTGCTTACGTTTATATTTGGTCCATAGGCTGGAATAATCAAAACCAATGACGCAATTTCATTTGACAATTCTCAAATTATCCTACAAAGTTTAAATGTACCAATGTCCTGGACTCCTAATCACATCATAGGTCAATAACTGATCACGTGATCATACTAAAATTTGATAATGATTTACCCAATGAATGAGACACTATCCAATTTTAAGAACAATTACCAATTATTGATTGACAATAACAAATGTACCCCTCCCAAAATTTAAGATTGGTTCATATATACACCTGTGTCTTATGAAAAAGTAATAAATCCTGTACTTATTCAATAATAAAGCCGTATGAAAAAGTAGATCAATGACCTTTAAATTTTGAATATTTGGCCATAAGAGGAATACCAACATCTACAATGGGTCCTAGAAAACGTTTACCGAATTTTGTTATTAGGTAGTTCCCAATATTATAAGGGAAAATAAACATATGAAGGTAATAAACCTCTGTACATAATCATATAACGTATTAAATCCTTATCAAACGGGGTCAATAACCTCCAAAATTTGATTTTTGGTAGTTCTTTACCCATGAAAGGGAACGAGATGGACCATCCAAATTTATAGTGATACATATTGAAGTCCTGTACTATGATACCAAATGCTTATATTAAACAATTTCTAAAACCGAGTGGATGAGCCAACATACCCCTCCCAAATTTTAAATGGTGCATCAATGTACCCATGTCTTATGATAGGAAATGAACCCATATACATGACCATATAACCATATAAGGTAATAGAACCTCATCAAAGGGAAGAAATTGGGCTAAAAACCAAACACGTCGTACAACATATTGCTTATGTTTATATTTTAACAATTTTTACCCATGAAAGGGAACAAGGTTGACCACTCAAATTTATAACGATACATATTGAAGTCTTGTACTATGATACCAAATGCTTATATTAAACAATTTCTAAAACCGAGTGGATGAGTCAAGATACCCCTCCTAAATCAATGTAGCTATGTTTATGATAGGGAATGGACCACTTTACACAATCATATAAGCCTATAAGATAATAGGATAAATGGGGATAAATGGGGCCAAAACCAAACACGTGGTTGTACTAAAATTGGTCGATTTTGTACCCATGAAAAGAAACAAGGTGGAGCACCAAACTTTATAGTGATCTATATTAGAGTACTATACTATAATACCAAATGTTAAAATTGGTCAATTTCTAAAATTTAAGGGATGGGCCGAGGTACCCCTCCCAAAATTTTAAAGGGGTTCACAAATGTACCTATGTCTTGTGATAGGGAATAGACCCCTATACATAAGCATATAACTATATAAGGTTATAGGACCTGATCCCAGAGGATAAATTGGTCCAAAAGAACAAACACGTAGTACAACGTACTGCTTACGTTTATATTTGGCAATTTTGTACCCCTAAAAGAGAACAAGGTGGATCACCCATATTTATCATAATATATGTTAGGGCCCAGTACTATAATACCAAATGTTTAAATTGGGCAATTTCGAAAATTTAAGGGGTAGGCACAGGTACCCCTCCCAAATTTTTAAAGGGGTGCACAAATATACCGATATCTTATGAAAGGGAATGGACCCCTGTATACGCCCATATAACTATATAGGATAATAATACCTCATCAAAGGGGATAAATTAGGTCAAAAATCCCGAAATTTGAATTTTTGTCAATTTTTTACCCATAAAAGGGAACGACGTAGACCTCCAATACTGATAGAGTACATACTAGTGTCCTAGGCTACCATACCCAATTTTTAGATTTGGCAATTTCCAAAATTTAAGGGAGTGGTCATATGTACCCCTGCCAAAATATAGGGGGTGGGCCATGGCACCCCTGGTAAATTTTAGAGGGTCATTGATTCCGTGCCAAGGTCATTGACCTTTGACTTATGACGTCACAAAAGTCAGGGTCAAGTCCAAACTTCAATAGGGTGAGGCTCTTATACTACGCGACATTCCGTTCAGGAATGTGTGTAAGTTTTTGCCTCTTCCTTGACTCTATTGCTTAGTGTAAAAAGCAAGATTTTATGGTACTGTAAGATAAACTACATTAACAAACAAGTACTTAAAACGAACGTACTAGAAATAAACCAGTTTGGTGACATCTCTTCTAGTAAGAAACTATTGATGATAACAGTGTTGGGAAAAATCAATTGAAATCAATTGCAATTGATCAATCAATTGAAAGTAATTGCTCTGAAAATTAATTGCAATTGATTTCAATTTGTATTTGACTATTAATTTCAATTGCAATTGAATTCAATCATAAAATTTGCAATTAAAGTTTCATCAATTGTTAATTGTTAATTGGTCACCAGGCAATTGAAACTTTTAATTGTTAATTGTCAATCGCAAAGGGTGCAATTGAAACATTTAATTGTTAATTGCAATTGACAATTGAAACTTGTAATTGTTAATTTTAATTATTAATTGCAATTGAAATCAGCTATTAAAACTGAAGATAAGAAGATTTGTGTATATTATGTTGTCCACTTGTTACTGTTTTACATATTTCAAATAAGGTACTTATAGGAAATGCTGGATAACTACCATCTCTTTGCCCCCCTGGGAAGAAAGCCGTGAAACTAAGTATTTTTTAAAATATATTATGTATATGGTTCTATCCTCCTCGAAAGAACTCTATATGCCCGTCATGCATACAATAGGAATGGGCACGAGCGAGTTTTCTTTAAAACTAGACTCGACTCGAAGCAGACATCTTTGAGGTCGACTCGAGAACTGGGCTCGAAAAATTTTCCCCAACTCGACTCGAAATCTTATCGAGTTTCCAGTCGAGTCGAGCCAAAACGAGCCAATCCGAGCCAAATCCTTTGTGTAGTTCCAAGTACTATCTCTTCAAGTATCCTACATAATTATCAATGATACTACTACTATTACTATAATTAATAAAACACCATGTACCTGTATAAACATGGAATATAGGCGGTTTGTATCTGAATACTAAAAATTAGTTGACTGCCGATCTCGGTCGTCAAGAAATCTTCAGGAGGCAAGTACATCTGTCACGAGATTCTAGGTTTGAGTTCAGGAGGAGCAAGTATTCGGGCTCGAGCCAAAAATTGTTAAAAGTTATAGAACTCCAGCCAAACATGTTCAAAACTGCTCGACCCTGTTTTAGGGTTGTCAACGACTCAAGCGGCTCGCTCACAGCTCATTCACTTATCGTGCCGAACCGAGAAGTGAGCTGAGCCAACAGCTCATCCAACCGAGCCAGCTCGAGCCGATGGCTCACACGAGCCAAACCGAACCGAGCTGATTGCTCACCCCAACCGAGCCGGTTCAAGCCATTGGCTCAGTTAAGCTGACTCGAACCCAGCCTATGGACTCGTTTCAACGGAGCTGGTTCGAGCCATTGACTCCAAACGAGCCAAGTCAATAACTCGTCCCTACCGAGCCTGCTCAAGCCATCGGCTCAATTGAGCCCAGTCGATGGGTCATCCCAACCAAGCCAGCTCAAGCTGTACGCTCACTTGATCCGAGCCGAATCGGTTGACATCACTATCCCGGTTGGGCTTCTACTTTGGCTAAAAAATTGAACCGTGCATTTCTCAGGCTTGATGGTAAGAACTATAGTATATACTTATATTAGTACTCACAGCCTCATTAACTTGTTCCCCTACCAACGAATTTCGAGGTACTTTGTTTTGCTTCTTTATTGCGTGTTTTCTGTCACTTTATGCGCCTATTCCCACATTTTGTGCGTCACCGGAAGTTATTGCTGTTCCGCCACCAATGAATTTCGAGGTCGTTTCCTTCACATCGTGTTGTACCATTTTGTGCGTCATGGGAAGTGGGTTAAAATGAGTCCCCAAGGTGGGACGAAAATGAATCACTGTTCCGTCATCAACGAATTTCGAGGTCGCTTCTTTCGCATCGTTTAGTGTCAGTTTCTTGCCGTTTTGAGCGCGTATTTTCACGTTTTGTGCGTCAACGGAAGTGGGTCAAAATGGGCTTCCAAGATGGGACGAAAATGACCAAGAGTTCCGCCACTATCGAATTTCGAGGTCGTTACTTTGACATCACGTACCCTTTTGTGCGTCTATTTCGACGTTTTGTGCGTCACTGGAAGACGGTCAGAATGGGCCTCAGAGGAGGGACGAAAATGACGCACTGCTCCGCCACTAAGGAATTACCAGGTCCTTCCTTTCGTATCGGCTAGTAAATTTTCCTGCCGTTTCGTTCCCCTATTTCCACGTTTTGTGCGTCACCGGAAGTGGGTCAAAATGGGCTTCCAAGATGGGACGAAAATGACCAAGGGGATCACCACTATCGAATTTCGAGGTCGTTAATTTCACATCGCGTACCCTTTTGTGCGCCTATTTCGACGTTTTGTGCGTCACTGGAATAGGCATAAATGATGATTTGTGCATGGTGATTTGTATCGCTTTGTGCATCAGTGGAAGTGGGTCAAAATGGGCTTTGAAAGGGGGAAGAATAGTCTTTTTTGCCATATTTGTAGGTCTTCTTTGACCCACTTTCGTTGGCGCACAAAACGTGAAAATATGCGCAGAAATGATACAAAACATCTGCTAAACAATGCGAAAAAAGCGACCTCGAAATTCGATACTGGTGGGAAAGTGGGTCACACATTGAATGCCCATTTTGACCCACTTCATCCCCCTGATTCACATTATCATTCATCTCCCTGATTATCATTGATTCACAAAACGTGGAAATAGGCTTACAAAACGGTAGAAAACACGCACAAGACGATGTGAAGGAAACAACCTCGAAATCGTTGCTGACGGAACAGCATTAACTTGTTCCGCCATATTTGTAGGATAACATTGGCCTATTTCCGGTGACGCACAAAACGAGGAAATAGGCGCACAAAACGACACAAAAATGGAAATTTAGCTTAATTACATGGAAATTTTAAGTTTGTAAGCTTAATTATATGGAAAAATTTATACATTTTTTTTGCGTTGATTTGGGACTTTCAATTTTTTTTCCCACTGAAAAATATCTGTAATTCAACAAGTTAATAATTATCAATCATAATTATAATAATTATCTATATAATTGAATTCATTGTAATTTAGTCCATGGCAAACACTTTACCATTTCGTACTAGCTGTTATGCCCGTTCTTCGCACGGATCAGATAAAATATTAATGTAAACAAACTGAACAACGGGAGAACAATTAAGAATTATTTCTAAGATTGGATATATTTTTTGTGAATATATATCCAACAACGTACATGTGTTTTTATTGGGAAGGCCGATGGGGTCTGAATTTGAACGTAAACACTATCGGAGGTGTACTATACATCTGAGCAACGCCGATAAATATGAATTCGACACAAATATTGTTCATTTTCTAATACTTTCACATGTCCCGGTGAACGCTCACTCAGACTCCCTTGGTTCGAATTGTAAAAAAAAAAAATATCCTCTGGCCCTCAGCCGATACCGCAAAAACGATGAATGTGACACTAACATCTGCCATTTTCTACTACTTTTTACATATCCCGGTAAAAGTCCCTATGATCCTCTGGTTCCAATTTTGGAAAAACAATGCCTCTGGCCCGCAGACTATGGGGACTGTATTTGGAAGTCAACGACTGTGGAAGTATCACCATTCATCTCAGCGATAGCGAAAACTATGGATTTGACACTAACATTAGTCATTTTTCATTATTTTTACATGTCTCCCAATTCTCCCCCTCTGATGACCCAATGCCCGCATACAACGGTGGATAAATTTGAAAGTCATCGCTAATGAAAGTATCACCATTGATCTCAGCAACCGCGAAAACTATGAATTTGACACTAATATCGGTCATTTTGGATTACTTTTACGTTTCGTTATTTCCTTGACCCACGGCTCGCAGCCGAAAAGAGTGAATTTGGAAGTTAATGCGATCGGAGTTTTACCATTGATCTCAGCGACCGCGAAAACTATGAAATCGACACTGATATCGGTCATTTTTTACTACTTTTACATGTCCTGGTAACGCCCCCTGAGATCCCATGGTTCAAATTTTGTCAAAATCGCTTCGCCTTGGTGTGGGACCTGGGCCAAGGTATCTTTGACCAAAATTTGGTAACACTCGGTCAAATTGTCTGGTCCCCAGGCCGGTCCCGGTAAACGTCCCCCTGAGACCCCCTAGTTCGAAATTTGGAAAAATAAAACTCTTCGTCTTGATCTGGGGCCTAGACCAAGCTACCCGTAACCAAATTTTGAAAAGTTTCGGTCCACTCGTCTGGTCCACTTGTCACACAAAGATAGACAGACAGAGACACGAACAAACTCTTTATTTTATTTATATTAGAAAAGGTCAGATCCGCCCTTATTGTAATAGAGCGGTGCTTGAGCGATTGATCGTAGAAATTCAAACTCCGATGAGTGATAATTTCATAGGCTTGTTTTATTACAAGCTTAAACTCTTTAGTCAGTAGAGAAGAGGGCGTGAATCATGGGTCAGAGTTGATGACAATGGATTTTGGTGGGTCTGTGGGCCACAGTGGGTGAGAGTGGTTCATGGTGGGTGGTGGCTCAATTGGTCGTGGCTAAAGTTTTTATTGCCCCACGCCCTCTCTGAACTACAGTGTTAAAAATTAATCAGTGAAAATCAATTGCAATTGATCAATCAATTGAAAGTAATTGCTGTGGAATCAATTGCAATTGAATTAATTGCCAAATAATTTCAATTGCAATTGAATGACTGAATTCAATTGCAATTACTTTCCACTGCAATTACTTTCAATCAATTGATTAATTGCAATTGATTCTCCATTATTAATGGCCAACTGCAATTAACAATTAACCATTACTTACTTCAATTGTTAATTGCAATTAACAATTAAATTTTCAGATTAATTGTTAATTGTTAATTCAATTGAAATTTGCCCAACACTGGATGATAATCATGTTGAACAATGAGAATGAATAATTACTAAATAATATTCGACTGAGAATATGAGCAAAATTTCGGAAACTTACAAAACGTTTTACGATATTCTCCCGGAGTATTACAGTAGGGATATAGTGAACCAAAAGGTTTTCATTCTTTGTGTGTTACAAACATTAGGACAGAAGATTTATTTTCATTCATATCTTAAGTTCATATAGGCTTTTGTCAGTCATATAAATATTGTCAGTCATATTTATATTTTGTCATTAATATTTCGTCAACGTCATATTCTACACAATCTCGTTGTACAGTGTATATTGTCATTTTCTATAAATTACATTATTGTAAGTACGTCGTTCGGACTTACCCCACTAGTGGGGTAAATCCGAATTTTGGTATGTCTTCTATAACTGCGCACGTACTCTCCACTGTTTAAAATAATGATCAAACATTATGTCCGTTTAAAGCGCAATACATTATTCCTTTATTAACCCTAGAAAATTTTTGTTTGTGGTTTACAGTCTTCCAGAAAAAGGTGAATATTCTTAAGTATTCAGTATTCGCCCTCTCTCGCCTATTTTTAATAACGAAATTAGTCCCGGGATATTTCCTCACAAAGTATACAGTATTACCTAAAATGGTACAGATTTCATATTTATCGGAAAATATTCCACAATAAGAGGCGCACAACATGCAATAACGAACCAATCATTATTATATAATAAAGTATATCATATCGAGATAATTAACAATTTACGATAAATGATAACGTACTGTTCCCCTTAAGTTTTATAATTTCCATTACTATGCATATTGCTGTATATAACCAGACAGTTCAATATTTCGTGACTATCTCTCCAAACGCAACACGGCGGATTAATACTCATTAAACGTATTTACGAAAATATATACTAGCTATTGTGTAACTTATTTTCTTAACCACTGTAGATACTACTCAACAATACAGTAAACATAGGGCGTTGCTAAGAAACGTATCATTTATGTGTATGTACGACCTATAGCCATATAGTCATGACATATTGATAACAAAATCGTTTCCGGAAATTAGTTCCATATTTATGATTTCAGTTGGTATTCGCTGTGCAATAGAGCAAACAACAAGTCAGAAACTAGCTGGCGTTTGTTACCTACATCTGTAATGAAGCAAAATTCGGAAACTTATAACAAGAACACTTATCACCCTTGAAATAATTACTTTAGAACATGAATAAAACTAGCCAGTTTGAAGTTGGCCCCCCAAAGTTTGCGCTACACGAGACATTTATTGGGCCAGAAAGTACTTCATTTCGGTTGTTTGGGCTAGCAACTTTTAGCATTTGGGCTACTCTGGAAACAAAGTTACAGCCTCAAAAATTTTGAGGGGCCAACTTCACGTTAGCCCCCCAAGTGTTTGGGCCAGACATGATATTTATTGGGCTGGGTAGTACTTCGTTTGGGCTGATTGGGTCAGCAACTTTTAGCGTTTGGACTATTATAGTTTCCAAAATATGGGCTATTAAACTTTTTGAATAGTGATTTTCCTGCTTTTTTTGTCGTGGCCAACTTCGCTAATATGAAATTTCTGACAAACATGTTTATTGGAATTTACAGTACTTTGTGTCGACTAGCAGTTTAGGAAGTTTCAAGATTTCGGCTGTATTTGAAACAGAATTAGAACTTCACAAATTTGGGGACCAACTTCACATTAGCCCCCAAGTGATTGGGCCAGATGAGATTTTTATTGGCCTGGATAGTACTTCGTTTGGGCTCATTGGGTCAGCAACTTTTAGCGTTTGGGCTGTTATAGTTTCCAAAATATGCGCTAATAAACTTTTTGAAAAGTTATTTTCCTGCTTCTTTTGTCGGGGTTATCTTCACTAATGTGATATTTCTGACAAATACTTTTACTAAATAGTGCAATTTTTTTCTTTCTCTTTTCTAGTCCTTTGAATGTTATTTATAATTGAGATTATACTTCTGCCAATTAATTTGAGATAGATTAAGATACCAGTTAATATATACTCAAATATACGGTGTTTTCTTCGTGTTCATGTAATACAATTTGGAATTCTTTTTCATAAGATTTTGTCTAATGCTGCCCAAAATGCATATATCTAGATTTCAGTATTTCATTATACGAAATCCGGATTTCGGCTTTCGTCATTTCTTTATCCGAAGTCCGTTTTCGGTTCTTGACATTTCATTATCCGAAATTCTCATTTCGGTTTCTGACATTTTATTATCGGAAATTCCGATTTCGGTTTCAGTTGAAATTCTAAATCCAGATTTTGTGAATCTGAATTTTTCACAGCGCTAATTTTGTGTAAGTAGTTATCGGCTTTAATTCCCTACATTTGTTTTATTGGAAAACAATTACTGTTTTAATAAACTGTAAAAGCAATAACTTTACAATTGCAATGGTTATATACGGTAATCTGACCTATGAATAAGACACTGGTGAAAATTATATATACTACAAAAATAACTGAATTGATTCAAACCTTGAAGAATTATGTCAAAATAATTTTTAAGTCCATTCATTCCTTCCTTTCTACGTAAGCCTTTCGTGAATACGTGGATAATATGTACCGTGCCTGCGAAAACGAACTAAGCGCCACTTTCATACTTTTAAGAAAATTATGTACAAAGGTTGATGTCTAGCATTAATGTAGCCGTACTCAAAAGTGAAATTATGTTTCTTTTTTTTTTTGAAAATTTGTTGGCCTTCTTCTCTTTTCGATTGTGCAAAACGTTCTAATGCTTATCAGGAACCAATCGTTGCATTTACGTGGATTTTCAAAATTTAGCGCTTAGTTCACTTTTGCATAACATGGTACATATATACATATGTTTGATGCAGAAAGCTCCAGGTTTGATTCCCAATGGATTCTCAAGAAGCATACAGTATTCTAACTAGTCTCCTTTATATTATTATTAACAATTCTTTGTAATTTTTAAGCTGAATACCCATCCACATTATATTGTATATAGGGAAAGCAATAACAAAGCAATCTTTTTTTCTCAGTTCGTTTATTTCAAAAGATTACGATGAGCATTTCATGTTTCTAGGCAGTACTTGAATGCTTCTGCTCCACCTTGCTGAAAACGAAATACAAAATTATGAATTTGAAGTATAAAGCTTCTCTAAATTTTTCGCCTATTTATAAAAGTATCAACGCAGGTGGGTCAAGTTTTTGTTGGAGTTTTGGCAGTCTTGCTATTCTTACATATTTAGTCTTGGTTTTGGTCTTGTATATACATCCTCGGACCAGGAGCGTAACAAGTCTGGAGCAACCGGGGCAATGCCCCCGTCCAAAGGCGATCACGGTGCCCGCAGGAACACTCGTAAATAAATGGAAGTTATAATTACAAGACCTACATTTTAATGTTGACGTTCAGTATCTCACGGTAAAATTTCAAACGGTCCTGTTTATCGGATTAATCATTCTGCAGGTGTCGTGGACTTTCACACGGTCAACCTGTTAATCATTTCATTCATCTTGAAAATGCTTCCACTATAGGAGGAGGGAGGACACAGAACAACTGTCAACTAAGAACAGAAAAAGAGCAAACACAAGTTAAATATGAACAATTGCAATTAATACTACAGGAGGACAGCTTAGGAAATGTTTCACTTTCACAAAAAGAATAATCAAAATAACCGGAAATTAAAATAACTTAAGAACAAGACAGAAGAAAAGATAAGCAAACCAAAGTTATAATAAGGAAGGAGAGAAAATAATAACACAAACAATATGAAATTGAAATAAATAGGAAAAATAATAACAAAAATTATCGCAAATTGAAATAGATGAAAACAAAAAAGAATAGCAAATGAAAATGAATAATACGAACAGAAAAGAAACATAAAAATTGTAATAATTAGAAATGGGAGATAGAACAATCACAAATTAAAATAAATAAATAATAAAATAAGCAGCACATCAGAGAATTCAGTCAGGAAGTTCAAAACTCGAAAAAAATGTGCCCGCCCCAAAGCCTAGAAAAACGTTGTTATTTGTGAAACACAAAACATTAGCTGTATATTCCAAGGCGGTTTGAAGACATACCTTGTCGTCTTGATATTTTCCGAGCAAACAGCACATTGCTGAGGTAGAACATTCATACTTCTGTACATCATCAATCCATTTTGTACAATTCATAGTTCATTATTCCAGCTTTTGGAGATGGGTAGGAGCAAGTTCGAGGGAGTTGTTTTGAAACTTTACTCGACTCCAAACAGACACCTTTAAGGTTGAGTCGAGAACTCGGCTCGAACAATTTCCTCGAACTCGACCCGAATTGAGGTTAAGTTTCAAGTCGAGTTGAGCTAAATCGAGCCAAATCCTGTATGTAATTTCAAGTACTTTGTTCAAGTATCCTACATAGACAATTTAATTATTATCAATGATATTACTACTGCTAGAAATTATTATTATTATTATTATTATTATTATTATTATTATTATTATTATTATTATTATTATTATTATTATTATTATTATTATTATTATTATTATTATTATTATTATTAACAACAACAACACAGCATATAAAGAGGAAAGACAGGCGGTTTATATCTGAATACTAAAATCTAAGGCGAGTCTAGGAGGCAATGACATCGTTTACGAGATTTTCGGTTTGAGTTCCGGAGAAGCAAGTATTCGGGCTCGAGCCAAAAATCATTAAAAGTTATAGGGCATCGGGCAAACATGTTCAAAAATGCTGGGCCCGGATTTATGGCTGCCAACGGCTCGAGCTGCTCGGGTCACAGCTCATTCACTATCGAGCTGAACCGAGAAGTTGACCGAGCTTACAACTCATCCAACCGTGCCGGGTTGAGCCATGGGCTCAGTTGAGCCGAGTCAAACCGAGACGATGGACTCATTTCAACCCAGCCTGCTGAAGCCATCGGCTCAATTGAGGTAGTATTAATTCAATTGTTTGTATTTATTTTAACTTGTGTTTGCTCAGTTTCTGTTATTACTTAGTTGACATTTGTTCTGTCCTCCCTGCCTCTATGTTGAAAGCAGTTTCAGGGTGAATCACATGATTGACAGGTGGACCGTGTGAGGAAGCATCACACCTGCAGAATGATTAATCCGATAAAGAATACGGTGTGAAATTGCTCGATAATGAGCACTGTGTGAAACTGTACAGTGCGAAATCGCACGGAATCATTTTAATGGTTTTGGGTGACCACTTCCAACCTCTGACAAATGTACATTTAGTACAATCGTAGAAATTAATAATGACAAACTTCTGTGTCAAAACCTCTTGCATAATATGTGGAACATCGCATCTTTCTTCACCATTTGGCGTTCCACCGATGTATAGTCCAAACAGTTTATAAGATAAGAAAAATCTCTACCTATTACATTAAAACCTATTATTTCCGGTAGCAAAATATCTAAAGGTCTAACCTCTTTCAAATACAGACCAAATCTTAATAGCCCAAAACACTAAAACTTGATAAAGAAATCACCTCAAACGACGAAGTCCCCCCAAAAAGTTTTGGAAGTTGATGTTCGAAAGCCACAAAAATTAGACCGAAGTGAACGAAATTGTGCACAGATATTGTAGACGTCGAATGAGGGGCATGTGTTTCGTATATTCCTATAAAAAATGGTTAGATGGGACAAGGACCCCTCCAAACCTTAAATCACATAATATCAAAAGTGGATGTCAGATGTGTAAAGAACATGCAGAATTGCAACAAAACTTTGTGTAGGAACAATAACCAAAAATAAACGAATCCTTTTTCTTTTGTTTTCTGAGAAAAAAACGGTTTTAGGGTGCAAAAGCCCTCACACAAACTTTTGAAAGTTGAAAACCGAAAGACAATATGAAGCGCACCAAAGCGAATGATATTGTGCAGATATTGTAGTCCTAAAATGAGGGAATAAGTGTTCCGTATTTTTCTGGAAGAAACGGTTGAGAGAGGCACGGACCCCTCCAAACCTTTGATCAGGAAAAATCAAAAGTGATAATAACAATTTCCCTTTTAACGTCTACAACATCTGTACACAATTTCATTCACTTCGGTCCACTTCCTTTTTCCTTTCGGGCGTCAAATTTCAAACTTTTGTGTGGGGGTTTGTAACAATTTTTGTAACAATTCCTATGCCGCGAACTGAACACAACCGAATTGGCTGGGGCCCGGACATATGCTACGGGAGACCAAAGTAAGAGACACTTATTTTGGCGTTTGCGCCCATACACAGAAATTTACGAAATACGGTGCGCCAAAATGGACCTAAATGCTATAACTAGGAAGCGAAAGACGTTACTTGTACACAATCCATTTGGCTGGGGTCAGGATACATGTTACGAGAGTACAAAGCAGGAGACACGTATTTCGGCGTTTGGGCCCATACGCAGAAATTTCCGAGTTACGCGGCTTCAAACTGGCCTAACATCCTATAACTAGGAAGGGAATGACGCTACTTATACACAACCGATTTGGTTGGATTCCGGATATGTGTTACGGGACAGCAAACTAGGAGACACGTATTTTGGCGTTTTAGCCCATACGAAGAAATTTCCGAAATACGCGGCTCCGATCTGGCTCAACATGCTATAACTAGGAAGCATATGACGTCACTTGTACACAACCGACTTGTCTGGGGTCAGCATAGCTGTTGCGGGAGACCAAAGTAGAAGAAATGTATTTTGGCGTTTTGTCCTATACGAAAAAATTTCCGAAATACGGGGCACCAAAATGGCTCTACATGCTATAACTAGGAAGCGAATGTCGCTACTTGTTCAGAAGCTATTTTGCTGGGGTCCGGATATGTGTTACGTGGAGAAAAGTAGGAGACACGTATTTTGGCGTTTGGGCCCATACGCTGAAATTTCCGAAATACGCGCCTCCAAACTGGCTCAACATGTTATAACTAGGAAGCGAATGACGCTACTTGTAGAAAACCGATGTGGTTGGGGTCCGGATATGTGTTACGGGAGACCAAAGTGAGAGACACGTATTTTGGCGTTAGGGCCATTACGCAGAAAATTCCGAAATACGGGGCTCCAAACTAGCCCAACATGCTATAAATAGGAAGCGAATGACGTTACTTGTACACAACCGATTTCGCTGGGATCAGGATAATGTTACGAGGGAGCAAAGCAGGAGACACGTATTTTGGCGTTTCGGGCTATACGCAGAAATTTCCGAAATACGTGGCTCTAAACTAGCCCAATATGCTATAACTACGAAGCGAATGACGCTACTTGTTCACAACCGATCTGGTTGGGGTCCGGATATGTGTTAAGGGAGACCAAAGTAGGAGACACGTATTTTGGCGTTTTGGCCCATACGTAGAAATTTCCGAAATACGGGGCGCCAAAATGGGACTACATGCTGAAACTAGAAAGCGAATGACGTTACTTGTACACAACCGATTTGGCTGGTGTCAGGATACGTGTTACGACGAACCAAAGCAGGAGATACGTATTTTGGCGTTTGGGCCCATTCGCAGAAATTTCCCAAATACGCGGCTGCAAACTGGCCCAGCATGCTATAACTCGGAATCGAATGACGCTACTTGTACACTACCGATTTGGTTGGGGACCGGATACGTGTTACGGAGACCAAAGCAGGAGATACGTATTTTGGCGTTTGGGCACATTCGAAGAAATTTCCCAAATACGCGGCTCAAACTGGCCCAACATGCTCGGAATCGAATGACGCTACTTGTACACTACCGATTTGGTTGGGAACCGGATATATGTTACGGGAGACCAAAGTGTGAGACACGTATTTTTGCGTTTGGGCCCATTCGCTGAAATTTCCAAGATACGTGGCTCCAAAATGGCCCAACATGCTATAATTACGAAGCGAATGACGCTACTTGTTCACAATCGACCTGGTTGGGGTCCGGATATGTGTTAAGGGAGACCAAAGGAGGAGACACGTATTTTGGGGTTTTGGCCCATACGCAGAAATTTCCGAAATGCGGGGGGCCAAAATGGGACTACATTCTGAAACTAGCAAGCGAATGACGTTACTTGTAGAAACCCATGTGGTTGGGGTCCGGATATGTGTTAGAGGAGACCAAGTAGGAGACACGTATTTTGGCGTTTGTGCCCATTTGCAAAAATTTCCGAAATACTGGTGCCCAAAGTGCCCCTACATGTTATAAAAAGGAAGCGAATGACGTTACTTGTACACAACCGATTTGGTTGGGGTCCGGATATGTGTTACGGGAGAGCAAACTAGGAGACACGTATTTTGGCGTTTGTGCCAATTCGCAGAAATTTCCGAAATACGCTGCACCAAACTGGCCCAACATGCTATAACTAGAAAACGATTGTCGCTAATTGTTCAGAACCAATTTTGTTGGGGTCCGGATATGTGTTGCTGGAGACCAAAGTAGGAGAAACGTATTTTAGCGTTTGGGTCCATTCGCAGAAATTTCCGAAATACGGGGCACCTAAATGTCCTTACATGCTATAAGAAGGAAGCGAATGACGTTACTTGTACACAACCGATTTGGTTGGGGTCCGGATATGTGTTACGCGAGACAAATGCAGGAGACACGTATTTTGGCGTGTGGGCCCATACGCAGAAAATTCCGAAACACGGGGCGCAAAATTGGCGCTACATGCTATAACTAGGAAGCGAATGACGTTACGTGTACAGACCCGATTTGGCTGGGATCAAGATACATGTTACGAGAGAGCAAAGCAGGAGACACGTGTTTTGGCGTTTGTGCCCATACGCAGAAATTTTAGAAATTCGCGGCTCCAAACTGGCCGAACATGCTATAACTAGGAGGCGAATGACGCTACTGTAGACAACCGATTTGATTGTGGTCCGGATATTTGTTACGGCAGACCAAAGTAGGAGACACGTATTTTGGCGTTTGGGCCCATTCGCAGAAATTTCAGGAATACGCGACTCCAAAGTGGCTCAACGTACTATAGATATTAAGCGAATGACGCTACTTGTACACAACCGATTTTGTTCGGGTCCGGATATGTGTTACGCGAGACAAAAGCAGGAGACACGTATTTTGGTCTTTCGGCACATACGCAGAAAATTCCGAAACACGGGGCGCCAAATTGGCGCTACATGCTATAACTAGGAAGCGAATGACGTTACGTGTACAGACCCGATTTTGTTGGGATCAGGATACATGTTACGAGTGAGCAAAGCAGGAGATACGTGTTTTGGCGTTTGTGCCCATACGCAGAAATTTCAGAAATTCGCAGCTCCAAACTGGCCCAACATGCTATAACTAGTAGGCGAGTGACGTTACTTGTAGACAACCGATCTGGTTGGGGTCCGGATATGTGTTACGCGAGACCAAAGTAGGGGACACGTATTTTGGCCTTTGGGCCCATACGCAGAAAACTCCGAAACACGGGGCGCCAAATTGGCGCTACATGCTATAACTAGCAAGCGAATGACCTTACGTGTACAGACCCGATTAGTCTGGCATCAGGATACATGTTACGAGAGAGGGAAGCAGGAGACACGTATTTTGTCGTTTGGGCCCATACGCACAAAATTTCAGGAATACGCCGCTCCAAACTGACCCAACATACTATAACTATTAAGCGAATGACGCTAATGTACACAACCGATTTGGTTGGGGTCCGGATATGTGTTACGGGAGACCAAAGCAGGAGAAACATACTTTGGCGTTTGGGCAGATTCGCAGAAATTTTCGAAATACGGGGCGCCAAAATGGACCTACCTAGGAAGCTAATGACGTTATTTGTACACAACCGATTTGGCTGTGGTCAGAATACGTGTTACGAGAAACCAACGCAGGAGACATGTATTTTGGCTTTTTGGCCCATTCGCAGAAATTTCAGAAATACGCGGCTCCAAACTGGCCCAACATGCTATAACTAGGAAGCGAATGACGCTACTTGTACACAACCGATTTGGTTAGTGTCCGGATATGTGCTACGCAGGACCAAAATAGTAGACACATATTTTGGCGTTCGGGCCCATACGCAAAAATTTCCGAAATACGGGGCATCAAAACGGCCCTACATGCTATAACTAGGAAGCGAATGACGTTACTTGTACACGACCGATTTGGCTGGGATCCGGATCTGTGTTACTGGAGACCAAAGCAGGTGACACGTATTTTGGCGTTTGGGCCCATTCGCAGAAATTTCCGAAATACGCTGCACCAAACTGGCCCAACATGCTATAACTAGAAAACGATTGTCGCTACTTGTTCAGAACCAATTTTGTTGGGGTCCGGATATGTGTTGCTGGAGACCAAAGTAGGGGAAACGTATTTTGGCGTTTGGGCCCATACGCAGAAATTTCAGAAATACGGGACGCCAAAATGGACCTACATGCTATAACTAGGAAGCGAATGACGCTACTTGTACACAACCGATTTCGTTGGTGTCCGGATACGTGCTACGGAGGACCAAAGTAGGAGACACATATTTTGGCGTTCGGGCCCATACCCCGAAATTTCCGAAATACGCGGCTCAAAACTGGCCCAAAATGTTATAAGTAGGAAGCGAATGACGCTACTTGTAGATAACCAATGTGGTTGGGGTCCGGATATGTGTTACGGGAGACAAAACAAGAGACATATTTTGGCGTTCGGGCCCATACGCAAAAATTTCCGAAATACGGGGCACCAAAATGGCCCTACATGCTATAACTAGGAAGCGAATGTCGCTACTTGTTCAGAACCGATTTCGTTGGGGTCCGGATATGTGTTACGGTAGTCCAAAGCAGGAAACAAGTATTTTGGCGTTTGGGCCCGTACCCAGAAATTTCCGATATACGCGGCTCAAAACTGGCCCAACATACTATAAATATTAAGCGGAAGACGCTACTTGTTCACTACCGATCTGGTTGGGGTGCGGATATGTGTTACGGGAGACCAAAGAATTAGATACCTATTTTGGCGTTTTGGCCCATACGCAGAAATTTCCGAAATACGGGGCGCCAAAATGGGGCTACATGCTGAAACTAGGAAGCGAATGACGTTACTTGTACACAACCGATTTGGCTGGGATCCGGATATGTGTTACGGGAGACCAAAGCAGGGGGACGTATTTTGGCGTTTGAGCCCATTCGCAGAAATTTCCGAAATAAGCTGCACCAAACTGGCCCAACATGCTATAACTAGAAAACGACTGTGGCTACTTGTTCAGAACCAATTTTGCTGGGGTCCGGATATGTGTTGCGAGAGACCAAGGTAAAAGAAACGTATTTTGGGGTTTGGGCCAATTAGCAGAAATTTACGAAATACGGGGCCCCTAATTGTCCTTACATGCAATAAGAAGGAAGCGAATGACGTTACTTGTACACAACCGATTTGGTTGGGGTCCGGATATGCGTTACGGGAGACCAAAGTATGAGACTCGTATTTTGGCGTTTTGGTCCATTCGAAGAATTTTCCGAAATACGCGGCTCCAAACTGGCCCAACATGCTATAACTAGGAGGCGAATGACGCTACTTGTACACAACCGATGTGGTTGGGGTCCGGATATGTGTTACGCGAGACAAAAGCAGGAGACACGTATTTTGGAGTTTGGGCCCATACGCAGAAATTTCCGAAATACCGGGCGCCAAATTGGCGCTAAATGCTATAACTAGGAAGCGAATGACGCTACTTGTACACCACGGATTTGGTTGGGGTCCGGATATGTGTTACGGCAGACCAAAGTAGGAGACACGTATTTTGGCGTTTGGTCCCATTCTGCAGAAATTTCAGAAATACGAGGCTCTAAACTGGTTTTACATGCCATAACTATTAAGCGAATGAAGCTACTTTTCCACAACCGAATTGGTTGGATCCGGATATGTGTTACGGGAGACCCAAGTAGGAGACACGTATTTTGGCGTTTGGGCCGATACGCAGAAATTCCCGAAATACGTGGCGCCAAATCGGCCCCACATGCCATAACTAGGAAGCAAATAACGTTACTTGTACACAACCGCTTCTGCTGGGATCCGGATACATGTTACGAGAGAGCAAAGCAGGAGACACGTATTTCGGCGTTTGGGTCCATACGCAGAAATTTCCGAAATACGCTGCTCCATACTGGCCCAAAATGCTGTAAATAGGAAGCGAATGACGTTACTGTACACAACAGATTTGGCTGGGGTCAGGATACGTGTTACGAGAAACCAACGCAGGAGACACGTATTTCGGCGTTTTTGCCCATTCGCCGAAATTTCAGAAATACGCTTCTCCAAAGTGGCCCAACATGCTATAACTAGGAAGCGAATGACGCTACTTGTAGACAACCGATTTGGTTTGGGTCCCGATATGTGTTACATGAGACCAAGCAGAAGACACATATTTTGGCGTTTGGGCACATTCGCAGAAATTTCCGAAATGCGGGGCCGAAATATGAACCTAAATGCTGTAAATAGGAAGCGAATGACGTTACTTGTACACAACAGATTTGGCTGGGGTCGGGATTCGTGTTACGAGAAAACAACGCAGGAGACACGTATTTTGGCGTTTTTGTCCATTCGCCGAAATTTCAGAAATACGCTTCTCCAAACTGGCCCAACATGCTATAACTAGCAAGCGAATGACGCTACTTGTACACAACCGATTTGGTTGTGATCCGGATATGTGTTACGGAAGACCAAAGCAGGAGAAACATATTTTGGCGTTTGGGCACATTCGCAGAAATTTCTGAAATACGGGGCACGAAAATGGACCTACATGCTGTAACTAGGAGGCGAATGACGCTACTTGTAGACAACCGATGTGGTTGGGGTCAGGATATGTTTTACGGCAGACCAAAGTATCAGAAACGTATTTTGGCGTTTGGTCCGATTCTTAAGAAATTTCAGAAATACGCGGCTCCAAACTGTCCTACATCCTATAACTATTAAGCGAATGACGCTACTTGTCCACAACCGATTTGGTTGAATCCGGATATGTGTTACGGGAGACCAAAGCAGGGGACACGTGTTTTGGCGTTTGGACCCTTTTGCAGAAATTTCCGAAATACGTGGGTCCGAACTGGCCCGATATGCTACAACTAGGAAGCGAATGACGTTACTTATGCACAACCGCTTCCGCTGGGATCAGAATACATTTTACGAGAGAGCAAAGCAGGAGACACGTATTTCGGCGTTTGGGTCCATACGCAGAAATTTACGAAATACGCTGCTCCATACTGGCCCAACTTGCTATAACTAGGAAGCGAATGACGCTACTTGTACACAACCGATGTGGTTGAGGTCCGGATATGTGTTACGGGAGACCAAAAAAGAAGACATATTTTGTCGTTTGGGCACATTCGCAGTAATTTCCGAAATACGGGGCCCCAAAATGGTCCTACATGCTGTAACTAGGAAGCGAATGACGTTACTTGTACACAACAGATTTGGCGGGGTCAGGATACGTATTACGAGAAACCAACGCAGGAGACACGTATTTTGGCGTTTTTGCCCATTCGCCGAAATTCAGAAATACACGACTCCAAACTGGCCCAACATGCTATAACTAGGAAGCAAATGACGCTACTTTTAAACAACCGATTTGGTTGGGGTCCGGATATGTGTTACGGAAGACCAAAGCAGGTGACACGTATTTTGGCGTTTGGGCACATTCGCAGAAATTTCCGAAATACGCGGCTCCGAACTGGCCCAACATGCTACAACTAGGAAGCGAATGACGCTACTTGTGCACAACCGATTTGGTAGGGGTCCGGATATGTGTTACGGGAGACCAAAGCAGAAGACACATATTTTGGCGTTTGGGCACATTCGCAGAAATTTCCGAAATACGGGGCGCCAAAATGGACCTACATGCTGTAACTAGGAAGCGAATGACGTTACTTGTACACAACAGATTTGGCTGGGGTCAGGATACGTGTTACGAGAAACCAACCCAGGAGACACGTATTTTGGCGTTTTTGCCCATTCGCCAAAATTTCAGGAATACGAGGCTCCAAACTGTCCCAACATACTATAACTATTAAGCGAATGACGCTACTTGTACACAACCGATTTGGTTGGGGTCTGGATATGTGTTACGACAGACCAAAGCAGGTGACACGTATTTTGGCGTTTGGGCCCGTTCGCAGAAATTACCGAAATATGCAGCTTCGAACTGGCCCAACTTGCTACAACTAGGAAGCGTATGACGCTACTTGTACACAACCGATTTGTTAGGGTCCGGATATGTGTTACGGGAGACCAAAGCAGAAGACGCATATTTTGGCGTTTGGGCACATTAGCTGAAATTTAAGAAATACGGGGCGCCAAAATGGACCTACGTGCAGTAACTAGGAAGCTAATGTCGTTACTTGTACACCACAGATTTCGCTGCGGTCAGGATACGTGTTACGAGAAAATAACGCAAGAGACATGTATTTTGGCTTTTTGGCCCATTCGCAGAAATTTCAGAAATTCGCGGCTCCAAACTGGTCCAACACGCTATAACTAGGAAGCGAATGACACTACTTGTACACAACCGATTTGTTTGGGTTCCGGGTATGTGTTACGGGAGACCAAAGTAGGAGAAACGTATTTTAGCGTTTGGGCCCTATCTCAGAAATTTCCGAAATACGATGCCCCAAATTGTCCTTACGTGGTATAAGAAGGAAGCGAATGACGTTACTTTTACGCAAACGATTTTTTTTGGGTCCGGATGTGTGTTACGGGAGACCAAAATAGGAGACACGTATTTTGGCGTTTGGGCCGATTCGCAGAAATTTTCGAAATACGCTGCTCCAAACTGGCCCAACATGCTATAACTAGGAAGCGAGTGTCGCTACTTGTTCAGAAACGATTTTGCTGGGGTCCAGATATTCGTTACGGGACACCAAAGCAGGAGACACGTATTTTGGCGTTTGGGTCCAAATGCAGAAATTTCAGAAATACGCGGCTCCAAACTGGCCCAACATACTATAACTGTTAATCGAATGACGCTACTTGTACACAACCGAATTGGTTGGGGTCCGGATATGTGTTACGGCAGACCAAAGTAGGAGACACGTATTTTGTCGTTTGGTCCCATTCTGCAGAAATTTCAGAAATACACGGCTCCAAACTGGTCCTACATGCTATAACTATTAAGCGAATGACGCTACTTGTCCACAACCGATTTAGTTGGGATCCGGATATGTGTTACGGGAGAGCAAAGCATTTGACACGTATTTTGGCGTTTGGGCCCATTCGCAGAAATTTCCGAAACACGCGGCTCCGAACTGGCCCAACATGCTACAGCTAGGAAGCTAATGACGCTATTTGTACACAAGCGATTTGTTTGGGGTCGGGGTATGTGTTACGGGAGACCAAAGTAGGAGAAACGTATTTTGGCGTTTGGGCTCTATCTCAGAAGTTTCCGAAATACGGGGCCCCAAATTGTCCTTACATGGTATAAGAAGGAAGCGAATGACGTTACTTTTACACAAACGATTTTTTGGGGGTCCGTTTGTGTGTTACGGGAGACCAAAGTAGGAGACACGTATTTTTGCGTTTTGGCCCATACGCAGAAATTTCCGAAATACGGGGCGCCAAAATGTTCCTAGATCCTGCAACTAGGAAGTAGATGACGTTTCTTGTACACAACTGATTTGGCTGGGGTCAGGATACGTGTTACGAGACACCAAAGCAGAAGACACGTCCGAAATACGCTGCTCCAAGCTTGCCCAACATCCTATAACTAAGAAGCGAATGACGCCACTTGTGTACAACCGATTTGGTTGGGGTCCGGATATGTGTTATGGGAGGCGAAAATAGGAGATACGTATTTTCGCGTTTGCGCCCATACGCAGAAATTTCTGAAATACGTTGCGCCAAACTGGCCCAACATCCTATACCTAGGAAGCTAATGACGTTACTTGTACACAACCGATTTGGGTGGGGTCAGGATACGTGTTACGAGTATCCAATGCAGGAGACACGTATTTTTGCATTTTGGCCGATACGCAGAAATTTCCGAAATACGCGGCTCCAAACTGGCCCAACATGCTATAACTAGGAAGCGAATGACGCTACTTGTACACAGGCAATTTGGTTGGGGTCCGGATTTTACGGAGACCAAAGTAGGAGATACGAATTTTGGGCGTTTGAGCCCATTCGCCGTAATTTCCGAAATACGCTGCTCCAAACTGGCCCAACATGCTATAACAAGGAAGCGAGTGTCGCTACGTATTCAGAACCGATTTTGCTGGGGTCCGGATATGTGTTACGGGACACCAAAGCAGGATACAAGTATTTTGGCCTTTGGGCACATACGGAGAAATTTCCGAAATACGGGGCGCCAAATTGGCCCTCAATGCGAAAACTAGGAAGCGAATGGCGTTACTTGTACACAACCGATTTGGCTGGGGTGAGGATACGTGATAGGAGAAACCAAAGCAGGAGACATGTATTTTGACGTTTGGGCCCATTCGAAGAAATTTCCGTAATACGCTTCTCCAAAATGGCCCAGCAGGCTATAAGTAGGTAGCGAATGACGCAACTTAGAAACAACCGATTTGGTTGGGGTAGGGATGTGTGTTACTGGAGACCAAAGTAGGAGAAACGCATTTTGGCGTTTGGGCACATTCGCAGAAATTTCCGAAATACGGGGCCCCTAATTGTCCTTTCATGCCATAAGAAAGAAGCGAATGACGTTACTTGTACACAACCGATTTTGTTGGGGTCTGGATATGTGTTACGGGAGACCAAAGTATGAGACAAGTATTTTGGCGTTTGGGCCCATTCTCAGAAATTTCCGAAATACGGGGCGCCAAAATTGCCCTACATGCTATAACTAGGAAGCGGATGACGTTACTTGTACACAACCGATTTCGCTTGGGTCAGGATACGTGTTACGAGAGACCAAAGCAGGAGACACGAACTTTGTCGTTTGAGCCCATTCGCAGAAATTTCCGAAATACGCTGCTCCAAACTGGCCCAACATGCTATAACTAGGAAGCGAGTGTCGCTACTTGTGCAGAACCGGAACCCCGCCGTGGCCGGTCCCAAGCCCGTGCTGAGAAAGGGGAGGGACCCCTTGTGTATGTCCCGGGTCACATGCCTTGTGGTGGCTCGCTTCCGTTTAGGGGGAGATAGGTTGGCAGTGGTGCCCGGACCCACTATCGGTATTTTAACTGCCACATGGTAGTGGGTTAGCACGCGGTGTCAACAACCTACCGGCAGAGGTGAGCCTTCGGGGGGCATCCTCTGAAATGGGCGACTAACTCCTGCCATTGGATCTGGGAGAGTACGTGTGACTCCATCACGTCCTCAGTGGGGTAGGTAGCTTGCTGCCGCACCGACCGGCGGAGGTGAGCCCTTGGGTATCCCCCGAAATGGGCAACTAAGCCGTGTCCTTGGGTCCGGGAGATAAGGCTGCGTGGTACCCCAACACGTTAAAAAGAGTGAGTAGTTGGTTTGCCCTGGGTGGGCGGATCCAACGCCCTACTGGGAGGATGATGTAGGTACTGCCCTCAAAGAGAGTGTAATGCGTTCTCTTGGGTCCGGGATGGGATACTCCGTATCCTAACGCATACTCGTACCTCAGGAGCTCTGAGGAAGTGGATACCTCCTTCGTCCCAGTAGTGTGAGCTGGGTGCAGGAGCCACGACCCTACCAGGGGAGCCGCCGCTCCCAAATGGCCATTGTCTTTAAAGGTAGACAGTCTACATCAGCCATTGGGTCTGGTAATGTACGGTTTACCTCTCTCGTAAGAAGAGGTAGTCCCGTATTGTTTGGACGACCCTACCGAAGGAAGGGTGTGGGCGTCCCTTCTAATGGTGGCTTACACGTACCATTGGGATTCGGACAGGTAGCTTTGCTACAACGTGTACGTGGTACCTAAACACGTTAAAGATAGGTAGCCTCGTATTGTTTGGGCGGGCCTACCAGGGGAGACACGGCTCCCTCGGTAGACACGGCTCCCAAATGACAATGTCTGCCTTGAGCAAACGGTCTACATCAGTCATTGGCTCTGGTAATGTACGGTGTACCTCTGCCGTAACTAGAGGAAGTCCCGTATTGTTCGGACGACCCTACCGGGGGGGCGGAGTGTCGGATTCCAGCCTGCGGGAGGACCGACCGGAGATGGGGAGGGGCCAATCCCAGGAATCTGGGTAACGGTTCTGATCCTGTTAAAGAAGAACGTTCCGTAGGACATGGGCCGGCACCAAACCCAAATGGTGACTCAACACGTACCATTGGGTCCGGGATGAAATACGGGACTATCTCGACGTGTGCGTGGTACCTCTACACAACAAGGCGGTTGTCAGTTGAACGATAGAGGTAGGTAGGGCCGGGATTGAACAAGCCCCCTCGGGCATTGCCTGGGGCCCCGGATTGGGTTGGACTCTGCCGGGCTGTGGTCATACCGTGGGATTCGGTAGCTTGTGGGAGATAATCCCAGGAATCTGGGTAACGGTGAACACGGTCGGGAGGTGAGCTTGCCTTATAACGCTCGGGCGCCATGCCTGCAGGGCATAGTAGGACTGACTCGCTAGCAGTCTGCCTCAACCAGTAGGATTACTGGTAGGCACTCAGGACTTCGGTCTGGCCGCGCAGTGGGCGTATCCCACTCCCTCAGTGAATGGGGGTGACACACTTAGGTGTCAAGGTTAGGGGACAAATCTTGACGGTGCACTTCGTGCACGAGCAATAGCGTATATTGTGCAACTACGGGCGGGGTGCATTGTAGGCGGAACCCGTCCATTAAATAGACCGAACGGTCGCGGGCATGCTCTCCATGCATGCAATTAAGCGTGGCATAGTAGACCACTAGCTCATACAATGTTCAGAACCGATTTTACTGGGGTCCGGATATGTGTTACGAAACACCAAAGCAAGAGACACGTATTTTGGCGTTTGGGCCCATACGCAGAAATTTCCGAAATACGGGGCGCCAAGTTGGCCCTACATGCTAAACCTAGGAAGCGAATGACGCTACTTGTACACAACCGACTTGGCTGGGGCCCGGACATATGTTACGGGAGAGCAAAATAGGAGACACGTATTTTGGCGTTTGGGCCCATATGTCGAAATTTCAGAAATACAGGGCGCCAAAATGGCCCTACATGCTATAACTAGAATGCGAATGACGTTACTTGTACACAACCGATTTGGCTGGGGTGAGGATACGTGTTACGGGAGACCAAAGCAGGAGACACGTATTTTGGCGTTTTGGGCCCATACGCAGAAATTTCCGAAATACGCGGTTCCAAACTGGCCCAACATGCTATAACTAGGAAGCGAATGATGCTACTTGTACACAACTAATTTGGTTGGGGTCCGGATATGTGTTACTTTAGCCCAAACTAGGAGACACGTATTTTGGCGTTTGGGCCCGTACGCAGAAATTTCAGAAATACGGGGCCCCAAAGTGCCTCTACATGCTATAACTAGGAAGCGAATGACGTTACTTCTACACAACCGATTTGGCTGGGTTCAGCATATGTGTTACGAGAGACAAAAAATAGGAGGCACGTATTTTTGGGTTTGGACCCCTACGCCTGTTTGAAGTTTTGTTAGTTTTACACTATGAAATGTGTAAAATGTTTTCTACATTTGTGTCATTGTTCTTAGCAATGTAATGTATGTTTCTCTTTCTTTTGGAATAAGGCTTCTTTTAGTAGGAAGAATAATTAACTAACTACAAGTGGAAACAACTCCTCTGATAGGCTCTTTCTGATAGATAGGCCATAGTAGATGCTTTGCTGGTGAATTAGCAGGCGAATTGTGGTTCTTGAAACGGTTTTCTAGAAACACCTAATCATCAGGTCAGTGGATCGCTACAAAGAGCGCGAACAGAGAGACAGAGGGAGAAAAGGTAGTAGAGGAAAGTTATAAGTTGGATGAAAAGTGAAATAATCATTCGAGTTGGTAACCACATAAATATTAATACAATTCGTATGAAGCTAATTTTGGGTTAAAAATCATGAATACTGCAAGTTTCAAAATGTAATACATAGCATACTAACTGATTGATTATACACAGAAGTATAACATTCCTACGTGTGTTTGCTGTCTCGTCATGGATGTCGGACCGAATTCTTTCAGTCTCTTTAGCAGTTCGCGTACTGGCTCTAAAACCTCCAAGTACTCCTAGAGGTATGCGTACCACAGTTTCAGAAACGCTGGTATAAACATTGGTTACAAACAGCACGGGCAAATTTGACTCCCCGCTTGGTCATCCACGTCCGAGATGCGGATTTGGTGTTGCTGGAGTTGCAAATAACTCATGTATCATTTATGAAAGACCAATGGAACGCAAATGATGCTGTTGCGCATGTGTGGCTATGCACCTGTAGGGACACTTTTTGTCGTTTTTCGGAACTTCTCGTTTCTTGCACTTATTACGAGCAAACTGGAAGTAAAACCGTCAAGTTGACGATATGATTAACAAACACAATATTGTAACTGTACTTGCCGAGCTCGTAAGGACGGTATACAGAGGTGGGCCAACGATTGATGTGTCTAATGTGGAAAATGAAATTGCGCGACAGGTTTTTGAGGAAATAACTGCCAAAAGGGGCGAATGTGGATATGACGAAGGCAATGACGAATGCCTTGATTTCGCAATGGATGGCGAAATATTGCCTGACACTACGAATGACGAGTCACAATACTTAGAAGAGTTTGAAGTAGTCGAGGGGGCCAGGAATGTTTAAATCCTATAGAGACATTACCAGAAATGAAACATATTGTCCGAAACTACGATAAATGCGTGAGAACAAAAAGGTGGAAGTGGTCAACCTTCTAACACAGATACAAGCGTGTAAAACATCGGGTTTAATTGACAGATTTCGAAAGTACATTAACAGCAACGAAAGGTCCAAGGAAGAAAAGTACCCATAAATAGAGTATTTTGTGTTGGAGATGTACGCTGAGGCTAGACGGCGAAACGTACCGGTGCATAGTAACAACCTAAAGAGGTGTGGTTTTTGTAAGGCTAGGGAATTACAGTCAGAATTGAGAGCCTCTGACACATGGGTAACTCGTTTTAAATCGAGAAACCACATAGGTCTCGGAAGGTGACGATCTTGTAACCAAGCGTCACACACGGGATGCTGATGCCATTAGGAATTCTGTTACCGAATTCAGGGAATTTGTCAAGACAAGAATTCCAAATTATTTGCCTGAGAACGTTTTGAATACCGATCAAATGGGATCAACAAAGAACTCCACAGTTCCAGAATCCTGTCTAATTAAGGCGAGAAAATTACGTACTTAACAACTGCATCCAAGAACACCGTTACTCATTCCATTACTGTTCAATCCACAATTAACCTAAAGGGTCAATTATTCGGCCCAGTCTACATCAGCGTGCAAGAACCAAACGGTAAATTGCCTAACACTAAATGTATTTAAAACAAACCAATGTTGTTCTAATGTGTAGTACATCTGGGAAGTTAACGAAATCATATGTACCACAATTTCTGTTAAACGTTCTTCGCCATGCAGTAACAGACGGGTTAATGCTGCTGGTAGATGGTTGAGTTGCTCATACTGATCAGACTATATATGTTAATGAGTCCGTATTTGGGCGAACTTCAAATAATTTCCCGCAATGTAACGCCAGTCGATCAACTTTTGGACGTATTTTTCAACTATTGGTGAAAATGATATTAGATCGGGTGGCCCTCGACCAGTTAGACATGAATTTGAGTGAGTTCAACAACTTCATAAAAACGCATTCGCTAATACACGACTAGCTCACATCCAATATGTATATGAGTTTAATTAAATATACATCGTTCAAAAGCGACTATATTGATTAGCCACCCGAACATTTCGAAACAGTTCAGCAGGTGTTTTTTGCCAATTACTCGTGCTCTATGTACATATCAGAACTGAGCTAATGCATTTTTTATTTGGTGCAGTCACTACGACAAACATATTTGTTTTAACCACTTTTTCTTTGTCTTTCATCATCATTTCTACCAAAAATGGTTGGAATATTGTTGTATTTTATTCCACAGTTTCAGCTCCCCATTTGACAGCTTTGTTAAAGTTGGCTCGGTCTGATGGACATTATACTCCCTTACTCCTTCCTAAACAAACCTAACTTGCCTAAACAATCCTTACTGGATAGAACAGTAGAAGAAGAAGACATGCTACCCACAGAAATACCGAATATGAAACCTAATCAAAAATAAAGAGTTACGTCAGAAAAAACACTGGTCCGACGATACAACGGAGGGTCGTTTCAGTATCATTTCAATGGCTACAAAATACATACAAAAATACCCTTTATGGCCTAGAAGACCGCTACTGGACATTTGGGGTCCCATGCCTCCACACTATCTGCGAATGAGCTCAAAAATTACAAAGATTTTATCTTGGATTATATACAAATATATATCGTTACCAGACATATCGTTACATACAAACAACACCGTTAACATCTTTTGTGGACTATGGTGCCAAAATGAATACGTATGTGTCTACAATTTCTGCGCAAAGGTTTGGTCGGAAGAAAAACTACATATCTTCGACTTGGGCTTATATTAACCATATCCGTACCCGAGTCAAATTGGTTGCGTACAAGTAACGTCATTCGCTTCCTATTTATAGCATATAGGGACACTTTGGCGCCCCGTGTTTTGGAAATTTCTGCGTATGGGCCAAAACGCCAAAATACGTGTCTCCTACTTTGGTCTTCCGTAACACATATCCCGACTGCAGCTAAATCGGTTGTTTCACTTAGGACCGTTTCCTCGTAATATAGATTATATCCTGTATATTTCCGGACTTTGCAGGTTGTGAGTTGATCGTCGCTATACACTTTCCGTCTACGTATACGTTGAATTTTCTATTTTGTAGAAAGTAGCGAAATTTGCGCAATGTATATATGAGAGAGTACAACTCTTTTTGCCATATGCTAGCTTTTTCTTCACTTTTCGTTAGCCTTCCATAACAATAAGCACCTACTTTCTCAATGTTGGTTTTTGGGTCATAGCAGGCGAGTATTCCGGCTATTTGCATCTGGCTGCTATTCTAGCGAGTCGTGAAAATGAGCAAGTGTTTTGGCGTTTGGTATGTCTTCTTTCAATTCTTCAAAGAGAATATCGTGCTTCCCTGTCCATTTAAATTTAGATTTAGATGTTACTAATTGTTGGAAATCCTCATTTTTTATTGTATAGTTTTTGATGTGCGCTCTAAGGTATGAACATAGGTCAATAAAGCTTTTGAGTATCCGCTTTGTACTCGGTCACTTAAAATTTCGTGTTTTCTTGGGTATCCTTTGCTGATATGTTGATGGATTCCCCACTAACAAGGTGCCTTAATTCGTTAAGCTCATGGTAACCGATGTGTGTCTTCTTGGGGGATGCTCGAAAATCATGTTTCTAAGCTTCTCAAATAGTGGTTCTAAATCCTGCACATGCTGCAGAAAATTATACGCACTGGCGACAACGTCGTCTGCAAAACTTGTAATTCTATCGGGTAGTCCTTCCAAAATCATCCTCGTCACTTTAGACAAACTTTGACTTGATGTACGGTTGCCCATCGTGCACCTCAAAAATTCGTATGATTTTCTGGTATGATTGAGCTCGAAGTTCATGTATTTCTTAGCGCTTAGGACGCAACAAAATTTGGAAGTATGAATTCGTTAATCGATAGTTGTTATGAACGTTTTGCCCTTTATAGAGTTTAAAACATCTCCTGTTGATTGGAATGGAACGGAGAGATATTTGGTGTAGGTGCTGCACTTCTGCAAATTGAAAACTATTCTAAATTCTGGTGTGTTAGATTTTCGGAGCACCAGAAGTGGAGAGCAAAATTCATTATTGTTTGTAGGTCTAATTATTTTTGACTTAATAAGCTCTTGAATCTGTTTGTCTACCTGATTTTTGATGTGTAATGGAATAGGTGTGGAACGGTCGTGAAATACAGTAGACTTAGAAATCCTAATTTTATGAACATATCCCCTAAAATATCCGATGTCTTCAGGAGCATATGTAAACAATAAGTCAAAAACTGCTGGTTTTTGTTTTTTTATTTATATCGGGGTTGACGTAAAAGAGCTCCTTATTGAAATGTGTTTTTGTATATTTTAGGCGTTCTTCCGTTTCCTCTTATGTCTTAAACTGATATGCTTTTTGTAAAAAAAAAAAAATGGTTCTTCTAAGGCGTTGAAAGAGACTTCGGGCCCTTCCTCAAGAACAGCCACTTGTGTATTCCTTTTTATAATGTCACTGTTGCCATTGGGATTTGAAATGAAAATTGTCATTTTGTTTGTTTCTATTTTCTGATAGAGAGCGCTTAACCTATGTTTCTCGCGTATTTCACGAAGCAATGATATATACAAGAATTCCTTGTCAGCTCTTTTTGTTTTCTGCCACTTGAATGAATGTATGAGCACGTTAAGGTAAAGTTATTTGGTTAGTCACGTACAAACAGTTCTGGTCTGTGTGCAATACTATCTGAGTTGTAAAAGCTGACAACGTATTATCTTTGATCTTAGCTGGTAGCTGTGGCTTCCTTGGACGTTTATAGAAAGAAATCTGATTCTTGTTTCAGTCGATGGTGTAATGCGAACGTTGGAGAAAGTCAATTCCTATAATTATTGGCATTGTCCTGTCAATTACTCTAAAGTAATGAGTAAATGTTTTTTGACCTATTTTAAATTTTATCAACGTTATTGGTTTCAAACAAATATTATCTTCTGAGATTCATTTCACTATTGTCTGGAATGTAATTAGACTTGTCCAGGGGGATACGACATCGGCTGGCCATAGTGATACCGTACTTCCGGTGTCAATTATCGCATTCTGAGGGTCTAATTTACTTTTAATTGTTAAACCTATGGCCATGTGAACTATTATTTTAGTCCTGTAATGCAATGTTTTCCCGTTTTTCTGCCAATTGTCCTGATTGTTCTGTTATTACAGGAATTTCGTAATTTATGCTATTGTGCTTGCTAGTTTCTCTTTGGTCTCCCTGATCCGAGTGGTGATAACTGTCAGGCCCCTTGTCAATGGACTGGCTTACACGTTTTTTTCGAGGCTTATAAAAAACGGCTGCACCATGTCCCGCTTCCAGCATATCGCCCACACCAAAATTTTATCTTCCATGGGTGTAGCCTGCTGATTGTCCTGGGTTGGTTCCCGCTTTTTCTTTCCATTATTATTATTATTATTCCTGCTTCTGCTTCCCTGATTTCTGTAATTTGTCTTCGGTATTACCAGCGACAACTCTGCCACTTTATTGGCCTAGGTAGAGACGTCATTTTGTGGAGGATTTTGCTCGTGGTGCGGAACAGTCTTAGATTCTTGACTTGTGATTTGAAATTATTGAGGTTTAGGTTGAGAAATCGCCATAGGAGGGTTAATTTGTTGTTGATATGTAGGTACATAACTGTACTTTGGTTGTGTGACTGGTTGCGTTTGTATAGGACAGGTATGGTGATATCTCTGTTGTACAGGAGACATTGTCTTTGGTTCGGTTGGTAAGAAATAAGATATAATTCTGCGGGTTAGATATATGATTTTGGCCAAATAGCAAGTGCAGTTTTTGTGATAGCTCTGTATGCTCTCATTTTCTTAGAAGGACATTATCGGCTTCCAAAGTGTTTAATTTAGTCTGTAGGACACTTACATTTGCAAACCTCTCTAATGCTATCTTATTAAAGAAATCCCTCTGTAATCCCAAGGAAAATGATGGATCTGTGTTCTCCTGTCGCCTCCGGTAGTAACAGTCTCATTGCTCGGAGTTTGCGCAAAACGTATGAGTGTTTGGACTCATCCATTCCTTGTTGGACCTAGAATAATTGCTGTTCTGCTTTATAAGATGGGACCTTTGGCCTACAGAATGCTACTGATTTAGATTCTAAATCGTCATAGGGCATCGAATTAAATTGATTTTCGATTTTAAGTTGCAAAACGAGTTCTATTGTTGTGTCTTGTAGATATATCGGTAAAATTTGCTTCTTCTTAGTTGGTGACCGTGATTGCATGTTTGCCATATGGTCGAATGGCATTAAAACTCTGTCCGGGTCTTCGTGCACGTATCCCGCATACTTCGTTAAATGTGGAATGTTAAAGGATATGGTAGATGCACCCTCTGTCATATTTGTGCTGTTCTCTCCTGATCTGTATGTGTGTTTACCTGATCTACTTTCGGATAAACTCGGAACAGAAAAAAGAAAAGAAAAGATAGAGTGTGAAACTTAGAGATTTTGATACTGACCTTGTCAGTGCTTGGTTAAAAGTTAATAAAAAGATCGTCCCGTACAAAACTCCGGGGTCTATCACCATGTAATGGTTTTGGGAGAGTCAATAATGGTCCGAGATATATCCCCTTCATCAATTTAGTATAAAATTTGTTAAATACAAGTGTCTTTGATTACGAAGAGTAAAAATAGTGTCTACCCTGTTATTGACCAGATTAGATTAAATAGGTGTTTTGCACGGTTCCCGTTCTCTCAAGGCAGTCTCCAAGGCACCTGCTGATTCTGGTCAGTCTTGAAGGATAGGCCCCTCAGCCCAAGGCAGTTTCGCGGGACTTAGTTGTAATAAGGATCCCTAGTCCAATGGGACCACGGGTAAGAATAGGTGTATCCCTAGTCCAATGTGACCTCAGGGCAGGTTAGGTTATTTGATCAGTTGGTCGACTAATGCTGGGTCCCTCGGGCTTTTATTTGTCCTCTTCGGGTCCTTCCTTGAGATCCGTCTTGTTTCTGCGTTCGTCTGTGTCTTTCGTGTCGGCTTCTTAACTGTTAGGCTGTTTACAATCAATATCACGTTTTGTGTTGACGTGTGCTTATGTCTTGATCTGGGGATCCTTACAGTATAATGGAAATGTGTGCACATCCAAGGCAATCTTATATGGGCGTATTTTGTCCATTTTACAAGAAAGGCGCTATCGACACTTCTGTGGGATAGATTACATAAGCTTAGGCATGTGAACCTTGTTAACTGTGGGTGAATAGCATTTTGATAATGAAAAGTGTTAACCTCCTAATTTAGCATTATGTATCTGGTAAAAAAAAATAGATTTTTCTGGAAGAATGGCATGCACAAAGGCATCTACAGACTTCTTAAATTTTTTGCATCAGGAATAACTTACCATATAGAATGCTGTACTTAAACGACAGATAAATAAATTTTAGGTCTTCTACTACCTAACCATTCAAACTGCTAAGTATAGGAAAGAAACGTTGTGATTAGTTCGCAATTTCGATGCGTAAATGTTGACTGTAAATGACATGTAGGTGTACATTAATCGATTCTGAAGCCATTGGAAGTTGAAGGGTTATTAGTGTACATTGGCAAACAGCTCATTTGTTTACGTTTTTGACTGGTACTTACAAAAGTTCCGCCGTCTTTAGATGCCAATATGCAAATGTTCATGGCAAATTGGGTGCAATCTTTAAATATGAGACCGCTATATTTTGTGAAGAGAAAGAAACGATTTGCCAATCCTAAGCACTTCGAGTATCAAAAATTACTTGGAGTAACCAACAGATCTAAGGAGTAAATGTTCATTTTTTTCTGTAACATGCTGTAAAATCAGTAGAACATTCATACCTGAGATAGTGTGTAATGCATTTTTGAACGTCGCAACTTAAAGAAAAATACTTTCTCCGAATTGTAAACAGAATATCAGAATAGCAAACATGCTTATTTAAAATTCTATTTGAAAACATTATTTTCCCAATATTATTCAAAATAATTATCAGTTGAGAACTACATGGATTTTCAGCGTTTTTGAATCAAATGTAATCCAACAAATTATTATTTTGTACTCCTCATTTTGACTATTCAATCAGGCCTTGTTTCCATATTGTGTAACTAAATACAACAATACACTGAGCAAGGCTATATGACAGTATATTTAAAAACACAATCACGTAACAATTTGAACACAATGACTATGTCTTCATCAGATTTCCACTCCTTGTGGCTACTTGAGAATTGGGGACCTCTTCCAAATTTCTATTTTCCCCAAAATCAACTTTTAATTAGACCCCGCCACTTCAATCAAACGAAACACTTCGTCCCCTTCCGGCATTAATGCAGTAAGCGACAATTTGAAAATTTTACAGGAGAGCCGAAAAACTGAAATTTTGATGGTTTGTCTGGTATAACGTTTTTGTTTTCTGGACTACTTTCGTAAGAAAAATACAGCTAATATAATTAAACAACACTGAGAAAAAAAAGAACTAGGATTTCCGTGTGGATACATCGTATTTACGCGGGTGCGCTCCTTAAGTAATGTAATTTCATGTATAAAAGTACAGAAGGTGGGAACACCATGCCAAGTCTGGAGTTCGGCGTCGAACTAGACTCGCTGTGATTGGATGATTTTATTCACATGATTGATTTCGTGTTAAAAACTATTCCTCTTGTAAGGTAGGGAGTAACAGATTTAGAAAGAACCAAGAGGGGACACTCGTAGGAAGGTAGTAACAACATTATATACGTAAGTTACCACCGTCGGAATGGGTATGGCGTTAATTTTAGATTTGAAATGGTGGTCCCACAATACAAAAGTTTCGCTGGACGGTGGTGTAGATCGTACTACTGATGAAACAACATTACTTAATGTGGTGACGCCCGTAACCTGGTAAAAACAGCATTTACATGCCGACTGGATTATGCATTTTTCTCCGTGAAGCTCCGTCAAATAGAACAGTGACATATATAATAGCTTCAATATATTCACTTATTTTGGCGCTTAATTCATTTTGCTTACAATTTTGTTTAACAAATCAATGCTTTAAACGACATTCACTCTAATATATTAATGCATTAAGGCATACGGTGTCATAGTGAGATTGCGTTAAGCGACATTTAGGGGGAAAATAAATGGCAATAAATTGCTGATTCGTTAATTGAAGAATGATAGTTGTATACTGATCGGTAAAATACTGAACGCTTCTTGAAATAATGCTGCTTAAAATCTATTAGCCAAGAAAACTGCTTTGGATTACCTCTGCTTTATTATGTAAAAATTAATCTAATCTTCTGAATGGTTACGTTAATTTACTTCTCTAATTTATTTTTAGCGTTATTTTTTAATTTGTTAAAGCTTAAATTATTGCAAATTATTACTGATTTGTTAAGCTTACTGATAACGATGAAAATTTGCATCATACCTTTACTAAATATATGAAAATTGTCTAAACTTCACAAAACTGTTAACTTTATCAATTTTTAAGTATTGCAAGATTTTTTTTAAATGATAACATGTTTCAATCTTGAATTTCTTCTTCGGTGTCCTCTTCACCTGCCTCAGGGAGGGTATGTTCTGCTTCTCCCGTGTGTGGCAACTGCTGGTAGAACCCGCGTAGATGCTTTCGTAGAATATTCTGATTACACAATTTGACAAGATTCTGGCCTTACTGATAGGGATGGCTGCCGCATAAAGTCTGCTTGGGTGCTTTTGTCTTGGTGGGTGAAGTTTCAGTGTAAGATACACTTACACTGAAGTCCTAAGTCATTGAATACTTAACTGTCTGGTATAACTCAAATTCATTATTTTTTAAAAAGTGACAACTCTAATTTTGGCAGCAAGAAAGGTTCCCCTGACTCATGTTTCTTAGCACTGAAGATTTGGGCTGCCAAAGTTGACCAATTTCTAAAAGAATCATGCTTCAATACTTCAACATTATATGGATGTGGCTTCGTTCTCGCCATTCTCATGACGGTAATCCATTTGGAAGGACTTTGAAATTTTTGATAATGAGATGCTTTCTCAATTTGACTATACACACTGCCCTCAGGCATATGTATGTGACCCGGTACCAAAAAATTGATCTGGATTCGTTTCAAGTTTTTGGATTTTTCAAGTTCATATTGCAATATGGCCAAAATATTTCTATTTTTGTTTTGACCGGCACAGTTATCGCAATACAGGATTAGAGTTCAAACATAACCTCGTACTTCCACTACATCTATATATCTCTAAAGGATGGAAGCGATTTCATTCGATCCTCGTTTACCTTCGCTCTCACCCCTATATAACTGTATGCATTTCTTTTTTTATTCATATATCGAGAGATTCTATGCGGAACACTTTCGTGTGTAGTATGAAACCATGGAATCGCCATGAGGTACGCTCAAAACTTTCTGCAAATCGAAACTCGTGACACCTGACTACCACTCAAACTCTGTTGCTTTTTGAAAGGAGCCTTAGTTACTTCTTTCCCTTCAATATGACGGGTGTAATCAGCCTTCTCTTCTTGGGTTACGTCTGTCTTGTTGGTAAAGGCGATACATTTCTGGCACTTGTCCTTTTTGTGTCTATGAAACCCAAGGTTGCATTTGGAGTTAAATATATAACGAAAAACTCTTTCACTCACAGGAATATTTCCTTCTTCGTTCATTCCACGTGAGTAAGTCGTATAGAGATAAGTGACTTTTTTGAGGTCCACGGGAAGATATAGTCGTGTTGTTTTATTTCTACAGTAGTGGGAAGGCACTACAGGAAGTCTTTGAATGAATTCAACAACGAGCTTCACATCTCGCTCGGATGTCGCATTGGGGCGAAGTGAGTGGCGTCCTCGACCATCAGGTTTTGCTGAGCCTTCAGTTGATTGCGTAACAGTGTAATTCACAAACCTTTGTGAGATATCTATTGTTGAGAGCAAGAATTGAAGACAAATTCTTCTATAGCCCTCACCTTCCTTAACAAAATACTGAAATGATGATGCCCGTGGTCTCTCTCCTTGAATCCTCCTTCTTTTCACTGAAACTTGTCTGGTTGCCTCTAAGATCAAATTCCTTTGATCATTCGGTTTTCAAGACCAAAAGTGTCTAAATAAGAATTGGCGCCTCCTATCCGGAATATCAGAACATTTATTTGGGCAAGACTTGCATTTGTTTGGTCGTATTTGTTTCTTTTCCACTCTTTCTGGCCTGTTTTTTGTTGTAGGCTTGGCCACTTTGCTTTAATCGTATTTCTCTCTTTTTGAGGAGTTTTCTTTTTTATTCTCAATCCCTTTTCCCCTACGATGTTCTTTTCTCGTGTAAAATTAATCTTTCTACTTAAAATCTTCCTCCGTTTCCTAGCAACGCTTTCTCATTGTAATCAAAACCTGAATTCCACTTTACAGTTGAATTTCCTGAAATCCTTTTTCTCTTAACATATAATATATCTTAATCTGATGAGGTTGGTGTTGTGTCCTACCAATCTGTTGAGTTTTCGGAAGGACAAGCCTGGTTAAGTATGATATCATCGTCAGAGAAACAGTTTAAACTGTTCAGTCCCAAATTTGTTCTTTTCCTCAAGTTCCGTTTCTCAGCGAAATAATGTTAATCTCTTTCTCGATTCTTTTCTAAAGTCCCCTCTTCATTCGGGTTTAGGGTCTCTTCCTCTAATACTTGTTCCTGGTGCTTGTTTTGGTTCTCCCTGTCTTCTTCGGTCTTCTCCTCATCTTCGTTTGGGATCCCTTCCAATGCTACTGTGTTCTGATGCATCTTTGGTTTATCGTTCCCTTCTTCAGTCTTTTCCTCATTGTGGTTTAAAGTCTCTTCCACTGCTACTGTGTACTGAAGCTTGTTTGAGTTTTTCTTCAATTATTCAGTCTTCTCTTCATCCTGGTTTAGGGTCTCTTCCACTGCTACTGTCTCCTGAAGCTTGATTTGATTTTTTCCTTCCCTTCTTCAGTCTTTTTTCATTGTGGTTTAAAGTCTCTTCCAACGCTACTGTCTCCTGATGCTTGTTTGGGTTTTTCTTCCCTTCTTCAGCCTTCTTCTCATCCGACTTTAGTATCTTCCACTGCTACTTTCTTCTGATACTTGTTTGGGCTTTCTTTCCCTTCTTCAGCCTTGTTCTCATCCGGGTTTAGAATATCTTTCAGTGCTACTCTCTTCTGATGTTTGTTTGGGTTTCCCTTCCTTTCTTCAGCCTTCTTCTCATCTTTGCCCAGGGCCTTTCTACTGCTGTGAGTAAGGTCAAAATTTTCATGATCTCACTCTTCGAACAGCTAACTATATTGGAATATGCCTCGCTTGGTACCCTCGGCTTCATGACTTGTTCTTTAATTTGCTGTTTGGTTACATTTAAAATCTTCCTCCCACGGGAAAACTGAAAGCAGAAAATAGCAAAATAAATAAATAAATAAAAATCTGATAAATGTGATAAATTAATATTTTTGTAGTGCAAAGTAATAGTTTTAAAAGCTTTGACTAATAGTACCTCCTGCCTACGAAATAAAGGTGATTTTTGAAATTGTCATAAATCTTACATCCATTAAATACATTAGGTATCTTTGATTTCCATTGACTTGAAAATTCAGCTATAAGTAGTAGGCACATGGTAGTGTAAGTTGCAGCTTTAGGAAATTATTACTTTGCTATTTTCACGCTCTTTGAAATCGGTTTAATTTTTCTACAATTAACATTGACAATCTGTTGTCTGGCCGGTGGGGTAGAGGCAACTTGCCTGCCTACCAAACAGTATTGGATACGTCGAACGTGAGCACGAACCTTGTTCTAGCCGGTCATCCAAACTGAGAATTTCCGTGATATTCCTGAGCCTTATCAAGCGAATGTCGGGACGGCACCTTCTTTAAGGCCATAGCCGCTGGCTTTCCACATCCTTGTCCTCCATTCTTCTCCGGTCTGTTCCTGTTTCCCAATGGCCACAACTCATTACAATTTCAAGTAAACCTCATTACAATTTCAAGTAAACCTAGAAGAGGAAACTTTCTTATTTTATATATATTTATAAAACCCATCCTAAAGTTTGGAGCCCTTAAAAGTAGCAGTATGGCAACCCACCGCCCCCCAAAAGTCGGTCCTGGATCCGCCCCTGCATCGAAGACAATCGATAGAAAACGAATGACTTTTTTGTCTGACTTGCTAAAAAAATGCCATAGAAAATAAATAAATAAATAAATAAATATACAATAAAGAAATAAATATAAAACAAAACAAAACAAAAGACCCTTGATTTACACAACAATCATATTTCGTTTTCCTTTTTGAAGTGAATTTTCATTTGATTTTTTGTCTCATCTACTACACAAGCTACGTCTTCGGAATTACATAAATGCAAAGTTGGAGTTGTTTCATTGTGCGATAATTCATGTCAATAAACGAGTTTTTGAAGGCCAGGTATAGGAAATAAATAATTACATAGCAAGTCTTCAAAATTCAAAAAGATTGCTGGATGCTTATCCGAACACTATTCTTGAACTGACAAATTTCAACTCTGAAAAAAATGTAATAAATTTAGAAAATATGAGCCATGAGAACAATTGCAAAGTGCCAGTTGCAATCTTAAAAGAAGCGGTGAAAATTAGAAGTGTTGCCAATTTGAAAGATCGAATAATGGACGTTTGGTGCACATTAGAAGCAGTCTTAAATTCGTATTGGTTAACTATAGAACAAAAATAAGCATACCATTGGCTTTTTGAAAAAAATTGCTATTAAAATACGGTGTCAAATGCTATGATTTTCACTTTCCAAACTTCACTTTAATTGAAAAATGGCGGATTTCAAGATGGCTGCCGTCAAGAATACCCTTACCGTATCACTACCCTCTAGGCATAATATGTATTACCGAAGCTTTTATCAACTTATTATCATTAATACGCGGATTAGAAACGGAGGTAAGAGACTTTCGCACGTAGTAAGCGAACAATTGAATGCCTGTAACTCTTCCCCAAATGGGTGTATCTCAAAACTAGCTTCACCGTTGTCTTTCTGATTAAATTCTAGCCCGAAATTATGTATCATATTACCTTATTTCCATTTAAAAAACTTGACCTTAATTCAAAATGGGCGATTTCAAGATGGTGGCCGTCAAGGTCATACCTGCCATACAAATTCCCCCTAGACCTTATATGTATCTACATGGTTGTTCTTTCATTAATGGTCCGTTTACAAAGGTTAGTAAGGGATTTCTGCAGTAATATCTAATAACCACATCACAACTCTTAAAAATTATTTTAAAAAATAGAAAGAATGCAGCATGGCAAAAATTTCTGTCATCACAAATAATACATATATGTCCTATATCAGCTAGAAAAATTTCATTGAAATCGGAGCCGGACAAGTGGGTGATGTCCCTTGTCAGTAGGACGGTGGCGGTGCTGTTTATTGTCTGGGTCTGGGAAGCGACGCACAGGTATTTCGTACTCGATTTAACTTTTCGTGGCGCAAGATATTGCAACCCATACTTCCAAGTCCAAGAGAACAACGTATATTCTACTTAACCCATACTTCTGCACCGAAATATGAAACCTTAAAATGTGTTATACGACGTTACACATTGTTATTGCAAATAAAACAACAGTTAGTAGCTACAACAATATTACCGTTTACTTCAGAAGTGAGGCTGAGAGCCTCTTACGTTTATTTTTAACATAACAAAATTGCTGTAAGAAAAAGTTTTTTCTTAGCAGGTAAACAGAACTGCAACAAATACTGGAAATCATTGATATCATTACATGAAAATTGTTTCAAGCGTCTCAGAACCAACTTCAATCTGTCGCTTACTTCACTTTTGCCATGAAATATGGTAATAATCATGTTCATACCACATTTATTTGCTCGAAGTACGAAACTAATTTGGTGTTTGAAACAATCTAGACTACAAGTCAGTTTCTTCGTTTCATCAGAAACATTTATACAGTAAACACAAACGACTGAGTGTTACATACTACATTTTTGCCTACAGTAAGTCTAATTACACCCTTGTAAGCGACATAACTATCTCAGTATGGTTAAAGGTAGAAACATGGCGATTAGACCACTCGATGCGTCTTAAAATTGTGAGCCAAAAAATGCAAAAAAGTCAATTTTAAAAAAAATGTCGCTTAATGCGTTAATGCCGGAAAGGGACGATTTGTATTTTTTCACTTTCGCTTCTCCAATTAAATTATCCTTTTTGTTGGATACATACTTGTCTTCTACCTTATTATCCTTGTTGTACTAACTGATTAATTTGATCCCTTTGCTCTTTTTTTCTTTCTTCGTTTTTGAAAGACTAACTTTACTCTTGCCGAAAAAATATATTCATACAACAAAATGATGTATTTTTGCAAACCTTTTGATATCCTTTTCCGGGTGACTGCGTTGCAGTTGTACTATGGGTATTGCATGCCACTCCTCTTTACAACCTTTAAATGTGCCGATGAGATGCGGACTCGATGGAACAGGATCACTTTTAAGAGTCTCTAATCACAGTAATCATTTGGGATTATATCTGGATTGTTGACATGGACGTCAGGGAGCGGAATTGTCGCAATTTCTGTTTCCTTTTCCATACGGAGATAGAATTCAAATGATTTTTTTGCCGTTGGTTTGTTCCCATTTTCTTGGTCAAGTTTAACGTAGCCCAGGTCTTGTCCGTACAGTGCTGGAATATCTTGCTGGTACATTTCTGTCAAGGATAGGAATCTGGTAGTACGTATTAGTGATTTTGAAATTTACTTCCACCTTCCGGAGATCAAGTTTGACACTGTACGGCTAACCAGTTATAATCATGAATCCTTTTGGGAACGGTTTGAGCCGTTCATGTTGGTGGGGTAGGCTCAGGATTCTGTAGATCATATTTCCGAATTAAAATTCCAAGTGGCACTATCTGCACAAAATATGCGCACTCGGCACATTTCTATAATGTGCGAAGCTGTCAACCTAGTATCGGAAAGGGCTACAATGAATATCTGCAAAAATCTGTTCAGTGTCGATCCCTATACCCTCGACAACACTACTCTACTGCGTGACTAATGATATACTATTGTTTGACTTGTGACAATACAATGATATAGTTTCACATTGATTTTAGTTCAATGTAAGTAAATTAATTTCTGTATTAAGAAAACTGAAACTTGTACGACATCTGATCAATTCTACCAATGGCTGGGTCACGCATCAACACTTCAAATACTTTCAGAGCCGAGTTCGCTTTCAAAGAAGTTTTATTGGCTTTACTGGATCAAGTTGGCTAATGAGAGAAGTCAATGGAAAACTTTCGTGAACTCGGTATTGAACCTTCAGGTTTCATAGGCCATAGTTAGTTACTTAGTTGGATAGTTTTTTATATGCTTGATGGTTACACGAATCACTCATTTTTGCTTACTCAATCCATTAGAGATTACTACAGTACGGCCAGAAATTCTGGATACTGATGAAATCTAATATATATATTTTACATACCAGTATATATAAATAAATGCTATTTTTCACCCTGCTCGTCCAACTTTATTCACTGGCTTCTATATTCTGAATTATCTACATATGTTATTGTATAATGAACCACAAACATTTATAACTATATACTCGTGGGGGTTGGGGTACAATTAAAAAAAACACGTTTAGGTTCTTAGAGCTAAGGAAGGATAATGTTTAATGGATTAAAGGAAAGTGAAATCTTGTGAAAGTAAATTTTAGTTGTCTGACAGCGGTAATCAAAACAAAGGACCACGTTGCTGTTCTGCAAGCCATAAGACCAGTGCAGAGAGGAGCTACAGATAGAACTTCTCATCCCAAAATTGACATTGCTAATTCTAATGGTAAAACTCTCACTTCTACTGCAAGGGCTTCTTGTCTTTATTTACAGTCTCACTAGTATATATGAACGAAAACGCCTTATTCTTTTTAAACACATTTTCTAAAGAAAACCAATTAAAAAGGGCGACTCTTTTATACCCTTACCCTTACCACTTACGACTGTTTTTATTTGTGAATAATTCAAGTGAAAATCGTAGAATCTTACCCTAAAATACTTACCTAGTTAAATACTTAGGGAGAGCATTACCAAGTTTCCTTCACTTGAGTCACTAATTATGTATGGACAACTCCAAAAATGAATTACCACCTGCAATTCTCCTTTCCTGAATTAGTAGGCAACCCAAAAGACAGTTGATTGAAAATTGAAAAGGCGTTTGACCAAACCTCAACTTTATTACAAATATAGCACTTTGGCAAACTGCAAATAAAATAATAAAATAAATTCTTAAGAGAGTGTTGTTCTATCCTGAGAGCAATGGATGACAAAAAAAGTTACAAAATAATCTCACTTAAGCAGTTGAAACAAGACGAATGGTAAGAAGTATATATCAGAGGAAAGCAGTTTCTCTCCGTTTAAAAAAAATGTCGTTTAAAAAATGTTTACATAATGTAAAGTCTTAATACAAAAGCCTAACAGCACAAAAATAAACATCGACACGAAACTGAAAGGGAAACAAACACACAATAAGGGAAACCAGTGGCATAGCACACTTGGGCCCTCACATGCAAGATAAAGAGATGTTACCCTACTTGTAAACCCAATTATAATAATAATAATAATAAGTATTATTATTATTATTATTTAAAAACTCGTTTCCTTTTCAAAAAATCTGATTCTGGCTAAGAGCATGTCTGCATATAGTAGTCACGTGTGCACTTTTTGTGAATGAGCGGTCACAAAGGCCAAGAGGGATGGAAAACTCCAAGAGAAAGGAACAAAAAATTACTTAATATAAATCCTAGATCAAATTGTGAAACGCTTGCTTTTGACAGATTCTCTTTTTTCTTCTTTCTGGAACAGAAAAATTTTAGTGGCTAAGTTACAGTATATAATATTGCAAATTTGCAAGTAGATTTATTTACATTGCAATTTGTGGTCATAAAGGAATTGTCATGAGAAGACATTATTGTAAAATTTAAGTTTCATTTCATCATCCATTCCAAGTCTTGGGTGCCCCCTATGCCTCGCCCTCCGAATATTGATATCGGAAATTTAGGATGTTGATATATCGATGTCGATATATTCGCGATTTTGAATGTTGATAGATGTCAATATCAATATCGACGATATTGATATATCGAAATATCACACAGGCCTAGATCCGATAAATGATGCAATAATAATAATAATAATAATAATAATAATAATAATAATAATAATAATAATAATAATAATAATAATAATAATAATAATAATAATAATACGAATATATCAAGGATGCTTGAAACATTCATTAAGTTGCTTTCAAAATGAATACGAAACTTAGTGGTCAAACAAAATACTCAACTTCCAGTAGAACTGTAGACTTCCGACACACATCTACTACAATGTCGAACGTTTAACGCATTCTATGTTTCCGAGTGTTTCGGTTGGAAATTCGGTAGTGTTCATTGGACGTACTATCCGAAGTACATTCTAATAAACCGAGTAGGTAGCGTAGGTAATACCTTCCATTTGAGACTACTAATGCCAGCTAACAATAAATAAATAAATAAATAAATAAATAAAAGAAATGAAAAAGAACGAAAGAGAAAATGAATGAGTGCTACTTCACTGCTAAATTTCTATGAGAAACACCCTATATTAAAAGTCTATACTGTATCATAATAAAAAGGAATGTTTAAATGTTGAAAAGGAAAATTGGATGTTTCTTATAGATGTAGCAGACCTTGCATGTTTCAACATTCAAATGTGAATAAAATACATTGAATTATAGGATGGAAACAAATTTTGTAACAAACTAATAGAAATAAAATCCTGTTTTGAAATCATCAAAGAAATGACCATTTTCTAGCCATCTCCGAAGATTTATCTGTTCCGAACATCCATTTCGAATTAATCTATTGCGGATATAACGGTGTAATTCGCACAGTTGCAGACAGTGGCGTAACAATGGTGTTTGACGGCACTTAGTAAAACCTCTAGTAGTGCTCCCTCTCACTCATTGAATGGGTCCCTTGCATGATTATGCGTCCGCACAGAAATGACCATAAACCGAAAATCATCAGTGGGAGGGCATTAGCCGTTTTTCTTTTTATACCGTTGTGTTATATCTTTGAATAGTAAACTGGACAGTGCCTTATTTAATAAAAATATACTTACGTAAAATTCGAAATTTTTTGCAGTGGTAGTGTAAATAAACTGTAGTATATCGACTAAAACTACCAAAAGGATTTCAAATAAATATATACAATATGTTATTATTTTACATAATTATAAAATAAATGATAAAAATTGTGAAACCGCTTATAAGCATATTTCTATTTTCAGTTTTATTTTTAATCGACAAATTGTATTCAAGATCATAATATTTTCTTTCTCACTTTTGCATCTGCAAATTATTCTATCAGGTGAGATATGTCCAATTCATGAGTTCTTTTTCGCTCAATACTGAGCATGCCCACACCCATGGGCGCTCAAAGGAAGGGCAGAGTGGGACTCTGGCACCGCCTAACTCACAAAAATGTGTACGTAATATAGCAAACCACGTATATTAAATACCAGAAATACAGACGTAACTAAGCAACCATGGAGATGGGCCCCTCTCTAGAAAATTTTCTGCAGCCAAACCCCAAATGCGTTCTTAGCACATACTGTTTCTCAGATACGTATTGATTAATTTTAACGTAGAGAATGATCGCTCAGGAGTTGTAACTGTAACAGGAAGAGTTACATATAACAAAGCGCAGTCACCAGGTTTCGAAATGCCGAGCTGAGGTCAGATTCAGTAATAAAACGAAGAATCTCTTCGTGGGCAGAAATATTTAAACGTTTGTCTTGAAAAGTGTCTCTGAAAGTCAACAGGTCTTGTGAAAAGTCACTGAAAGAATCGTCTGCATACAAAAGAACAAAGTCATAAGACCTCTTGGTGATTCTTCACGAGTGGTTCGTACCAAGGACGGGCAATATAACGAAAATCTTTCACGAAATTCCTTCATTAATTCGAAGCATTTGGCGGATCGGACCGACAGCATTCGGCGTTTATATTCTGGTATATGCAGGACATGAATCTTGATGTCCTCTCTGTATAGGCCAATAAGATCAGAGGGTAAATGAAACGTTTGGTATCCTCAAATATGGGTGTCGGACATAAGTCCTTGACTAGCTGATGGTGATTGCCTTGGAACCAAATACAGAGTATGAGAATTAAATCTGTCATAGCTGTAAACTGTGTGGAGTAGAAACTAAATACTGAACGAAACGTTTTAGAATAACTCAAGTTATTAATATAAACTATGCCAAAATTATTCACCTATGCATCGTGAAAGAAATACGAAAAACGTTTTGAAACGAAGAAAACTAGCGTATAACGTTGTAAGCGGAGACAAAGATATCTAAGGTAAACACAATAAAGACGAATTGTTTATAGCGTAGTGTCCGTAGTTTAATTTTCAAGGCGCCTTACCAAAACCTGGAGGTTCTCTGATCGGATCCAAAAGGAAATATTCTTGTCTTTTCTTGCTTAAGGATTTTTGGTGGCGATTCAATGGCGATGACACGTCTGATTATCTTCAGATATTTTAATACTCGGAGGTCTCAACACTTGAATCATCAAATCCTCAGGAATGTAATAGTAATAAATTACTACTACTACTACTACTACTACTACTACTACTACTACTACTACTAATAATAATAATAATAATAATAATAATAATAATAATAATAATCTCATAGAAGATTAAATGGTAGAAGCTTATCGCTCAGGTGATTCCATTATAAGGAGAAAAGTGATTTTTTGCCAGAATATTTCGGTTTTGTTGAATGTTGCCAGCGAGAAGAGGAATTTCTCATCTCGTTTCTAAAAGAAAACCAGTCAAATCGAGGTGAGAATTACCATTTTGCATTCGGGATGGGACAAGGCTAAATCAAATTATCGTCTCGCTTTGTAGATGAGAATCGAGGCAAAATGAAAACTATCGTAAACATTCCTCATCTTACCTCGATTCTCGAAATAGAGTATGTACATTCTTTAAGTAACAATTGCTCTGTAGACTGAATCTTATACGCTGTATTGTTACATTCCCATTTTATAGCACCTTGAATTATGGTCTGTGTATGAACTTTTGTAGCAAAGGTTTAATAATTAACTTAGCATATTCTAAAAGTTAGGTTATTATTAGCCTTAATGTACAATGATATTCAGTTATTTTTATTAGAGTTATTTCACTGGAAACGTTCAGTAGAAAACTTTGTACACGAAACAATAGTGGAACGCTTGTTTTAAACTTTTCGGTAGTTGCAGAGGTGTATTTTGGAGGTACGGACCTCCCTCCCCGAAATCCTGACTTTTCTGTAAGTTTTGCCTAATTTTAGGTAAACTTTAAAAATTTTAATACAATAATAATAATAATAATAATAATAATAATTATTATTATTATTATTATTTATTACTGACGAGTTGTAAATTTCATGGTTTATCCTGCTCTACGCAGCTCCCGTCCAGTGGGGAATGTGCTGAACAAACGTCGTGTGTAAAGGTTTTCTCAGAGTTGTTTCCTCCCACTTTTTATTCCACCATTTCTTTCATTCTCATCACCGACGTCACTCTTTGCTTAGCCGGCTTAACCATGGAACGTAAAACTTAAAACAATTTTTTATGGTTCTTGTAAGTTTAGTAGCCCTACTTTCTACATAAAATTTGCCTTTAAACCTTTCGTTTAACATTTAGCTATTTGTAGGAACGTACGCAGAGGGTATCTTCTTGTGGTCCGGTTACTTATTTCTAATTCCGACTATGTTGTAACTTTTGCTTACTGTTAGTGGCGATTTTACAGATATTAATACAATCTATTCCCATATGGAATTTGTCTTCTATAACATCATAATTATTCGCCGACCTTTCATCTTGCACGGCGAAATTACTCCATAATATGCTGTTATTTCTGTGATCGTTCATGGATTGTATGTTACTTCGCTTATTAGTGGGCAATAGTTTGTGTCTAGGTTGTCGAATAAATTAATTTCGTTGTGCGTTTTGGTGTAAATAACCTTACGAGAACAAACCTGTTCGTCGCAAAGCTGAAGTTAGTAATATCTTGGGTTTGGTTTTGTGTGCCATGAGAGTGTAGGTGTAACGTAGCGTGCTCACGTAGCAGTATAGTTATCTAACCTGGGTTCAAACTCCGTTCGCGCCAAAGTTGTCTTTTTAACAAAGTGATCGTGAAGAATCGACTTCTCATGCCAGACGAGCAGTCTTTAAGAATGTGAAAACAAACACCTTTGTCATAATAGACACGATTTATGAATGTTGGTTGAGAAAGGGCAATGGAATTACCAGGTCATTCTAAACACTTCATTGATCTGCAGCACTTTTTGTGTTATCGTTCTCAGAAAGAAACCCCACACCACTTGTTGGGCAGAGGAATTGGTGGAGTAGTGGTTATTGTGAAATAGTTTCCGCGTGGAAAATCTCGATTCGATTTCCCGCCAGGAAGTATTTTCTTGGCGTAAAATAAAGGCTGCAACTGTGCGAATTACAACGGTATATCCGCATATTGACACTGGATGTTCGGAATAGATACATTTTCGGAGATGACTAGAAAATGACCCTCTCTGGTTATTTCAAAACAAGATATCAATTCTATTAGTTTAACACAAAATTTCTTTACATCCTATAATTCAAAGTGTTTTATTCACATTTGAATACTGAAGCATGAAAGATCTTCTACATCTATAAGGAACATCCAATTTTTCTTTTCAACATTTGTAATTTATCATTATGATACAGTTTAGACTTTTACTATAGGGTGTTTATGATAGAAATTTAGCAGTAAACTAGCTCCCAATCATTTTTCTTTCTTTCTTTTCTTTATTTCTTTCGTCCTTTTTCTTCAGTTTGCATTAGTAGCCTGGAATGGAAGGTATTACCTACGCTAGCTACTCGGTTTATTAGAATGTATTTCGGATCAGTACGTGCAAAGAACACTACAGAAGTTGCAAACGAACCGCACGGACACAAAGCATATGTTAAACGTTTGACATTAACCTAGATGTATGTCGGAGATCCAGAGCTGCACTGGAATTTGAGTATTTTATTTGAGCACCAAGTTCCGTATTGATTTGAATGTTTCAAACATTCACTACATTGCAAGGATCCCTACATCACAACAGACGCACGTGCCAGCTCAACACGTGCTAATAGTAATTACAAACAACATAGCAGACAAGAAGTCAACGCGGAAGGAACACCGAGTGACGCCGAAAGCAGGCGGAGCTCACGGAAGGATCCGAGGAGGACAAATAAAAGAAGGAACACCGAGGGACCCAGCATCATTCGACCAACTGATCGCCTAACCTTTACCTTCCTATGTCGCTCTGGACTAGGAGCACCTCTTCCTTACCCTATGTCGCACTGGGCTAAGGATGCATTTTGAGCTTATAATCCAAGCCTAACCTACAACCTGCCAAAGTGTTCTGGAAACTGCCATGAGTGAAAGGGGCACCCGGTAAAACATTTACTATTCTTTCACTTGGTCATTGAGGAAGAGACATTGAATTAGAGACACTTGTATTTATTATATTATATTTTGTAATAAAACTTGGTGAAAGGGAAAAGACACCCGGTCTATCATTTAACTCTACGAAAACATTACATGGTGTAGGCACCGGAGTTTTCTACGGGCCGCTCTTTTTCTTAACTTCTTATCTGAACACTGACGAGGTTAGTATCATAATTCAACTATATTTGACATAATCCTTCCCTCCCACCCTCTCTTCTTACCTTTCCTTAGTGCAATTTATGCCGGAAACTAGGTCAGGTAAACGGACAAGCAGAACAGGAGAGAATAATACAAATATGACACAGGGTGCATCGAATTTATCCTTTAATATGCCACACTTAACGAAATATGCGGGACACATGCATGAGGATCCGGATAGGTTTCTTATGCTATTCGACCATATGGCAGCAATGCAGGCATGGTCAGCGGCTAAGAAAAAGGAAATTCTACCAATATATTTACAAGACACGGCACTAGATCTCGTATTACAGCTTAAAAATCAAAATAAATTTGATACAATGACTTATGACAATGTAAACAATAAGTTAGTAGCTTTATGTAGGCCAAAAGTACCATCGTATAAAGCAGAACAGGAATTGTTCGAGGTATAACAGGGAATGGACGAGCCAATAGACTCATACTTTTTACGTAAACTTCTAGCAATAAGGCAGTTATTACCGGAAGCGACTGAAGAAAAAAACACCATTTATCTTTGGGTTTGCAGAGGGATTTCCTTAACAAGATAGCATTAGAAAGGTTTTCAACGGTAGAAGCGCTACAAAATAAATTAAACACACTGAAAGCAGGTAATGACCTTTTAAGGAAAAGAGAACACGCAGAGCTGTCACAAAAATTACATATGTTATACGGCCAAAATAATATACCTAACCATAATAAATCCTATGGCCTATAAACCGAACCAAATTCAATATATCCTGGACAACAGTTATATCATCATACCTATCCTGTACAAATGCAATCTGTTACACAACCAATAAACAGCTATATACCTGGATATCAACAACATTGTAATCCTTCCATGGTAATTTCTCAACCCAACCCTCAAGAATTTCAAACCCCAAGCCAGGAACCCACCCAGAGCAAAATCCTCCACAAAGTGACATCTCTACCTTGGCCAATAAAATGGCAGAATTGTCGCTGGTGATAGCCCAGACGAGTTATAAAAGCCATCCGAGAAATAGGAAACAGGGGAACAGGAGGAGAAATAACAATAACAACGGGAAGAACAATCAACAGGCTATGGAACATCAAATTTTGGTGTGCGCAATATGTCAGAAGCCGGGACATGGAATATCTAATTGCTACAAGCGTCATAAGGCAGCCCCTTGACAAGGGGGCGGATAGTTACCATCACACAGAACGAGGAGACCTAAAATAAATTGGCAAAAACTATGAAATTTCTGTAATAAAGGAACAATTAGTACAGTTGGCAGAAGGACGGGAAAATATTGCATTAGAGAACGAAAATAACAGGTCGCATTTAACAATTAAAACTAAATTAGGCCCTCAGAATACGATAATTGATACAGGAAGTACGGTTTCCCTATGGCCCACCCAATTCGTCCCCCTGGGACAAATATAATTCCATTTCAGACAATAATAAAATGAATTTCAGGCAATAACATTCATTTGAACCAAATAGCATTAATAAAATTTAAAATAGATCAGACAACATTCGCTCGTTACTTTAGAGTAATTGACAAGACAATGCCAATAATAATAGGAATCTATTTTCTCCAACGTTCGCTTTCCACCATTGATTTAAACAAGAACACAATCTCGTTCTTTAAACGACCGAGGAAACCGCAGTTACCAGTTCAAAGTACAAAGAATACATTGTCAGCTTTAACGACTCAGATAATATCGCAGACGGATCACAATTGTTTATATCTGACTAAGCAAATAACTTTGCCTCCAAGATCGCATACATATGTACAAGTATCAGGAAAGAAAAAATAGCTGACAGAGAATTTCTATATGTATCATTGCGTCCTGGATTACGCGAGAAATATAGGTTAAATTCCCTCGATCAAAAGATAGAAACAAGCAAAATGATAATTTTAATTTCAAGTTCAAATGGCAAAAGCGTAAGTATAATGAGGAACACGCCAGTGGCGGATCTTGAGGAAGGGCTCGAAATATCTTTTAACGCCCTAGAAGAACCCGATTTCTTTGAAAAGGCATATCAATTTAAGACAAAAGAGGAAACGGAAGAACGTTTAAAGTACACAAAAATACTTTTCAATAAAGAGCTCTTTGACGTCAATCCCGACCTGGGGAGAAAACAAAAGCAAGCGGTTTATGACTTGTTACCTAAATATAGAGACGTTTTTACATATGCCCCTGATGATATCGGATATATTAAGGGATACGTTAATAAAATCAGAATTTCTACGTCTGCCGTGTTCCACGACCGCTCCCCACCTATTCCATCAAATATTAGGAGTCAAGTAGATAAGCAGATTCAAGACCTTATTAAGGCAAACATAATCAGGCCTACTGACAATAATGAATTCTCTTATCCTCTTCTTGTGCTCAAGAAGCCTAATACGAAGGAATTTTGTATAGTTCTTAATCTGCAGAAATGTAACAGTTACACCAAGTATTTATTGGTGCCATTTCAAGCAACAGAGGACGTTCTAAACTCTATAAAGGAGAAAACTTACATAACCACTGCCGATCTTTCCAATTCCTACTTCCAAATCTTGTTGCATCCTAAGAGCCGTAAATATATGACTTTTGAGCTCAATCATAATAGAAAATCATACGAATTTTTGAGATGCACAATGAGGGCCAAAACAAGTTCTCAAAGTCTAAGTGTAGCCACGAGAATGATTTATGAGGGACTACCAGATAGAATTACAAATTTTGCCGACGATCGTGTTACTAGTTCGTATAATTTTCCACACCACTTGCAGGATTTGGAGTTATTATTCCAGAAGCTTAGGAAACACGATTTTCGAGCATCACACAAGAAGACCCACATTGGCTATCAGTAACTTAATGTATTAGGACATCTTGCTAGTGGAGAATCTATTAAAATATCCCGAAAGATAGCTAAAAAATACGAAATTTTAAGAGACCGACTACAAAGTGGATTCTCAAAAGCTTTATAGGCCTATGCTCATATCTTAGAGCTCATATTAAAGATTTTACGTTAAAAATTGAGCCTTTCCATCAGTTAGTAACATCCAAATTTAAATTAAATGGACAGAGAATCACGATGTTCTCTTTGAACAATTAAAAGAAGACATACTAAACGCTCCATGCCATGAGTGGAAGGGGCGACCTTCAAAACATTAATATTCCTTCACTTGGTTATTGAGGAAGAGACATTGAATTAGAGACACTTGTATTTATTACATTATATTATGTAATAAAACTTGGTGAACTGGAAAAGACCCCCGGTCTATCATTTGACTCTACCAAAACATTACAATATATTCGTATTATTATTGCATCATTCTCGTATTTTATTCTGTGCGATATTTCGATATATCGATATAGTCGATATCGATATTGACATCTATCAAGATTCGATATCGCAAATATATTGACATCGATATATCAATATCCCAAATTTTCGATATTGATATTCGGTGGGCGAGGTATAGGGGGCTCCTAGGAATTGCAATGGATGAAGACATGAAACTTAATTTTTACAATAATGTTTTCTAATGACAATTCCTGTATGACCACAAATTGCAATGTAAATAAATCTACTTGCAAATTTGCAATATTATACACTGTAACTTGTTACAAGCCAGAATTTTTCAGTTCCAGAAAAAAGAGAAACCGAAAAACACCTCTCAAAAGCAAGTGCTGCGGACTTTGACCTAGACTTCATGTTAAGAAAGTTTTTTTTGTTCTTGTATCTCGGAGATTTCCATCTCTTTGGCCTTTGAGACCGCTCATTGACAAAAAGTGCACACATTATCGCAATATGAACATATTCTTTTAGTCAAAGTCTGAAATTTTGTAAAGGAAACGAGTGATAATAATAATAATAATAATAATAGTAATAATAATAATAATTATTATTATTATTATTATTATTATTATAATTATTATTATTATTTAGTTTAAACTAGTATCCCATTTTTTTATCTTGCATGGGAGGTCCACAAGTTTTCAATGCCACTGGCGTCCCTTATTTAGTGTTTGTCTCTCTTTCCGTTTCGTGTGAATGTTTGTTTTTGTGCTTTTAGGCACTTATATTAAGCCTTTGCATTATGTAACCTTTTCCTTTTTTGCACGACGTTTTTTTTTGGAAAAAGGAGTGAAACTGGTTTCTTCTGACATCCATTCCATACCATTGATCTTGTTTGAAGTGCTGAAGTAAAATCATTTTGTATCTTTTCAGGTCTTCCATTGCTCTTACGATAATAAAATCGTCATTCTTTTATTTGCAGTTTGTAACACTGCTATATTTGTAACAAAATTGAGGTTTGGTTTAACGACTTTATAATTCTCAACCAGACCAACGATCGTGCTTTTTGGTTGCCTGCTATTGCAGGTGGTAATGCACTTTTGTAGTCTTGTATACAAGCCTGTAGAATGTAATTTTTCTATGGATTTTGATAATGTTTTTTCGATTAGTTACAGCCATTATTTCTAACCATATTAAATGTTATTTATGGTCTTCTACAATAACTTTCTTTAAGAAATATGCTACAACATATTATAGTTAATTTGAAATTTACATTACTCAATTGTCACAATATTTAAGCTTGTAAAACATTATTCCACCTAAGTATTTTCTTAATTTACATGATCAGCAATTACAAAATTTATACATGTTTGTTTGAAAGTTGGCAAGGTGCATCAACATGAAACGTCTAATGTAAATAGAACTACATTTTTCTTTCATTACTCATGTCACTAACATTCTATTAGTATTAAGATTACGATGATACTCAATTAGCAATGCCTAGTAATTAACATGAGGAATTGCATAAAGTAGACATTTCTTAGTTAATGATATATGCTAAGCAGAATTATGTTCACACTAAAATAGTGTACGTACGTTAAGATAGTACTATAATGCAATATATAAATACGTAGAACAAATTATATGTGGAGGTACCTTAAAACAACTTATGGAACACATGAGATTTCTAAAATTGACATTTCCGACTGAAACCTCAGTTAGGTGATTGTTTATTAATTTCTTAGCAAAGTAAATAGAGAGGAAATGGTGCAGTAGAAACCATGACTTAAAATATATTCATGATAGGCTAACAATAACACCGAAAATATTTTCGATATTTGATAACTATATTATAAATGGATCCAAGTCTACACATACATTTGAAAAACAGGTTCAGAATCGCATTTCCTTTGCTCAATTTGTTACTAAGAATTGTAGAATAGTGCTTTCAAGTCATACATTGGCAAATCAGTAAAGAAAACTGTTCTACATGGTAATACATATTATTCTCAAATTTTCGTTTTAAAAATATAAAATCGATATTCATTGTAGGATGAAGAATCAGTAATGGGACTTGATAATCAATATCGTCCGTAAGCAAGATACAATGTTAAACGTTTTCAATAAACGAAAGGAATTTTTCTGTTTATGTTTTTATTTGGGGGGAATTGCGAATCTTATTATTGAATGTAATGTTCATAATCTTCAGTTGCAGTAAATTTCAATAAGAGTATATGATACCTGAAACGCCTGTGTTCTATGGAAGAGGTAATGGCAAAATACTTGAGGCCATATAAATAATGAAAATTATAAGATTATGAAATTTCTAACTACAAAATACTTGAAAGAGACGTCCATTCATGGTATTCCTGAAACATTGAAGCCAGGACGATCCATTTGGGAAAGGTTAGTATACATGCGTTTTCTTCAAAACACACTATTTTGTATATTAGGATATTTATAGGCTATCTAAAGGTCAATTATGTACTTATTGTTATGTTTAATATTGAAACGAATTAAATAAAAAATATGAAAAATAAGTACCGGTTTTGTTTCAAATTGAAACAGTGATTAATATTCGACATTTTGTAGGATATTAACTCACTTCATGTTTCTGTTCACCTAAATGTCAATTACATCACCTAATTCTTTTGCACTGTTTTCAAACATTTATTAAATGTCTTATTCAATAACATATGTAAGGTAAAGTATCAGAACATTAGAATCCAAAGAGTATTGTATTCAGATTTGATATTAAGTAGAATAATAATTGATTTCATGTCTATATCATACGGAAAACAAACTGTGTATTCTATGGTGATACTATTAACTAAAAGTGCATTCCAAGCGAAATTTGTCAATCTTGAATAATGTTATAGATTATCCGCTTTCATTTTCTTTCGTGTTTTCGTGTGTTAAGAAGTATCACGACATGTATTGAAATGCAAAATGGCAGATGCTAATGGTTCACCGTTTCCAAGATAAAGGGCACTAAACACATGAAATATGCTTTTAAACATGCATATATTAGATATTTGTAGTTAAAGTTTGGTGGACGTGAGAAACATGAAAGTTTGTCACAGCACACATAGTAATATAGAGGAACATACAGAAAGGTAAGAAACCAATATCACAAATGCTACCATCACAATGGCCGGTCAAAGGTAAAGATCATTAATGCAAACGTGACCCATGTTTAGTCATCTTTGTGGAGTAAAACGGGAAAGAACCACTAATCTTTATTCTGTGACTGACACCGATGTACCTTCCTCACTTTATCGGTGTATACTTAGCTGTTGGTATGTTACCCTTTATGTGTATGAATGTTATTGTAACTCAATGTTATCAATATCGTTCATATTTGGGCAGCCATATTGCAAAAAGTTCTAGAGAAAAATTATTCAGCACTTCAGAAAATAACATACCGTTGTTTTTCTCCTTAAAAAAGCAAATATGATTTCGTAGTTCACAGTATTATCTGAGTTATCAAAGGTACAATATACCTATATTCAGATAATAAGAAACATAGTCGGAAAGAACGTGTAATATAGATGACAATGATTACAATCCATGTTTTCATTATAAAAGACATAGTTATCCACATACAGTAGTGGTAAAAATCAGTGTCAGTCTGGGAACAATGTCTCGTAGCAGAACTCATTAATCATCATTGCATCTGGTATGCTAATTTTTTGGGTCGTGCTAGTTTGAATGTGTTGAGTGGTGTGTAAGTCAAATATAATTGTAACGGGTGTTTTGTGTGGTGTTGCAAAAATGTTATGTTCCTATCAAGATCATGCAGTGCTTTGTTAGACTTGTAAATGAAGACAGTTGTTACAACAGCTTATACAGCTCTTCTGCACACACAGGCATGTCATCATTACTATATGTCACATCGTCCGATAAATTTTGAGTATGTTTGATATATCTTGTTAATAAGTACTTTGAATCATATATGAGATGCCAGAACCTTTTATGTGATGTGGTGCAAATTGATTTACCAGGAATTAGTTTTATTTCTTGGTTACTGTGCTTCTTCGAAAAGTCCACAGTGATTTCCTTCAGGTTCCTTTTTTAATACCTTCTTATGAACGTGTGTGAAATCATAGCCCGTTCATCCACACAAATCGTGGTACTTTGCAAGATACACATTCTTGTGGTACTCACACACAGCTGTAATGTCTGTAGACACTCATCCTCAGCAGCTGCTGCCTGTCCTCTGGCAGGTCTTATGACGTGTATGTCTGCAGACGAGCTATATGAACTGTTTACTAGCTGTCTTCAATTACAAGTCCAACAGAGCACTGCATGATCCTGGTAGGACTAACACATTTCTGCCACAGAGCACAAAACAACAGTTACAATGATGTTTGACTTACACAGCACTCAACACATTTAAACTAGTACGATGCAATAAAACAAGTATGGCAAATGCAATATTCTGGAATGAATTCTGCTACGAGACAAGGTTGGAAGATTGGCACTGATTTTTTCTAGCACTGCATATAGATAACTAACATGCTTTCCTTTCATATTAGATTGTAAGCATTATTTGTGTATGACCACCTACTGGCATCATAATATGTTTCTTTTATAATGAATACACGCGTTGTAATCATAGACGTCTATATCACATGTACTATTCGACTATGTTTTCCATTATCAGAGAATAGACATATTTTACCTTTGATAACTCGGACGATACTCTGAGTCTCCAAACCATATTTGTAGTGCAAGGAGACATATAACTGCAGGTTATCGTCTCAAATGCTGAACATTTTTCTCCAGGCCCTTTTGCAATATGGCCACGCAAGTCTGCCCGATATTGACAACATTGAATTACAATAACAACCATACACAGGAAGGGGCAACATATCACTAGCTGAAATATTCATCAATGTGCTTTTCCCTTCTACTCCAGAAAGTTGAGCCAAACTCGGCTTACCTTTTCGTTAATGACCTGTACGTTTGACCTGCCATTTTGATGGAACCAGCTTTTCACGTTCCTTGGTATTATTATGTGTGCTGTGACAAAGTTTGATGTTCCTTACATTCACCAAACGTTAACTACAAATATTTTAATACAGGGTTTTCATAAAATCTGGACGTATTTAATTTGCTTATAATTTTCATAAAGATGCTCATAATGAAATCAAATAAAGTGCAAACGGTAGCGGAAGGATTAGATTTTTAGTTGGCAACACTGTTAGATAAGTGGCAACTCTGATCACGTTGAGAGAGGGAGAGGGAGGGCAAGGGTCAGTTTCTTACCAAATTCCATCCATTGTTGTTTTCATTGTTGTTTCAATGTTGACTGTTAAAAGTAAGTTGTAAGCTGTATGTGTGTGTGTGTGTGTGTGTCTTTTAAAGAAATAAATAAATGAAAAACTCCTGTGAGAAGACTTTTTTGTTACCGTATCAAAGATGGCGTCGGTGAAAGAGAAAGCGCAATATGTTCTGTGGTACGCAGAGCTAAAATCACCAATTCTGGTGTGTCGAAAGTTCACCAAAGAGTTCAAAAATCCGGCACCGACTGAGAGTGCAATCCGAAAGTGGCATGCTTAGTTCTTGGAGACAGGAAGAATCCTGGACCGTCCTCGAAGTGGGAGGCCGCCAACATCGCCTGCAACAGTGAGCAGGGTAAGGGAAGGCATCATCAACAGCCCACAGAAGTCGATTCCTAGACGGTCCACCCGACCTTACCCCCTGCGAATACTGGCTTTGGGGTCATGTGAAAACGGAAGTTTATGCAAAGAAGCCAAGTGGTTTGGAGAACTTAAAGGACAAAATCAGGGCGTCTGTGGCTGGCATTTCGAATCAAACACGGCGGAACGCTGTGAGTGGATTCCAGCGCCGCCTACGCGAATGTGTGGACATAAATGGCATCCAGTTGGAGGTGTGGTGGTGAATGAACTGAGCTGGTGCAGATTACAGGTAAAAATTTAATCCTTCCGTTACCGTTTGCACTTTATTTGATTTCAATATGAGCATTTTTATGTAAATTATAAGCTGAAACAGTGAACCATCAGCATCTGCCATTAAGTATTTCAACACGTCTCGTGGTACCTCGTAATATACCAAAACACGAGCAAACTATATCCACGATGGAACTATACCTACGAGCTCATTTCGTTTGGAACGCACCTAAACTGAAATTTCTATAAAAATAAATGTAAGATTTCAAGAAAGGAATAGTACGTGAAAATTAATCAATTTATTTATGAATAATGTTTATCATGTTTGAAGTGACTGAGTGTTTTACAAAAAAAAATCTGTTGAGTTAGTACTATTTATACAGATTAATACTATTTATAGCTAATTCCATTCGTTGATAAATTTAAGATTTTAGTCTACAACAAAAGTTTTCGATTATCCGATTGACAGTTTCTAATTACAAGGTAATAACGCATGCATAGCAATTGTGTGATCAACAGCGTAGTTCCATTGTTTATCGGGTTTGTGAGATACATACTTACGTATTATTAATTTATCAAAAGAAATGTTGAGAATAGAAGAACGCAATCCGCAAAACTAACGAAATCTTGAATCTTGGCCGTGTTATGTTATCGTATCTTTGTCATGCTTAGTGCAAGTGGCTCGTAATTTATAATGTCAACTTATAAATATTAAGCACAAATACACTTGTTGTTAACTTCATTTTGTTTGTTCATTAATAAACAATATTATTACTATTCTGTACCTACTTGCAATTAAGTATATGGTAGGAAAAATAAAATAATTTAGATTGTGGTTTCGAGAACGAATACTCTATAAAATATGTGGATGAATTTTATTTCTCCTATTCAAATACACCTAAAGTAAAGAAATGTCTTGAAGTTTTGGACTCTTAACCGCAAATAATATAAGTTTATGTATAGCTAACTTAATTGTTAGTGTACTGAAACCGTTAGAATAAAAGAACATTATTGTTTTGAAGATATATTTTTTATTTTCTCAGTGCAAGAAACAGAAAAGTAAAAAAATAATGCACTATAAATTAATGTTGCTCGGATTTTGAAAACTTATTAATGAAGTATGCCTATAACGAATGTTAGAACAATATTTCCATATTGATGGAAATGAATGATGAAATTATATTTTTAATTCCGAGTTTAGCTAATTTTAGCTCTATGTTTGCTGCCAAAATAAACCTTAGAGTCTTCGTTCTAATAAACGGCATAAAGTGTAGTATTTGAGAATTAGGTATTTCATTGTAGTTTACATCATATTTTACTGGTATTGTAGATTAACTAATTAAGGGTTTAGTGTGGAACACCAATATTGAAGATGTCTATCTTTATTAAATAAATTGTTAGCTAAATCTTATAACTAAACTACCAACTAAAAAGTAAATAAAAAGTATGTCTTTAATAATGAAGAAAAGTAAAACAAAATAATGTATTATAAAATGAACTAGAAACAAAATAGTACCATAGTTTACATTGCTACAAATCAACTCAGAAGGTAGAAACAAAACTTTAAAAAATGCAATCTAATACATTAGAATCAAATAATTAAAATAATATAATATTTATGAGAAAACGAAACAGACAAAAGTTAAATTGACTTCAGACAAGACTTACGTTTTGAATATCGTTAACAAAGCGAGAACAGAGTCACTAAAATAACGTTTCTTCTTTAATAACGTTGGGCTAGAATTGGCTAACATTATTCAACAAATGGTCAAGTTCTCTCAAATATAATTGTTGTGCAAAAGAAAACCCTGACAAGTATTCAATATTGTGAAAAAATAAGGAAGGTCTATGGACAGTTTCATTACGGTATAATTAAAACCATATTGACTTAAGATAAAATTATATAAATAACCGATTTGTTGGATGTGTGTAAATGCATTGATACTTAACCAATTTCAGAAAGTATGGTATCTTTAGTTAGCTGATTAATTACATTTCCTAAGTAGTTTTTACAGAAATATAAATATATTTTAATCAAGAGAAGCTACACTGATAATTAGTCATTAGTTACAAAGGAATTGACTTTATTAATTTAATGGGTTTATGATAGAACCAAGGAATAAAGTAAGAATAAATACATTACATACTGAACTAACATACTGTAACATGTTGCATAAGAACTGCATTGCTGCTTGTTCTTCTTCCTGGGAATAATGTAACTTAGATTTTAAATCATTACCTATTTTATAGTATATATAACTTAACAATTCACAATTCAGTGAAAATTACTTAACATTTGTTTATTTCAGAATATTTTGGTGTTTTTGCGTAACGACTGGCGTTTCAGCAACAGTGATCATTATTCTTCTATCATGGAGAAAATTTCAAGATAATCCAACCTTCATTACAATTGACAGAAATCGACAGGATTGGGAATTTAGAAACCCATCTATTATACTTTGTAACAACCCAGTAACAAGCAGTAGGAAAGCCAAGAAGTTTGTCAAGACGTGAGTAAAGAGATTGTAAACATATCCTCTAATACATTTCCATATTATAGATAAGAAGTAAAAAAAGAAATATGTATTTGATTTTCTAACATAATCTTTTACAAAGTATGTACAAGGGGATTTAGTTCTCAAATTCTCAAATTAACGTTAAAAAAATAATTTTGGAATGTGGTTGTGTATGGAATGCTTGTTTGAGTGTCATATTGCTTTGTAATGTTTACCTGTGCAAATCCCAATATTGACAGTTATAATTAGCAAAGCAATCAACAGAAAGTAGTTTACTTTATTTGTCTTAGACATATCAATGTTTATTACTAAACCTCTTCAACTAGATCTAAGTGATATTTCTAATTCGTATTCCTATTTCTGCGAAATTCATCTTTTATTGCCTTGCTTCATTTTCCATCTCTTTTATAATGTTCTTTTTGTTATTGGATTTCGAGATAAAATTTTTAATGCGTTCATATTGTCTTGCATTCTGACAAAATAATCATTCCAGTTTATCCTCCTAAACTAATGATTGTACCATATAAGTTATGCAGTTCCTCATTATGAAGTAGGGGGCGCGGTGGCTCAGTGGTAGAGCGTTCACCTCTGGTTCTTGGGGTCTTGGGTTCGATCCCAGCCCCCGCCAAGTGAACTTTGTGATGGACAAAAACTGTGCTCGTGGGTTTTCTCGGGGCTCTACCGTTTCCTCCCACTTTCTTCATTCCACCGTTTCACTCATCTCTCATCATCACCGTCTCCTTTAGCCTAACTGGCATAACCGTGGGACGTAAAACTCAAAAATTTCTTTTCATTATGAAGTACCAGCTATAAGCTATTCCCTTCCTTTTTGTGTTCTGAATATTCTTATATGATTCTGTTTTCAAACAATTTAACCTAGGAACGGTCGAATGTTAATTTGTGACGCGAGCAGTCGACAGGTGAACGTGACACTCACTTATAATATAGTGCCCCACAGATGACAAGATCGACGGAAAATATGCGAACTAAAACAGTTTTGCAATTTTATGAACTCTAGTAGTTACTGTTGTTATAAGAACTATATTGTGCTATTAATGCAGAAAGAAAAATGTTTTAATTTTCTTGTGTTCATGTTATTCACTTCCCTTTCATTGTCGAGTCGTACTCGAGAAATATATCCTTTCCTTTATGGCTGAACACTGAGGAGGTCTATATAGCGATAATGAATATAAATACAATTGGTTATGATATGGTCTTTTTTTATTTGAGTTTACCGTCCGTTTCAGCAGCAAGAGTATGTGGGACGCGGACCTACATCTTAACTTGCGATCCTAACCCCTTGAGTTCCTATCAGAATTCAAACCGAGGTTTTCCGCGCCAAAGATGCGTACGCTATTCACAAAGACACAAGAGTGTTCTACAGTGAGTTATAAATAAAACTTATTCCTAGACATTTTAAACTCTCTTAATCTATAGGTAACTTTTTATTTTTATTTAGTGTACTTCAACAAGATTTGTTTTCTAGCTAGATAAGGAACTGAGTGAATGTTATAGCAAGGGAAGGTAAGCGAGTACTATGAGGCAGCTTAACTTAGGATTGAAAACATAAGCTCCCACAGGGAGTCAACCCATTGCCTATTTAAACAATGTGAGAGAACAATCGTTTAGACATGATGGAGTATTTTGCTTCTCTGGAATAGTTATTTAAGTAAGTGCAGGATTACCGACAATCTGCATTTACAACCAAAATTAGATTTTCATTAAAATAATAAGAAATACAAATATATTTCAGAGTATATCAGAGCATACGAATCCTTATTTTAAAATAGAACTCTAGTAATTATACGAAATTTTGTTCATTCCTTCCAACTCTTTTAGAAAACCTGCTTGAAAACATGCTTCTCGCAGGAATACGAGGGAAACCCAAGATTTTGAAAAGGAAAATGCTTAACGAACAAACTTAGTGTAGTAGCTCCCTCGTTATCGGTGGGAACACATGTGGCTGGGATTCCTCACTAACCTGTAGGTCTACGTCCCATATTGTCTCGATCCTAAAAAAGACGCTAAACATCAAATTAAAAAATCAATCAAAAATATAGGGTAGTTCAAATCCGAAGACTTTTTATCCTGTCTGAGTTTTCTCCAGATGCTTCCCCAAGTTCCATCAAGCAAATAAATGACATTTCTCAGTGCAGTCACTGGCCAAATTCCTTCAACTTCGTGTTATATTGTTATAGGTTGTTCCTCTTTTCAGTATTTATTGGTGTCCCAGGCCGTATCAGAATGTTGGTTTGCGTTCTGTATATGATCAATGTGTACTATTGGTGAACTCAACAAAGTATTATTGAGTTCACATATTTTAAACTATGAGAGAACTTAGTTTAAACTTTTTAAACTTTCTTCACAATGAAGAACTGTACAAAACGTTCTTAATTCAATTAGTTATTATTATTATTATTATTATTATTATTATTGAAATTTCTGTTATGATTATTATACTTCGGGTAAATAAAAAAAAAACTGGCCAGATGTTGAGTTTGTCCTTACTATTTGAAACGCCTCATAGTGTATGTAGTAAATTTATATGAAATTAAAACAGTTGTTGAAAGTAATCTAAAGTCTTTTTTTTCGATTCTTAAAGATTATTTGTAAATACTTTTTTCTTAAAATACTTGGAATGCTCCAAATAAGTTCTTAAATTCAGAGCAAACTTGCTTTATAATATTGTAGTACCTTTCCCCATCACTCCGTTAACGTAGAGAAATGTTCTCAACTTTGCAACACTATTTTTCAGACTACAAGAAAGTGTCAACCAATTGGGACCGCAAACACACTACCCATCCCCCACACGACTATCAACAGAGATGAGTTGCCACATTTAACATTAAGATACCCTACACGGGACGGCTGCCGGCGAAAGAACGAACCACGTGCGTGGTGTTTTTCTCAGTTTCTCTTCGAAGTCCGTGGCGCTCAGCTGGCACGTTTACGTCAAATGTGAACGATTCATTTTGTCCTTCTCAACAAAGAAAGAGAGGGGAAAGAAAGAACTCCGTAACTATATATTACTATGGTTATGTGAATATGTGTCGGTAAGATACAAATGAACACGTAATTCAAATAAAATTATTATTATTATTAATAGTATTACTACTACTACTACTACTACTACTACTACTACTACTACTAATACTAATAATAATACTAATAATAATAATAAAAATAACCATGGCGAAACATTTACTTGATGTACAGAACATAATATTCGTTTCCCCTATCTCATCATCATTTCCTCCTAACGGTATAATAAGTATGTTGACATTTTTTGAAAATCCCGCCTTTAGTCCACGCCTTTTATTATTGTTAGGTATTAAATCACATACATACCTCACTGCATTATTCGATATTAAATAGCTCTTCTCTCTGGTCTAGTAGCTACCGCGTGTTGCTTCGGTGCACATAGTCCCGGTGTCACAGGGATTTTTTACCCCTGGAAACTTTTACCCCTTGGAATGTTCTACCACCTGGAAATCTTTACCCCCTTGTCAGTTTCTGGTAATTTCAAAGGAAAAGTCAGAACTTACATTAAAAAATATTATTGACTGTTATCTCTCAGTGAATGCACTCACATTGGGCAAAAGGTCTTTAAATCCGAAGATTTGGTAGCGGGGTAAAAATTTCCTAGGAAATTATAACCCTCTGTTGGTTATTGGTTATTTCAAAGACAAACTCAAATGTTACATTATACATTGATAGCATTCCGTAGCATCTCTTAACAGACCCAGTTACTTTGTGCAAGATGGCTTTAAATCCGAAGATTTAGTAGGGGGTAAAAATTTCCTAGGAAATTATAACCCCCTGTCGGTTATTGGTTACTTCAAAGACAAACTCAAACGTTACATTATAAATTTATAGCGTTCCGTAGCATCTCTTAACAGACAAAGTCACTTTGTACAAGACGGCTTTAAAACTGAAGATTTGGTAGGGGGATAAAATTTTTTAAGGAAATTTTTACCCCTGTCGGGTTTGGTTACTTCAAGACCAATTGTAATGTTACATTATAAATTTTATTATTTCGTGTTATGTCTTAAGAGACGCAGTCACTTTGGCCAAGATTGCTTTGTATCCGAAAATTTGAGAGGGCGTAATATTTTCTGAGGGAATTTATATCCGCTTGTCCGTTCTTGGTTATTTCAAAGAAAAAATCTATTGTTGCTTTAAAAAGTTATATTATACCCTGTTATCTATTAACAGACTCACTGACTGTCGGTAAAGTGTCTTTATTTCAGAAATTTTATAGGGTGCTTTTTCCCTAGGGAATTTATACTCTTGTGTTGGTTCTGTGTTACTTCAAGGGTAAGGTCAAATTTTTACATTATAAATTGATGTTATACCATTTTATGTCTAAACCGACGCACTCACTTTGGGGACGATGAAGGATGGTTTTATATTCGGATAGTCCATATGTAGATAATATATAAAGAAAGCTAAAAGATTTTTTATTTTATATGAGATGTTGAAATACCAAATTTGATGACTGGAGTTTAACAGAGCCGAACATGTACACGTTTTTATAAGATAATTTTCACCCGTATTCTTCGCTTCCACTTCGAAATTACAAAAATCGTTTCTTTGTGGTATCTTACGTCTCAGATCCTATGTACTGACCAAGTTTTAAGTTTCCATCTTCAGCGGTTGTACATACGACTTGAGAATCTTGTTTTTAAAAGCCTTGTACGTTGTTCTGGTGGCTAGCTCTCGCCCGCTAGGTACGGTTTGAGATATCGAAGTGCTGTAAAGGGTAAAATAATTTGTACGTTTATTCCAAGCCATACATGTAACTAGATATAATATTTACCTAAGATTTTTTTTTAAATAAAGACTTTCAAAAAATTCAAAATTTTCAACTCCTGTAACTTCATTTCAATTTATTCGAAAAACATCATACCATGACCATGGTATTCAGCGCTAAAGTTCTTTCGATGTACATTATCCTGTGCATCTATGTTGTGCTGTGTCTGCGTTAGAGGCTTCCAAACTTCGGACGTTTGTGATACCATAATATCTTTAGCTGGTAACACTGGTTAATAAAAGTGGTATTTTAAGTTTACATTTGACATATTGGTTTGAAATATGTAATAAACTCTTGTATGCTATTTGAAAAAATATAAACATATTTGATTGGCAACACTGTTGTGAATTTCTGTCTAAACCCGTTATAGCGGATGATCATGATAATTTGTCTGCCATCTGCATATAAGGAGAGAGAGACGAATAAATTGCAATAATGTTGTTTTTAATTGAAATATGTGTTTTATGTTTTAATCATTTATGTTATAAACTGTGTAACAACAGTTATCAAAATTATAAGGCAACTAATATCTAATATTTAACTGTGCAAACTAGGTAACATTTCGGATCAAATTTTGCTTTCTCAGTTACAAATAACATAATTTAAGGATATATTTACTTACTTTTGTTTCAAAAGATTGTTTATTCTCAATATATTTTTCTTCCCACGTGTTCCACACTGTCAAAAGAGTCAAATCGAGTTTCAAAATCAATATTTTCCTGTCGACGCTACTGAATTCTTAAATCTCGACTACTAGTAGAAAAGTCAAGAGCTGCTTTCACGCACGAAACTATGAAATATTTTTTAACAGTGCAGTGTTTCGGAGGAAAGTTTCTTCCTCCTTTTATACTAGGCCGCTAAAATGTAAGATTTAAATTGTTCCTCTTGAAGAGCAGTTTATACAAATTTCAATGATATAATAAGAAAACAATTAATAGAAATTAACACTTTGATACTGCAACCATCTTAAGACACCAGGGAGGCGCGGTTGCTCAGTGGTAGAGCGTTCATCTCCGGTGCTTGGGGTCACTGGTTCGATTCCAGCTCGCGCCGTGTGGAGTTTGTGGTGGACAAACACCGTGCTCGTGGGTGTTCTTCTGTTCTCCCGTTTCCTCCCACTTTATTCATTCCACCATTTCACTCATTTCAAATAATCGCCGTCTAATTTAGCCTAACTGGCATAACAGTGGGACGTATAACTAATAGATTTCATTTCATTTTTTTTTCTTAAGACACCCTCGTCAGATAGCAAATCACGTGCAAAAGTGGAAAAGCAATTATTTCCTAGGAAAACATTACCAACTATCAAGTTTTGGGTTATGAAGCCAAATTTTCGGACATAAAGCAATCTTGGTGTGAGTGTCTGTATCTGTTAAGAGATAATACTGAGTGGTATCAATTTATATTGTAACTTTTGAGTTTGTCTTTAAAGTAACCAATAACCGACAGGGGGTAATAATTTCCTAGGAAATTTTTACCCCTATACCAAATCTGCAGATTTAATGCCATCTTACACAAGGTGACTGTGTCTGTTAAAAGATGCTACGGAATGCTATCAAGTTATAATGGAACATTTCAGTTTTTCTTTGAAGTAACCAATAACCGACAGGGGGGTAATAATTTCCTAGAAAATTTTTACCTCCCTACCAAATCTTCGGATTTAAAGCCAACTTGCCCAAAGTGACTGTATCTGTTAAAAGATAGTACGGAGTGGTATAAATTTATAATGCACATTTGATTTTGTCTTTGAAGTAACCAATAACCGACCGGAGGTAATAATTTCCTAGGAAAGTTTTACCCTCCTACTAAATCTTCGGATTTAAAGCCATCTTACCGAAACGTACTGTATTTGTTAAGAGATACTACAGTTTGGTATGAATTTATAATGGAATATTTTAGTTTTTCTTTGAAGTTACCAATAACGGACAGGGATAATAATTTCCTAGGAAATTTTTACCCCATACCAAATCTTTGGATTTAAAGCCATCTTGCCCAAACTCAGTGCATACACTGAGAGATAACATTCAATAATATGAATTTTTAATATAACTTCTGACTTTTGCTTTGAAATTACCAGAAACCGACAAGGGGTAAAGATTTCCATTGCGTAAAACTTTCCAGGGGGTAAAAGTTTCTAAGGGTAAAAAATCCCTGTGACACCGGGATTAATTTCCAGTGGAAACACAAAAATACATGTTTTTATAATATAGTTTCATCGATTATCCGTTTCATTTAGCCCTACTACACAATCGTGGAAATCTTTTTTCATAATAAATTGTATACTTTTTCTATTGCGAGGTTTCTCAACCTTGGACTCGCGAGAACATGATGGTTGAAAAAATGAAATCTTAAATTTACGTCCTACGATCATGCCGGCTAGTATAAATAAAACGTTGAGGATGAGAAATGAATTAAATGGTGGAATGAAGTAGGAGGAAACGGGAGAAATTCTAGGAAGCACATGCACGTTTCTTCACCACAAAGCTCACTTGGCCCGAGCTGGGATCGAACCAAGGGCCTCATGCACCATAGGTGAACGCTCTACCACTTTTCGGTTTTCTAAAGTTCGCCTTGACGGGGATACTATTTGGCACGGACAGTTCGTGAAAGTTCTACGCAATCCAAACACGACAGTTACATGAACACAGAAACGTCCAGGACAATTAAAAATCCGACATGCTCTTCAGATGCATTGCACCTGAAGCCAGTGGTTTGCGCCTCACGATCCGAAGCCGAATCCCGGAGACCACTCGGGTATTGCCACAGGCTTACTACTGAACCATCGAGGCCCGATATGAGGGTGAGAAGGGAGATGTAAATGATAAATGTAATTAGGGTCTAGTAACAGAAAAATATTTTTAAAAAAGTATTTTGAACTTCTTTTGATAGACTATTTTTATTTGTACATTTGTTTCCAAATAAAAATATTATATTGAGGAATTACGAGAAATGTTTTATAATCAATTGGAATAGAAGAGGAATGAAACTCGTTAAAATTTGCAGATTTAAATACAAGAAAAATACAAATAGAAATCATAACTGTAAGCAATGAACAGCAATAATAATAATAATAATAATAATAATAATAATAATAATAATAATAATAATAATAATAATAATAATAATAATAATAATAATAATAATAATAATAATAACAACTTATAAACAGGAAACTAATTGTAAGGGTCGCAGTCAAGAAGGTGTGATAAAAGGAGGCCGTGTTGAGGAAGCCTAGTCTATTGCATCATTAAGTCTTTCGTAGTATTTTATCTTCCGTGGTCTTTGTTCTAACGAAGTGCAAGAGAAATTAAATCAATTATAATAATGGAACAGCAGAACGCATACCTAACCGTGCCGGTATATAAATAGGGGAAAGACCTCATACACGGAAGGTAGATACTAATAGGCATGCGCTAGTTTGAAAAAAGTTTTACAAAATAAACAAAATTTGTATCCACTACCAATACAATATTATATGATCCTGAGTAAAAATACTCTTTCGTCCTTCTACTTTTTAACTTTTAGATAAAACGAAGAGGGAAGGGATGGGATGGAGGGGTAGGGTGAAAACATGGAAACAGCGACTTGCCAAACAGAAAGCGGAAAGTGTTCTGACCGCCTAGTTGATCCTAGCGCCACCGGTGAAATTGGAGTTCAGACATCACGTCATCTGTGTCTTACTATATAATATTTTCTAAAGCTGATTATGAATATAATGAATTTATTTTAAACACATTTCTGCGTTGTCCTTTTCTGATTTATTATTATTATTATTATTATTATTATTATTATTATTATTATTATTATTATTATTATTATTATTATTATTATTATTATCGCAAATAAAATTATAATGTGTTTATATAAAACAATTTCTTAAGTTGTATTTTTTTACCAAATCAATTTCTGTTATCCCATAAAAAACACAGTTAGTTGGTTATCATCTATCTATTAAAGGGCTACAGTACGAATTAAGAGCGTTTTTTTTTTTGTTACGTTAGCTAGCATTGGTTTAGCTAGCACCCGTAGCGAGGGATACACGCTGTATTTGGGAAAGAGATTTAACATTATTATGGAGAAAAAAAGGAATTTCTGTTGGGCAAAGAGACATTTATTAACTTTATTAAACATCCATAAGTTTTCTTTTTGTTATACTTGAGGAGGTCCTGTTAGCAACGAGCGCTTTATGGTGCATTATATGAAGGTAAGATATGGGCCGGTACGTGTGATGTGCTGAGGATACTGATGATGTTATAGTCCGGATGATTTGGAGGTACGGTATTTTTATATAATGCGAAAAGCAGTGAGAGAGGTGTAGACGTGTGGTGATGATTGTAAATGTAGAGAGCGTCGCTATAAAGGGTTTCAAAAAATAAAGCGTGTTCGCTGTCATAGCGTTGAGTTATATATTTAATACGAAGAGTTTCAATATGATAAAGAAGGTGAGGAAATGTGATGCGGTCGTACAATTCACGGGTTGGACTTGGTAATTTAATGCGGTAGGCTAGGCGGAGAGCATGTCGTACCATTATTAACACCTTTTCGTAGTTTTGTGCTTGCTGATATCCATGAGATAAAACCATATGTAAGAAAGGGACGGAGGAAGACCTTGTATTTGTCGATGGGCATAGAAGAATGGAGACCCCACGTTGTGCCTATGAGACATTTAAGTAAATTTAATATATTTTTGGCTTTGCTTACATCGGTAGTGAGGTGTGGACGCCATGTAAGATGATGATCAAATGTTATACCCAAGTAGCTCACTGTCTTTGAGTGCTGTATGGCAGTATCATTCACGGTAAGGGCAAGACGAGCTGGGTTTCGGTGAAGTCGTGATCGACGTTTTGGTGGAATAAAGACTATGCCCTGAGTTTTGGTAGCGTTTATTGAGCTAAAGCGACGGATAGCTTTATTCATCGCAGTGTTTATTTGAGTGTCATCGTCGTACTGAAAAGTATGAATGTTTTGCGGTAAGGACGGCATGTCAGCGACATAAAGCAGATACAGCAGTGGGGACAAGGCAGAGCCTTGCGGAACGCCACTATGAAAAAAAAAACAGGATAAGAGACACTGTCATTGATGTAAGCCAGGCGGTTTGAAAGAAAATTATAGATAAAGCGTATGTACGTGATATGAAGACGGAAAGATAGAAGCTTGAATAAAAGTCCCAGGTGCCATATTTTATCAAATGCCTTTTCGAGATCGAATAAAACTAAACAAGCAGGCTTGGAAGAATTGTAATTATTAGTGATCATGTTGGTGAGGCGGAGTAACTGATCGTTAATACTATATCCTGGTCGGAAACCAGCTTGATGTAAAGGAAGCAAATTTTTCGGTGTGAATTGAGTGTGAAGGCGTTTGACAAGGATGCGTTCCAATATTTTGCTGAAAGTCGGAGTTAATTGTATGGGCCTATAAGATGATACGGAATTTACTGGTTTGTGTGGCTTAACAAACATGAGTGTTTGGGAAGTCTTCTACTTAGGGGGAAGATAACCTGTGCGGAGAATAAACGTAAATATACTTGCTAAATGATGTAGGAAGGCGAGAGGCGCTTCTTTGACATGACGATAAGTGATTGAGTCCATACCAGGGACAGTATTGTCTTTGCGAGCTGTGACGGAGTTGTTATCTGTTACAGTGATAGGCGTAGCAAGAGGATGGTCGAGTAAAACATGAGACGTGCTGGGTTGAATTTCTGGTGAATTTATGTTAAATGTATGTTTGGGATGCCTGCGAGGAATGGCTGCTTCAGGCGGCGTGAAAATAGATTGTAGATACGTTGCGAAGGCGTCTGCTTTTTCTTTTTCTGTCTGAGGAGGATTTTCATTTTCTAGGAGAGGATAGGTAGTGTGGGTCTTGCGACCATAAGCATGTTGAAACGGTTCCAGTATCTGGATGGGTGTGCATCGTCTGCCAAATTATTGCAAGCTGTTATCCATTGACGGAGTTTATATGCTCCAACATAATTATGAACTGTGCGTTGAAATTGACGATGTAAGTGCAATGACTCTAGATTTCCTGTACGTTTGTAATCTCTGTAGAGTGTTCGTGAACGTCTTATAAGTGGTAAATAATGGGATGGGAGCGTTGGGTGATAACTATGGGATGTACTAGTCGGTATAAAACGGCTGGTAGCGTCATGGAGTGCTGTAGTTATACTATCCAAAGAATTATGAAGATCTTCCTCCGTTTCGGATAGAGTTGAGTTTGCAGAAATGCTACTAACGTAATGTCCATATCCTGTCCAGTCGGCTTTGTCGAAGCGCAACGTGGTACGAGTGATACTAGGTAAATGTGGTGCTGGACGGTGTGAAGACAGTCATAATTTAACGAAATTTTTTTTTATGTTGATAGTGTCTCGAATTCTCTCTCAGGACACCTCCTGATATCATCACTGTTTGAAAGGTTTTCTTAACAATTAGAATATTACATTCATATCTCGTTCATCGTTTTGAAATGAGATAATCCTAACTTAAAGAGAATTATATTACGTAAGAATTATATAAGTAATGAAATAAATATTATCGTGTAAGTTATCGATTTCTAGTGGGATTAAAACTTGAATATTCGTGTGGATTGCACTTTAAAGCAAATCCTCCCTCCATATAATTCTTGCTGGAAAGGCTATTTAACTTAATCTTAATCAATAATTTCTTAATCAATATTTTAATAATATATTTTTATTGTAAAATTTTTACTATTCAATGTTGTATACACTTCATTTTCCAAGGAAACTCTCGCAAATGTATTGTGGACTTGTGAATATTATCAAATAGATTATCATTACGTTAATGCTACATCGTCTCGTTTTAAACTTCGTACTTTAACTAATAATAACTACCATAATAATAACAATAACAATAGCCGACGTCAGTTTAATTACAGAAAGGTAAACCTCTGATTCTGACTAATTTCAGGATGCTGAATTCGAAATTGATAGCCGTTTTACTTCATTAGCTCGTATTTTCGCGTTATGCATTGTTGCTAATTTTGCCATTTTGTAGGGAGGGCTTCAGTTGTCATCGAAGTAACCGGTCTGACAATGATATTTGATTAAGAAATAAATTAGATTTCCCGCAGTCTCTGACAGAAGTAACCCGCTTGTGGTTGACACACACACACACACATATATATATATATATATATATATATATATATATATATATATATATATATATATATTTACATCAGCTAATCATTATCACAACAAACACTATTCGAAGCTTTCTTGCACCCACTGGAAAACGTGAAGTATATTAATATTTATTTGCATATATTGTTATTGTAGACTGTTCCCATAATGCCCACCGACTTCGATTTTACAAAACTTGAAAAATAAATTTCACTTTTTAGTTAGTGGTCAATTTGAAGGCATTTTGTTATACTACCATTAAGAAACCCATATACATCATATTACGAATCAATCATTATGGAACAATCTCATGTGTGACACGCAGCAGTGGTACCAATCTTTGAAAGTTTCATTTACAACTCTTTTCCTTTTTCTTTTTTAACTGATTTTGTGAGTAATGGTGCATTCAGTATAAAGGTACAACAAGATATTCTCTCTCTCTTTCTGTGTGTGCGTGTGTGTGTTTGTTTCTAGTTTCCGGCGTAAGCATGTGGATACTACCAGGTATACTTTCGTGTATACATATGCTAGTGTGTGTGTGTGTGGCGCGGATATATGAAGTATTAATTGGGATCGCGTAGTGCAACTTATCGATATTAGTACGTACATACAAACGGCAGTTACTTTCCACGATAACTTTGAACGAATGCGAATTTTTAAATTCTGATTTTTGCAATAAATAAGTAGAGTGATTCTTCTCGAGGGAGTTCCTCTAAATGGTAGCCCCTACAATGTCCAATTGAATCACAAATTGCCGCAATCGTTTGTACATTGTTTGTACAGAAATGTGCAAGGCAAATTTTCCTTTGTACACTATTAGGGGCGCCGCCAGAACGAAAACAAATTGGGGAGTGTCTAACTGGTAGCCCCCCATCAACATGTCCTATTCAATCACAAATTATCGCAATCGTTTGTACTTCGTTTCAACAGAAATGTACAGGCGAAATTTTCCTTTGTACACAATTAGGGGCGTCGCCAGAACAGAAAAATGGCTGCTGTCTAAGTGGTAGCCCCCCACCCAGGTCCAATTGAATCACAAATTGTCGCAATTGTTTGTACTTTGTTTGTACAGAAATGTGCAGGCGAAATGTATGTTCGCACGCAATTAGGGGCGCCGCCAGAACGAAAACAAATTGGGGGCTGTCTAAGTGGTAGCCCCCACCAACATGTCCAATTCAATCGCAAGTTGTCGCATTCGTTTGTGCATCGTTTGTACAGAAATATGCAGGCAAAATGTTTGTTTGAACAAACTTAGGGGCGCCGCCAGAACGAAAACAAAGTGGGGGGCTGTCTAAGTGGTAGCCCCCCCACCATGTCCAATTGAGTCACAAATTATTGCAATCGTTTGCACATTGTTTGTACAGAAATGTACAGGCCAAATTTTCGTCTGTACACTATTAGGGGCGCCGCCAGAACGAAAACAACTTGGGGGCTGTCTAACTGGTAGCCCCCACCAACATGTCCTATTCAATCACAAATTATCGCAATCGTTTATACTTCGTTTGAACAGAAATGTGCAGGCGAAATGTATGTTCGCACGCAATTAGGGGCGCCGCCAGAACGAAAATAAATTGGGGAGTGTCTAACTGGTAGCCCCCCACCAACATGTCCTATTCAATCACAGATTATCGCAATCGCTTGTACTTTATTTGTACAGAAATGTGCAGGAAAAATTTTCGTTTGTACACAATTAGGGGTGCTGCCAGAACAGAAAAAAATTGGGGGCTGTCTAAGTGGTAGCTTCCCCCTTCCATGTCCAATTGAACTACAAATTGTTGCAATTGTTTGTACTTCGTTTGTACAGAAATGTGCAGGCGAAATGTATGTTCTCACGCAATTAGGGGAGCCACCAGAACGAAAAAATTGGGAGCTGTCTAAGTGGTAACCCCCCACCAACATGTCCTATTCAATCACAAATTGTCGCAATCGTTTCTACGTCGTTTGTACAGAAATGTACAGGCAAAATTTTCGTTTGTACACATTTGGGAGCGCCGCCAGAACTGAAAAAATGGTGGCTGTCTAAGTGGTAGCCCCCCCCCCGTCACGTCCAATTCAATCACAAGTTGTCGCATTCGTTTGTGCATCGTTTGTACAGAAATGTGCAGGCGAAATGTTTGTTTGAACAAACTTAGGGGCGCAGCCAGAACGAAAAAAAGTGGGAGGCTCTCTAAATGGTAGCCCCCCCCACCATGTCCAATTGAATCATAAATTATCGCAATCCTTTGTACATTGTTTGTACAGAAATGTACAGGCCAAATTTTCGTTTGTACACTATTCGGAGCGCCGCCAGAACGAAAACACATTGGGGGCTGTCTAACTGGTAGTCCCCCACCAGCATGTCCTATTCAATCACAAATTATCGCAATCGTTTGTACTTCGTTTGTACAGAAATGTGCAGGCGACATTTTCGTTTGTATACAATTAGGGGCGCCGCCAGAACAGAAAAAATGGGGCTGTCTAAGTGGTAGCCCCCCACCATGTCCAATTGAATCACAAATTGTCGCAATAGTTTGTACTTCGTTTGTACAGAAATGTGCAGGCGAAATGTATGCTCCCACGCAATTAGGGGCGCCGCCAGAACGAAAAAAATTGGGGGCTGTCTAATTGTTAGCCCCCCACCAACATGTCCTATTCAATCACAAATTGCCGCAATCGTTTGTACTTTGTTTGTAGAGAAATGTGCAGGCGAAATTTTCGTTTGTACACAATTAGGGGCGCCGCCAGAACAGAAAAAAATGGGCGCTGTCTAAGTGGTATACCCCCCACCATTTCCAATTGAATCACAAATTGTCGCATTCGTTTGTGCATCGTTTGTACAGAAATGTACAGGCAAAATGTTTGTTTGAACAAAATTAGGGGCGCCGCCAGAACGAAAACGAAGTGGAGGCTATCTGATTGGTAGCCCACCCATCATGTCCAATTGAATCACAAATTGTCGTAATCATCTGTACTTCGTTTGCACAGAAATGAGCAATCGAAATGTATGTTTGTACACAATTAGGGGCGCCGCCAGAACAGAAAAAATTGGGGGCTGTCTAAGTGGTATCCCCCCACCATGTCCAATTCAAGCACAAATTTTCGCAATCGTTTGTACTTCCTTTTTACAGAAATGTGCAGGCGTAAAGTTTATTTGTACACAATTATGGGCGCGGCCAGAACGAAAACAAAGTGGGAGAGCTGTCTACATGGAAGCCCCCTACCATACCTAATTCAATCACAAGTTTTCGCAATCCTATGTACGTCATTTGTACAGAAATGTGCAGGTAAAATTTTCGTTTGTAGACAATTAGGGGCACCGCCAGCACGAAAACAAAGTGGGGGCTGTCTAAGTGGCAGTTCTCCATCAACATGTCCTATTCAGTCACAAATTGTCACAATCGCTTGTACTTCGTTTGTACAGAAATGTACAGGCAAAATGTTTGTTTGAACAAAATTAGGGGCGCCGCCAGAACGAAAACAAAGTGGAGGCTGTCTGATTGGTAGCCCACCCACCATGTCCAATTGAATCACAAATTGTCGCAAGCGTTTGTACTTCGTTTGTACAGAAATGAGCAGGCGAAATTTTTGTTTGTACACAAATAAAGGCGCCGCCAGAAGGAAAACAAAGTGGGGCTGTCTAAATGGTAGCCCCCACCATATCCAATTCAATCACAAATTGTCGCAATCATATGTACGTCGTTTGTACAGAAATGTGCAGGCAAAATTTTATTTTGTACACAATTAGAGGAGACGCAAGAAAGAAATTAATGTGGAGTCTGTCTAAATGGTACCCCGTCCATCATGCCCAATTCAATCACAAATTGTCGTAATCGTTTGTACATCGTTTGTACAGAAATATGAAGGCGTAATTTTCGTTTGTACACAATTATTGGTGCCGCCAGAAGGAAAACAAAGTGGGGCTGTCTAAATGGTAGCCCCCACCATATCCAATTCAATCACAAATTATATCAATCGCTTGTACATCGTTTGCACAGAAATGTGCAGTCGAAATTTTCGTTTGTACTCTATTAGGGGCGCCGCCAGAACGAAAACAATGTGGGGGACTGTATAAATGGTAGAAACATTAAAAAATGTGTCACATTTATGAAGTATTTTTCTAACAGGACTTTGTTCACACTTTTGTGTGGTTTGGTATGTTCACGCTATCGTGTGACTCACTATATTGATCTTATTCTAACGATGATGGAATTAAATGTTTTTTTTTTTTTTTGTTTATATTTATACTTACAATCATTATTGCTGAGTTAGTTTATCACTCCTTGGCTCTTATTATTAAACTTATTCATTATTTCTTACGTGAGCTGAATCCGTATGAGAAGAATTAGTTTTTTTTTATCTTGCGCAGAAACCGTTATTCTTATCTCGTACAGGAAATTGATAAGTGGAAGATATAACAAATTCACAAAGTAGACTGTTAAAGGGAAAATTATAACACAGTATTTTGTTTTATTTGATCATCTTCATTAAACTCATTTTGCAGAAACTATAGAATGCATGGTTAAGTATTTTGGTGCATTCAGCATTCTGATTTACGAGTAGAGTTGCTAACTGGCCGGTATTTGCTGTGATTTTGATTAAGGCCGGTGACCGGTACAAACTTCTTATTAGACCCCTTCTGACCGGTATTTTGCAATCTGCAATCCAGAATTGAACATCGAAATTTTTTAACAGGGCCTTTACAAACACAAATTTCCGTTGCATTATACATTATCGATATTTTTTTAATGTATGGCAGTTTTTTTTATTTATTTAACATAACAAATTTGATAACACTTATATTTTATTGTAAAAGGATTTAATACATTTATTGAGAGTAGAAAATGACTTTTTAAAGCAATTTCCTTTGTTTGAAGTGTAAGTTTATAGAGTAAATTTCATTTTATGAATCAACTATTGTTACATAAAGATTAATATCCAGTATTATTCATCTGTTTCGATAATTTTAAACACGTGACAATTGCTGGTAAATAAAATAACGATCAATACAGTCTTCAGTTTCTCATTTGTACAGAGAATTTTGAGGGTGTGCCCTTAATTTTGTTTTCCTGAGTTGGCAACCTATTTACGAGGTTTTGTTTCAACTCTGCTACGTAGTGGCTCCGTACTGACACTCCGCATGCAAATAAGTATGTAATGCTACCATAAGCCCCGGTTTCTTAAAATTTGTTCCGGTGTGCAGAATTTTTTCTTCTTGTCCTGTTTTTTTCTTTATTATTATTATTATTAATTACATATCAAAATTTCTGAAAATATAATAAAATCGACTTATTCCTTTTGCTTTCAATTCCTACAATACTATAGGAACAATTTCATTCTAATCTTTATTATTATTCCAATCGCTGCTTCCCCGGATATAACATGCAATGTTTAAATCCTCCTAAGTAGCACTCTTATCACTAAAAGTAAGAATGTATACCCCGAGGTGGCAACAAATTCTTGTGACGTTGCAGACCAGCCCCGAAAACACATTTTTTTTCTGCTTCAGAAAAACAATTATGCAAATTGGTTTCTTTTAGTTCGCATTTTAGGTTAACAAAAATAAATCAGTCTATTGAAATTTGGAAACAACTTCATAAATCTGGATTTCTTTTTCTTTATGGACATGTAGAGCATGTAAAGGTGGTATGTGTAATAATATTGAAAATATAATTTTTGCCTAAATATTGTATGTTCACTGATTGCGTTTATATTGTATAACAGCTTCTAGCTTATATAATAATTTTTAGCACTATTGATTAAGTATGGACTATATTAATACATTATTTTAAGTTGTATAACTAGTGCGATACTGTAGTAAAATTGGAAAGATAAAATTAATACAAAATGCAATATTTACTACTAATTTGTAAGATTCCCGTTTTTTCTGTTTTCAAAAAGTATGGTAGCCTTAAAGTATGCTAAACCATACAAAATAAATTGTACTGTAAATTGTACCCCTCTGATAGTGCTCTCAAACGGGTCGGGTTAGGGGTCGGGTCGGGTCGAGTCTGGTTGTCGGGTCGGATCAGTCGGGTTAGCTCGTGTCGGGTCACTCGGGTCGAGTCGTCACATTCCTCACTTCTTTTCTATACGGAATACTATAAGGAGCTTTGTTGTAGAATTCAGTTCGAAGTTGGTGAATGAATGATAATTGTGACTAATTGAAGGTGAAATAGTAACAAAATTTTAATTTAACCCTATATTAACTAATTGGCATTGTAATTGTAATTAATACTACTACTGACTTTTTTCCTTTCTGCGTTTCTATGTCAAGTTGAATGTCACATTAAGTGAAATTGAAAGGAAATATCTAGTTAACGTCCAACGTTATGCAGCAACGCTAAGAGAGACAGCGATGATGAGAAATAATTGAAGTGGTTGAATGCAGAAAGTGGGAGGAAATGGGAGAACACCGAGAAAACCCATGCACATGGTGTTTGTCCACCAGAAAACTTACTTGGTACGAACTGGAATCAATACCCATGGATCTTCGGGTCAAACATCTGCCTTTGGGCAGGACACATTATTGTTATTACTACTACTACTATTATTGTTATTGTTATTGTTATTATTATTATTATTATTATTATTATTATTATTATTATTATTATTATTATTATTATTATTATTATTATAACTTTAAGAGTGCCCAAGAAAGTTCCGCCGCCTTTTCACCAACACCTTCGAACATTGGTATGTAACCTAAGACGTACCTGGAATATCAAAAATCGTCTCCATCAGCCTCGACGACCTTCTGCCGACGTTCTGGAAGGCTATGGATTCCATCGCAGTCGAACTTGGTGGGACGTGAAGTGAAGAAGGTATCAAGTGCATATTGAACCTCTACTTGCGATTTGAATTGGCGTTCTCTAAGGTGATTGTCCAAGGAATGGAACAGGTGATAATCGGACGGTACATTGTCCGTGGAGTATGGCTTATCCAATAGTGTTTTCCATTCAAGGCGTAGAATGATGTACTGGGTCATTTTAGCCACGTGGGGCTTAGCGTTGCCTTGTAACAGGAGGACCCCTTTGCGATTCAGAACTGCTGGATCCAGACAGTACACAGTGACAGTACATAGTTGCATTGATGATCTGTCCAGCTTGTAGCAGCTCCCGATGGACGATGCCTCGAGCAGTCCACAAAATGCACAGGAGAACCTTATTTTGGTGTAGTGCTGGCTTGGGCTGTTTTCAACCGGTTCATGGAATGCTAACCAACAATGACGGCGCCGTGGAGCTTCGTACAGGACCCACTTCCCATCACATGTCAACACTCTGTCCAGAAATAGCTCCTTCCTCAGAGGAGACACCAAAGAAACACAGGTGTCTGCTCGCGTTGCTTTCTGCCTCCAAGTCAAATCATGTACGACCCATCAACCCAACTTGCAGTGCTTCCCAAGTTGATGGTGGTGGTGCCGAATGGTTTCTCCACTCACACTGAAATGTAGTACCAGTTCCTCACATACCTGTCTTCGCCTCAATTGCTGCCTGAAGATCTTTATTTTGAACATCTGTTTGTCTTCCGGCACGTGGTGCGTCTTCGAGTGTTTCGTCACCGTCCTTAAACCGTCATACCACTGCACTCTCCGCGTAGTCACGACACCCTCACCAAAGGTCTGTCATATCTTCCGCCCCGCGGAGCAGCAATTTGAACTCGTACAGCAAACAAGCCCTTATGACGCTCTGTGAAGGCCCCATGTTCACTCAGTCCTTACGCATGTTCACGGTGTATCTGAACAGCCACAACCAAGTAGTATGTTGGATATACTTACTAGTGTTGCTCACGAGACCAGGTTTGGGGCATTCTCGTCTCGTGAAGGTAGTCTCGTCTCGAAAAGTGCATATGTTTCTATTGAAAGAGCTCTGTCTCATCTCGTACCCCTTCATGAAAATTCTGTCTCGTATCGTCTCGTCCAACAACTGACCTTCACCTTACATCCATTCGCATTCAACTCACGGTATGACGGCCAATTGAACACAGACCTCCACAAAGAGACAGAACTTTCTTGGTCATCTTCAGATTATTATTATTATTAATATTATTATTATTATTATTATTATTATTATTATTATTATTATTATTATTATTATTGCTGCGGTGGTGATTTGACTTTCTCCGCAATAAAATACTTGCTAATTTTATATAATGTTGCAAATATCTTCTAGAAAAATTAATCAAGAAAAAATAAAAGGTAATTCCCTACAGAATGAAATTTCAGTGCAATTAGTTCCTTATGATTCTATCAGACAGCAACGCTGTTTTAAAATAGAAAAATCGGAATATTAACGTGATGAAATTTTTGTTTGTTACACAGCAAAAAATATTAAAAGAAGTTCTATATACATTCCTTACTAGAAAATAATGTTGTCTTCAGAACTTTTATTCTTTTAGTCTTCAGAACTTGTCTTCAGAACTCAGTCAAATTTTATTTTGATTTTCGAAGTTGATTGCCTAAATTTTAACCTTGGAAATTTGGATGTGGAGTAAAATAAAGAAGATTAGCAGGTTAGAGAGGAAAACGAATTAGGAAATGCTGAAAAAATGCAAGAGACGAGAGCAATATTAGACGATATAAGGAAGCGAAAAAATGGACGGATCACAAGTTTCGATCTTGCTAAGGGATTGCATTCTGAGAGATGTAGTAAAGGGGGTGATATCAGGAGAGCGAGAGTGTGTAAGAAGGTAGCAATTGATAGATTGTAATAAGGAGGGTGGTACTTTATGTTGGGTTGCGAGGCAGATATTAGCGGGAAATCGCAAAAATGGAAGCTTCTTACCTAGTTCACGGAAACTGGCCTGTCATTAATGGCAGAACACTGAGGAGGAGGAGGAGGATAATTATACTACAAATAAAAAAAAGCCGAAACAATGGTTTATGCATAAGAATTGGTCAGCATTTTTTTTCTGGTGGCAGTTTTGTAAGGTTCTAGCTCTCTCAAACTGATTAGATTGTAAGGTTAGGTCACTCGGGTCGGTGGTCGGGTTAGGTCTCCTCGGGTTGGTTCACTCGGGTCACTTTGGGTCAGCTCTGGTCGGGTTGTCGGGTCGGGTCAGTCAATTCGGGTCACGGGTGGGGTCGAGTCGGTCTTCAACACATATAATTTCCACGAAAATTACAATATACCACGGTTTATACCTCATTGGACTTCCAATAAAACATTTTCAATGATGTGTACACTATGTCACCATTTTTGTATGAGGAAATTTCTAGAGGGATTTTGTGGGAATTTGATGGAGTGTAGATTCCTGTGTGTGTGTGTGTGTGTGTGTGTGTGTGTGTGTGTGTGTGTGTGTGTGTGTGTGTGTGATACCTTACAGGATACAAGATGTCGAGGAAGTGTGTAATAAACCGGACAATTTCTGTTATGTATGTGGGGAGCTGATATTTAAATCACAACGTCGATGTTTTACTCCACTTGTTAGGAAGTGTTATCAGTTATATTTTGGTTGGTGTGTAGGAGACCAAGATAAGAACTGGGTTCCTCACTACATTTGTTGTACTTGCGTGAAACGTCAGACTGGGTGGGCAAATGGTGGACGAAACATGAACTTCGCAGTACCGATGATCTGGAGGGAACGAAAAGATCATTCTTCAGACTGCTACTTTTGTATGACACAGATAAAAGAAATAAGCAGTAAATCTAACCACACAGTACAGTACCCTAATTTGCCATAAGCAATTAGGCCAGTTCCACACAGTGCAGAATTACCTGTACCAGTACCTCTTCCTCATCTTACGGTAAATGAAGATTAAGTACTTGAGGCAACTATTGAAGTTCCAAATGAAGATGATGATCCTACTTATGTAGGAAGCACATCTACATTGGATCCCCATCTGATAACTCCGGGTGAACTAAATGACTTCGTACGGGATTTAAAACTCTCCAAGACACAGACAGAACTTCTTGATACTAAACTTAAGGCTGGAATCTGCTCTATCGTGACACTAAAGTGTGTATTTTTCGAAACCTTCATACAGAGTTTCAAAACTATTATTCTGAAGAAAATGATTTAGTGTATTGTAATAATGTCTGTGCTGTGATGGATACACTTGGACATGCACATAAGTACAGAGTGGAGATTGCTTATTGACTCTTCCAAAGCTAGTTTTAAGGCTGTCCTTTTGCACAATGGCAACAAATTTCCTTCAGTGCCTTTGGCTTATGCAACTAATATGAAGGAAACTTATGAAAACATCGAAATAGTGTTAGAAAACATTCAGTATGAGAAATATAAGTGGACCGTTTGCTGTGATTTACGTCATTTCTTTGTTAATGGGTTTGCAATTGGTTATACGAAATATTGTTGTTTCCTCTGCGAATGGGACAGCAGGAACAAAGCGGAACATTACATCAAGAAGGAATGGCCAACGCATGTATTAACTCCTGGACAGAAGAATGCTGTTTATTCCTCACTGGTGAGCCCTGATTAGATAATTCTACCTCCTCTTCACACAAAGTTGTGGCTCTTCAAAAACTTTGTTAGGGCAATGAACAAAAGTAATGCAGGATCTTGTTACCTCAAGGAAAAAATTCCTCGGGTTAGTGACGCTAGGGATTTTTGTATACCCCCAAATAAGATGTTTGATTCGTGACCAAAAATTTGAGGATCTCTTAACTCTGGTTGAGAAAACAGCTTGGTGTCCATTTAAATGTTTAACAGAGATTTTTTTAGGAAACAAGAAAGCCCCAAATTACCGTGAAATTGTGAGTGATTTCCGGCAATCATTCAATGAAATGGGTTGCAACATGTCACTTAAAGTTCACTTTCTAGACTCCCACCTGGATTTCTTTCCTGAAAACCTTGGTGCTATTAGTGATGAGTATGGGGAACATTTTCATCAGGACAATTCCTCCATGGAGAAGAGATACCAGTGACAGTGAAGTTCAAAAATGCTAGCTGATTACTGTTGGACACTTAAAAGAGATGTTCTAGAAACCAAACACAAAAGAAAGTCGACAACTAAAACATATTAGTTAAGGTAAGTAAGTGTCCATTTATTAAGAAGATACCACTCACTTCTATTGTATTATTTATTAAGTAGATATAAAATGCTGACACGGTGTATACATCATTGAAAATATGTTTTATTTCAAATCCAATAAGATATAAACCGTGCTTATATTGTAATGGAAGTTATATGTGATTTTATCTGCACTAATGAATATTGTAAAATGAACAGTACCCATAGCATATTTTTATATAAATATGTTTATTTCTCTAGGTAGAATAATGCTACTTAGAGGGCTTACTAAGTATAAATCAAGCTAACATACAATATAATTTGTGTGTTTATATACCTAACGTACCCAAGCTACAAGTATGAAAATGTTTTTTAAAAAAAGAAAAAAGAAAAAGAAAAGAAATTTGAGGGGAAATTTTCCGAAAACACCTCTGTCACGGGAAAACTGAGGGTGATAGAGAAAAACTGATTGGAGATTCGAATTCTACGTGAAAAGTTCTATTAGAATCAGGTATTTTCTTCCGTGTGCCAGAGAAAAAGAACTTTTTTTTCGACTAGTGTAATAGGTACCATTTTCAAACTCAGCAACCGTTATTCAAACCGGTTAACGTTGATCGCAGATATTAAAAATACTCACATCCGTATATTATTTAATACAAACGAAAATTTTACCTGCACATTTCTGCACAAACGATCTATAAACGATCGCGACAATTTGTGGTTCAATCGAATATGGTGGGGCTAGCACTTAGACAACTCCCCTTTTTCTCGTTCTGTCCACGCACCTGATAGCGTAGAAAAAAAACTTTCGCCTGCGTATTACTGCTCAACGATGTACAAACAATTGAGATAATTTTCTTTTGAATCGGAGTAGGGAGGTACTACCAATTAGGCAGCCTATACTTTGTTATCGTTTTGGTGGGCTCGCAAGTATGTACAAACGAAAATTTCGCCTGCAAATTTCTGTACAAAACCGTAATAAACATGTGCGACAGTTTGTGGTTGAATTCGACATGGTGGGAGGGCTATCAATTAGAGAGCTCATAGTTTGTTATCGTTTTAGCGGGGCCACATTTATGTGCAAACGAAAATTTCAGCTGCACATTTATGTACAAAGGCGTACAAACAAGTGCGACAGTTTGTGGTTGAATTGAACATGGTGGGAGGGCTACCATTTAGACAGCCCCCACTTTGTTTTCGTTCTGGCGGTGCCCCTAATTGTGTACAAACCAGGACCGGCGCGACGGGGGGTCGAGCCGTGCCACCGCCCGGGGCGGCAAGTCTGATGGGCGGCAAAATTTGAGAAAGAAAACAATAAAAGGGCGGCATGTGAAAGAACCGCCCAGGGCGGCAAAACTTCTAGCACCGGCCCTGGTACAAACGAAAATCTCGCCTGCACATTTCTCTATAACTATATTCAAACGATTGCGACAATTTGTAGTTCAATTGCACATGATGGGGGGCTACCATTTAGACAGCCCCACTTTGTTTTCGTTCTGCCGTCGCCCCTAATTACGTACAAACGAAAATTTCGCCTGCATATTTCTGTACAAACGATGTACAAACGATTGCGACAATTTGTGATTGAATTGAACATGGTGATTGGGCTATTACTTAGAAAGTCCCCCACTTTTTTTGCCGTGGCGGCGCCCCTAATTATGTACAAACGAAAATTTCGCATGCACATTTCTGTACAAACGATGTAGAAACGATTGCGACAATTTTTGCTTGAATTGGACATGGTGAAGTGCTTCCATTTAAACATCCCCCACTTTGTTTTCGTTCTGACGGCGCCATTAATTTTGTACAAACGAAAATCTCGCCTGCACAGTTCTGTACAAACGATGTAGGAACGATTGCGACAATTTGTGATTAAATTGGACATGGTGGAAGGGAATACCATTTAGATAGACCCCACTTTGATTTCGTTCTGGCAGCGCCCCTGATTGTGTACAAACAAAAATTTCGCCTGCACATTTCTGTACAAACGATGTAGGAACGATTGCGACAATTTGTGATTGAATTGAACATGGTGGGGGGGGGCTACCATTTAGACAGCCCGCATTTTGTTTTCGTTCTGGCGGCGCCCCTAATTGTGTACAAACAAAACTTTTGCCTGCACATTTCTGTACAAACGATGTACAAACGATTGCGACAATTTCTGATTCAATTGTACATAGTGGGGGACTACCACTTAGACAGCCCCCACTTGTTTTCGTTCTGGCGGCGCCTCTAATTGTGTACAAACGAAAATTTGGCTTGCACATTTCTGTTCATGCGATGTAGAATCGATTGCGACAATTTGTGATTGAATTGGACATGGTGGGGTGCTTCCATTTTGACAGTCCCCCATGTTGTTTTCGTTCTGTTGGCGACCCTAATTTTGTGCAAACGATAATTTCGCCTTCAAATTTCTTTTCAAACCATGTACAAACGATTGCGACAATTTGTGATTGAATTGGACATGGTGGGGCTACCACGTAGACAGCCCCCACTTTGTTTTCGTTCTGGCGGCGCCCCTTATTGTGTAAAACGAAAATTTCTCTTGCACATTTCTGTACAAACGATGTACAAAACGATTGCGACAATTTGTGATTGAATTGGACATGGTGGGTGGGGGGCTACCATTTTGACAGCCCCCACTTTGTTTTCGTTCTGACGGCGCCCCTAATTGTGTACAAACGAAAATTTCGCCTGCACATTTGTGTACAAACGATTGAGACCATTTCCGATTGAGTCTGATAAGGGGGGGCTGTCTAAATGAACGTCTCCTTTTCACCTCTACTGTTTAAATTCTTCCTCGAGAAAATCTGTAATCAACACTGTCAGTAGCTACGTCGTCGACTAATATACCTTAACAAGTACAGCTTTATTTTCGTATATTTTTCAACAGTTAACCAATTTAAAACTATCGCAAACAAGAATATGTAGTCAACTTCTTAAATACTTCGCTCGCAGGAACCAGTTCAGCGCGTGCAACAAGCAAAAACAACATGTTTGGCGTCTCACAAATGAAAAAGGGGAAAAAAGAAAAGCAAAAGCAGCACGGCAGTGCCTTATCGCAGTCAGAGCTGACAACATAGTTTCGGTCGTCACTAACGCCAATAGACCTACTAGCGGTGTACACGAGTTATACAGTTACAGTATACGTTGTGCCACAGTAGCGCTACAGGCGGAATGTGCACGAACTACAAATGAATATGTTCCCTTACAAGCATCAGACACTGTTGCACCCTATTTACATTCTACACATCCTTTTTTCTCCCACTTTTTGACCTTGACAAGGAGAAGTACCAGGCTTTCCGAGTTCACAACCATAAACTGTTTGTGGACAGAGTACGTTTTCAGTTCTTCCAATGACTCTGCGCGCGAAGAACAGGGGTGATGATCGGGCTACCGAATACGGCAGTCAGAGACACCCGGTTGCAACTTTAAATGTAAAATACAAATATAGAGCCTTGACAATGCCGTGAGGATGAATATATATATATATATATATATATATATATATATATATATATATATATATATATATATATATATATATGAATACCGGGAGGACGGGAATGATTGAAATGCTTGACACTTGTGTTCCTCCCCGTTGTTGTTTGTTTGCTTTAGACCACTGAAACCGGTTTAAAAATAGAATCTTGTGGCAATAATGAGCGGCACGATGACGCGGGCAAAAAAAGCGCCCACTGCGCTGTTATTGCATGGCTTAATCTTGCTCTTATGCATTGCAGTATGTAATCTCTTAAGTGTAGAATTATTTTGTAGGGACAAGTGACTTGGAATTTTTACGTCAGTAACTTCAGTTTTATTTTACCGTATTTTTTAGAACTGTTTGGCTGTGTTTTCAGTATCGTTTAGTGATTTTATGGAATAAGTGGTTGTGCTGTTTCTCTAAGGTTTGCTTTCCTGTGCAAAATGTCAAGTTCTTCCGCAGAGAATGTAAAAACTCACATGACAGATTATGTTATATCTGTGGCGTATTTATGGTTAAGTCGGAGATCAGAACGATAAATGATGGCGTTAGGAAAGCATATTATTTTTATTTTGGCTGGAAGATCGGTAATCAAGATAAAAGCTGTGCCCCTCATGTGTGTTGTTTGATTTGTTATGCGACTCTGACTGCCTGGCTTAAAGGAACCAAACGAAGGATGCCTTTTGCTGTTCCGATGATATGGAGAAAATCCCGAAATCATTATGATGATTGCTATTTGTTTATGACGAATACAGCTGGAAGTAAAAATGAAGAAACAACGTGCCATCGTATACACAAATTTACAATTCGCGATCAGACCAGTGCCCCATGAAGGAAACTTACCTGTACCTTCTCCTCCGAAAGATTGGGAAACTATCGATATTACAGCGTCTACAGGAAGCGATGAGGACAACAACTCAATATTCGAGAGACAGTTCCTTCCACGTAAAAGCTGAGCCTGTCTTTATCCTACAACATAAGTTGAATGATTTAGTGAGAGAGTTACAACTTTCGAAAGAGAAAGCTCAACTTTTGGGTGTAAGACTCAAAGATTGAAATTTACTGGCTCCTGAAACTACTTACACTCACTACAGGAAAAGGAACGAGCCATTTACAGAATACTACAGAATGGAAGGTTTTCTTTGCGTATGTACATACATGAATGAACTGATGAATGAATTAGAAATTCAACATGATCCATCCGTTTGGCGTATTTTCATAGATTCGTCTAAGTACAGTCTGAAAGAAGTTCTACTTCATAATGGAAATAAACTGCCGTCTATTCCTGTGGCACACTCTTTTTCGATGAGACTTACGAGAATCTGCCACTCATTTTAAATCGTAATAACTACGGAGAATATTATTGGCAAATTGACGGAGATTTGAAAGTTATTGCAATATTACTTGGTCTGCAAGGTTGATTCAAAAAGTATTGTTGTTTTTTGTGTCTTTGGGACTCAAGAGCCTCAGGAAAGCATTTTTCACAAAAAGAGTGGTCCCCCAGAGACACATTTAAGCCCGGTCCCTACAGTGTCAAGTATGAGTCTCTGATCGATCCAGTCAAGGTGCTGCTTCTACCTCTTCATATTAAGTTGGGCACCATGAAGAACTTCCTAATAGCTGTGGACAAAGAAGGTAAAGGATTTAAGTATCTTAGAAAGTGTGTTCAAAACTAAGTGATGGTAAATTAAAAGAAGAGGCCTTCACAGGACCCGATATTCGCAAACTTATTCATGACGAATTGTTTGAACCGAGTTTAAACGATAAAGAGTTAAACGCCTGTCGTGCTTTTGTTCAAGTTGTAAAAGGTTTTTTGGGCAAAACTAAAGCTCAAAATTTCGAGGCCCTGGTGCAACAACTTGTGGTTGCATATGAAGTTCTAGGATGTCGCATGTCTTTGAAAATCCACTTTCTGCACTCCCAACTCAACTTCCTTCCAGATAATCTTGCTGATGTAAGTGAGGAAGTGGGAGAAGTGTTTTACCATGATATAAGAACGATGGAAACTCGATATGAAGGACGTTGGGACCCTGCAATGATTGAAGACTATTGCTGGTCGGTGAAGAGAGAGGACCCAACGTTTCATGAAATAAAAAAAGGAAAGGAGATGGTGTTTTTTGCAGCTCTAAACATTAGACTTCATAAGTTATTCTGTGTATGTAAATGCTAATAGGCTTACACTAACATAATATATAAAGTTTTTTAGTGCTAACTCACAAACATAATACATAGTTTTTTTAAATGGTTGGATTCAATAAATTAATTTTAAGAATGTTTAACACTGAATGTCGTTCTTGACCAACTGTCGAAATGAAGTTGATTCCCTTTCGGCACGCATACAGCTCATTAGCCGGTACACTTCATGATAACTCGTTTTCCCTATTATGGTATATCTGAAAAATATGCGTTACACAAAAATGCGAGATAATGTAGTTAAACGCATATCACATTCATATTCAGGGACCTAAAGGTAGTCAGAATCAGTGAGTTTTGTTTCTGTTGTATTTCAAAAGTTTTTAAAACGTCAGCCTTTACAATAATAATAATAATAATAATAATAATAATAATAATAATAATAATAATAATAATAATAATAATAATAATAATTAAAGTCATAGTCGTTATCTTTATCAGAAATTCTGGCTTAGTCAATAAATAAATTCCACGACGTGTCTATTCCAAGTTCTATTTAATCGAATCCGATAGAAACACACAGAGAAACTTCGACAACAGGTAAAAGACAAATCTTACTTTGATGGGACTCGAACTAACCTTTAAGAGTAATCTCTGCGCAAGCGGTTTAGCCCATCTCTATTTTCTACTCTAGTAACCTATCTCTATTTTCTACTCGGTAAACACATTTTACAGTTATTTCCAATAACCATGAACGACAGGGACAGAAAGACAAAAACATTAACGACAGTTAAAATTCTTCGAGTGGGAATCGAACCCGGGACACCACACAGCAAAAGCACACCTGCTAGCCACTAGACCGTCAGGGAGAGCAAATGAGATGTATTTTGTAGTGTTTGAAGTTAAAGCCTATTTTACCCTGAAGTATTATGTGTATTGATCGTATGTTTATGTTCACCGTATTTGTTCCTTTCAGGAATGATGTAAGTTCTATTACATATTCTACCATAAATATTATATAAAGTATAAGAATTATTCATCATTTGTCATGGAAATTCACTTGTGAACGCAAAGTAGACAAAGAATGAAATTGCAAGGAGAGTTTTACAGGGATGATATCCTCCGCCGGCATTATTTAATATATATCTAGAAGAGATAGCGAAGAGAAGTCTACATAATGGAGATATTATTTCGTTCGGAGGTAAAATGATTAGGTGTATACGGTGTGGGGATGATATGGCTCTTGTTGCAGAAAATAAAAAGGAAGTCAATAAGCGGTAGAAAACTTGAGAAGATTTTGTGAAGAATATAAGATGAAAATAAATGTTAGAAAGAAAACCCATGGTGATTGGAGCAAAGTGATCGGTGTCAAATATAGAAGTAGGAGCGGAGAAAATAATAATAATAATAATGTCTGACATGTAACACTTGCCAAGTATAACACTACGATTTTGATAAAATTTGCCAGGTATATACTACACATAATATAAATGAATACGTCTTTTTTATTTTCTGGAGAAAAACGGTGTTAGGAGCAAAAGACCTCATCTAAAATTTTGGAAGTTGACCCCCAAAAATCAAGAAGTGCACCGATGTGAATTAAATTGTGCATAGATATTGTAGACCTAAAATGGCGGAATACGTGTTTCGCATTCTCATTAAAACGCGGTTGGATGGGACACGGATCGCTCCATAAATGTGATAAAGAATTATCAAAAATGCTAATAAAACTATGCCAGAAGTACTTAAACGACATAAAGTACAGGAACAAAATTTTGTTGTACTGACAATACGCAAAAAAATAACGAATACGTTTCTTTATTTTCTGCTGAACAACGGCTTTAGGGCACAAAACCCCTGCCCAAAATTTTGAAACTTGACGCCCGAAAGGCAATAACAAGTGGAACGAAGTCAATTATACTGTGCACAGATATTGTATACGTGAAATGAGGGAAAACTGTTTCGAAATGTCCTTTAAAAAAGAGTTTGGCGGGTGGAAACTTTTGGCCCCTAAAACAATTAAAAAGACATACTCGTTTGTGTGTAGCATCTGCCTGCTAACTTTTATTAAAGTCGGAGTAAAACGCTTGGGTAGTATTACATGTTAGACATGTAGAGTTTAAACCAGGCCGCTGTGGCGTTCACTTCTAGGGCATTCTATGTTAGCTCGCGCCAAGTGAACTTTGTGGTTGTCAAACACAGTGTGCGTGGATTTTCCTGGGGTTCTCCCTGTTTTTTTATTCCACCCTTTCATTTATTTCTCATCATTACCGTCTCTTTTAGCCTAGGTGACACACCCGTGTGACGTAAAACTCAAAGATTTCATTTCATTTTAGAGTTAACGTCCCTTTCTGCAGCGGTGCTATATGAGACAGAACCTTCTGATTAACGTGGAATCCGAACCACATGAACTCCCGCCGAGAATGGAAGAGCAACTGAGTACGTGACATGTAGTGATTATTTTCATGAATACATGTGTCAAATAGAAATCTGTTCAAGTCTGATACTAAATTATTATTATTATTATTATTATTATTATTATTTTACGAATTACTTGAGGTGCAAACTATAATTGCAGTATTTTAGGAGGTATATTGCCTAACTGATAATGATTATGAAAATTGTTAGGTTTCTACAGGGTGTAATTACTCTTCCCACCCTGGAAAAGCAGTAATTACGTAAATTCCTCTTCCACTCTACAAATAAAGCACGGATTAGCATATAGCACTAGAAAAGGGTTAAATTTTAAACAAGAAAATTATCTTTACTTATTGTTTTTTTCTGTACAACAGATCATTGTTTAGCTTTAGTTCATGTACGTTAAAAAAAGTAATGGAACGAATTAATTTCTTTATACGACAAATAGCTGTCGTTTCTAAGGAGAGCAGAAACAAAGCAAGTACACATAAATCGAAACCCCTGCTGAGCTAATACTCACAGAACAGTGTCTTAACATTTTGATTTTGTCTTATTCCTAGAGGTATTTACAAGATCAGTACAATATTGTTTGTTAACGTGTAAAAATTGACTGAAGAAAAGTGGAACAGAATACTAAAAGTTTTGTAGTGCTCACTTTAAGTCAAACAACATATATGGAAATAAGGAGTAGATTCTGGCTGTTAGCAAATAAAAAATACTTTTTTTATGAGATGTTGGACCAACCAAGTGCTCATACTGATATAAATGGAAACTACTGCTAGAAATAGAAGAGATTTAAATGCTTCAACAAAGTAAAAATATGCTTCGTAACAATTGAATCCTGAGTATGAACAATTATGACCGCAGCGAGATTCGTACACGGAGTCCATGACTTCACCGTCTGAGCAGCGACGATTTGCTTGCTTTTCCTGGTATATCAATGTTTTTCGGGCACAACTTTGGAACATGAACATTAAAGTGAAATAATTAGAATGATGGGATTGTCAGTTTGGACTGTCCACTATTGCAACCCAGTTTGGGCATTAAAAGATTACGCAAAATCTATTTTATATAAAACCATTATTATAATTTCATTTTCATAAACTTGCTCTTATGATAATACCGACTTCCTAATTAAATTGAATGTATAGAAAATTGATTAGTTGAGTTGAATTTGAGTTTAGCGTCCTTTTTAGCAGCGAGATTATATGAGACTGGACCTACCGATTAACATGGAATCCCAACCACGTGAGCTCCCGCCGGAATTGGACCTGGGCCTCCCACACCAGAGGTATATAATTTCGTCTTATATAGCAGCTAACATCGACTTTGTGGTGGACAAACACCGTGCTCGTAGGTTTTCTCGGGGTTCTCCCGTTTTCTCACACTTTTTTCATTCCACCATTTCACTCACTTCTCATCATCGCCGTCTCCTTTAGACTAAGCAACATAATCGTGGGACATAAAACTAAAGATTTCATTTCATATTTCTTGCTATAAAGTATAAAATATCTAAACATTTGATGTAAATAAATGAGAAACCTAAGCTATTGCAGATTACTGAAATTGCGATTTAATTCAATTTTAAGCATTGTACATTTATATGATTGTTCAAGTTGCTTTATAAAGATGCAGATTATAAACGAAAATCGTTAAGATAGACGTCCCATGCATATGTCAGCTAGGTAAAGGAGGCGGTGTTGAGGAATGAATGAAAAGTGTGGAACGAATAAAGTGGGAGGAAACAGGGGAACCCTGATAAAACTCACGCACACACGGTGTTTCTCAACTACAAATCTCATTTTGTGCAATCTGGGATCGAACCAAGTTCCCCGTGCACCAAAAGTGAACGCTCTACCACTAAGGCACCGTGGCCCTATGAAAAATACAAGCATATTTATTCTGCTCCCTCCTTTCTGTCTCTCTCTCTCTCAATGTAGGGACACGATATATTCCATACTCTTCTGTTCTGGTAATAAATTTGACTATAAACAAGCTGCTGTTTTGATCGAACAGAAAATACTCTTCATTTAGGCGAGCCAGAGTAATTAACGCTTTAGGTGAATGGTTACCGTTGTGATTTGCCAATTTCCTGGCCCGCGTTCGATTCCCGCCCGCTCCCTTTACTCTTTTTTTAAAATGTTTCATTTACAAGGCTTTGCTCCAGATGGATGCTGCTAAATGAAGATAAACTCCAGTGGAGAAATTCAGTGATGATGTAATCTTGAAAATAAAGGAAGAAAAATGAATAGAGAAAACGAATTATAGAGTTAATTCGGATAATGGTTCTATATTTCATATTATTCCTTAATTTCGTGCATTTCAAAATTATTGTTAATTTGACACTATATTTTCCTATTTTCTCCTTGTGTCTCAATGTGTAAATTTCCATAAATATTGTACAAATCAGGAACCTTCAGTTATATTTGCAAGCTAAGGGGAAATACGCTTAGTGCGGATAAGTTCTACAACTCGTTTGTGAGTTACGGAATTTTGCATTTTTATTATTTACAAATAAGTTATTGCGTACCAATATTTAGCATTTTCAAAAGTCATTTAACGAATAATAAAATCAGACAAAAAATCTTCTTTCGAACTATTATTACGTATCAATCAGTGGCGCCAGAAGCTTGGAGCTCAGGCCCTGTTAGACTCCCAAAATTTTCATTGGAGGCTGGGCTCTTCCCCGAATGATATTTTAATTGATTTGCAGGCAGGACTATTTTTAATAGTTTCAAAGCTCAGCGCAAGGCTTTGTGTTTACTTAAAAAAAATATCGTACCACATCTACCGCATAATCTATCCGTATATTATTTGATACGGATATATGTATAATCATTTGAAGTAAGTTAACTTGTTTATAATCCCCCATTTGAGTTAATTATAAGATTATTTAAGTCCCATGACTGTTATCTACTCATCGGCGCCTCTGGTGTCCTTATATTTTTTCTGGTATTGTGCTATTTACTGCGAGAACAAGTATCCAAAGACCCCCTTTTGTAATTTTTTCAGCCAGCGTTTCTCCTCACTCCTGCAAGATAGGATTGCTTATTTGGAAACACTTTAAGACTATAATCACTTAGATGGTAGTAATCTTCAGTAGAAAGTAGGAATCTAACAGATGAAACATACAACTTTAACTAGAACACCCATTTCAATTAGGAGGAATTCCAGCGGATGTATGTATGTGGAATTTTAAGCTTTTTTTGTAATTTGATTTTGAAACGAAAATATTATTGAAATATATGCAACAAGGTAAATCTGTTGATGAAACTAAATGTAGTAAATCGCTTTGAAAACAGTCCGAATGACATTTATTGGAAGGCGCCAATTAACCAAACTAATACGTGACTGATGCTGTAAAGAAGTACAAGAAATGGATGGGCAATATTGCCGTGCTATATCAACTCATCGCGGCATTCATACCTCGAATGGGAAACAAGAGCATAAGGAATTTGTTTTCAAATGTCGAAATATCCCTAAGTTGCAAAAAGTGTTTACTATATAAACGAAAACAATAAGATGGCAGCTCATGAGTTCTAAAGGGGTGTTTGGCTATATAATATTCACTGGATTCACTAAGTCAAGTTCAAAGTGTATTTCCGAATAATTTTCTACTTTCAGGGTAGCAAAATATTTTTTCTTGCCAGCAGAGTAGAACTATTTTTGGCGTAAAGTGTGAGGAGGAAAAAATTCAATAATATTCTCTAAAACATATATCAAATTACTCTAAGAGACGTGTAAAGAAACCGTTTATTTCATTTTCATTCGTAAATACATAACTTACAATTTACATAGAGACAATGGTATGTGACGCGATATTAACTCAAAGTTCTAAAATATAATCTTTTATTTTATAAGTGAAATAGAGTTATATATTGTCCAAATAAACTTTAAATTACTTATATTATAATTTAAGCAATAGAGCTTACCTCGCATTTTTAGACAATTTTATGAGATTTTTTTTTAAAGCTAATTGGCAACTATTGTTAACAAAATACGTATAGGGATTCTGAGATCAGTTTCGAAAATCTCAATCGAAACTTTCTGATAAAGGACGATGTACTACTAATTGAACATTCCAAGAACGAAACGTCCTAGTGTTGCTGATGTCCTACTTTAGATATTACTAAATGTACATCTAAATATTCAACCTAACAAATATCAACTGAAAAAGTCATTCGGATTTTAAATCATTCATTGAATGACTAACTTTCCGTTGTCAAATATTTCTCAAAATATTACACGATTTAGTGAAAATTTGTGTACTCTTAAATGAATCAATAAAAGCTTCTATATCAAAATAGAACAACACAGCATGCAGTACATATCTTAGAACAATTAAACTTCTTTAATAATTCCTACCACAATCATCTCATTAACAATTTCTCAAATAATCATCAGACTAGTGTTTACTTGCACTCCATTCTTTTAGAGTTTATTTTCAACTTTATTCTGATTGGTATAATTTGGGAAGAAGTTTTTTTAGTGTTGTATCAATTCTTCAACTAGCTGTCTACTAACTGAACATGTTCTTGTAAAAATACATTCTCCATAGGAATAATCAATATTCATTATTGTTGTCATAAATACAGCTAGTGTAGTTGTCGTATGTTAAAAGCTAATTAGTTTATAGTAACAAAGCTACTGCACTTCTAGTGACGCATTTTAGAATTAAAAGCCAGATCAAACTAACTATTAGTAATATTATAATTACATTTTCTCGGCTACAAAGTTGATTCTGATAACTCTGAGCTAACGACGGAACTACAGTATTTTTATTCTACTTTGTAAATATGGAAATTAATTATTGTTAGAAATAGTTATTTCACATTACAAGTTACTAGAAAGGGTAGATTTGTTTAACTTATGAGTAGAGTCTCATTGCTAATATTGGCGTGGGAGTCCCGGGTTCGATTCCTGGTGGGAGCTCATGTGGCTTGGATTCCACGTTAATCAGTAGGTCCAGTTCTCATATAGTCTAGCTGCTCAACAGGACACTAAACTCAAAATAGATTCAACTAATTGCTAGTATACCCACGTTAGCAGATATTTTCCAACAAAAAAATGCAAGTAATCATAAAATGGATATATGTATACTTCTAGACAATTCTTTAACTTACAATATAGTTAACCTTTCATGGCAATTACCTTTACAATAATTATGTACGAAAATTATCTTTGTAATATAATAAAGATAATTATTGCATTATAAAAAAGTATAATTTTATATTTTTAACTCAAGGTTGTTCGGGAAACTCCCTAAACACGAAGCAAAACCCTATGTTGATTATGTGGAATCTGTTGGAAACTTGAACATTTCTAATTTAAGTACATTCAAGAAATTGAAAGATGTCAAGCTTCCTTCTAACTTCACACTCAATGAAATTAGGTTCCAGGTTAGTACGCTTTAAAAATTTGTTTTTTCATAATTAACATTTGCAGTGCACTATTGTAAAGTTATCCATGCTTACACTTATAAATTTCAGATCATTTATGACTAGTGTTGTAAAAAACGTTTCTTTTTTCTGTGAAGTTTTTTTTCAATAAAAAACATCACTTTTTTTCATGTTTATTTTTAAATGTCTGCTTTTTTTCTAGCAACTGCTATTTATTGATTTACGTCGCAGATTATTGAAATAATCAACAGAACTTGAGTCGAAGCCCTCGTAACTTACAAATCTTTTGTTTCTTTGCACCTATATACTAGCAAAATTGTGTGATTATTCCTTTCGGCTCCAGGTCATTTTTGGCGTTTTCCTACATTTCCAGTTAGTGACTTATTGCTCAAAAACCATTCATTCGATTAATATGGTTAAAGCCTTGTATTCTAGAAAATGGATGTGGCTATCTTTTGGTGTAAATTGCATTGCACGGTTGCCAATGGGTGGGAAATTATTGAGGGAGATGTAGGGGTGAAAATTTACAAAAAAATCCCTAACCGAATTTCAAATTGTTTTGTATCTAGTACTACTGCTGCTATATGGGTTAAAGTCATCTAAACAAATCTTTCGTGTGTTGAGAAGGTACAGTGAAATCCTGAAGTCGCTTGCTTCCATCCAAAGAGGGAAAGAAAAAATTCTGTCATACACATGAAATTTTGACACTTTTTACGCCTTACAACCAAAAATCAAATATGCCGGGGCTGCAGCTTCTCTAACTATCCTATTGAAGCTTTTTTGGTGCGTTCTGTAGGGCAAAGAGGAAGTTTTCAGGTAGTGGTACGTTTGTTTCATTGTATCCAGTAAGAAGGTAATAATAGAAAGGAAAAGAGAAATTCTCCGAATTTTTCAACTAAAAGCGGGAATTAATTGTTTTGGCTGGAAACACTGCCATCAGACAGACGAAAACTATCTGCAAATAGCCCTTGGTAGTCCAAGAATATATCTTATAAGTATCATGGCGATATATAACAAAGTAACCATGAAATTTGTTAAGAAATCTCATTCTACCTCAGAAATTCACCATTTTCTTACCACTTACAGAACATGGTTTATTATAAACCTCAACTGCACTTTCCCTAATTATTCTAGTGAAATTTTTTATAGTGCATTGTGTAGGCTACCGATGAGGCTGTTAGACACTGGTACGTCTGTTTGAATGTAGCCAACAAGAAGGAAATAATAGAAATAAAAAAGGGATCTTTTGCAAAATTTGACCTAAAATCTGGAATAAAATTTTCTGTAGCTGGCAACACTACTAAAAGACACACACAAACTATCTTAAAATAAGCTTTGATATCTTTCTAATATATCCTACAAGTATTGCGACGATATCTAATAAAGTAAGCATGTCAATAAAAATATGTCATCCTACCTTTTAAAAAATCACAGTTATCTTCCCAATTAGAGAACAAGGTCTACTGTACTTCCCCTAATTATCCTATTGAAACTTTCTATAATGCGTTGTGTAGAGCAGAGACGAGACTTCCAGATACTGGTACGTTTGATCCGATATAGCCGAGAAGAGGGAAATAATAGAGACAAAACAGATAATTTTCCCAATATTTCCCCCTAAAATCTGGAATTAAAATTTTCTGTAGCTGGCAGCACTGCTAGCAGGCAGATGCAAACTATCTTAAATTAAACATTGGTACACGACGATATTTAAGGAACAAAATTTCTAATTACCAAAAATATATTACTGTAAACAGAAAAGTAGGGAAAAACTAGAAAAATCAAGGGTTAGAATCTAAATACGAATTTTTCGTGCGTTCCCTAATTACCCCATTGTAACGATCTGTACTTGCGTTTGTTAAGTAAGGACAAACGTTCGATTGGCGTAAGTTGACTTGCACTTAGACGTAGAGATACGGATTTATAAACAAAAATTTTTAATTTTTCCCCAAATTTAGGAAAATTTTATTTTCCCTAATTGGCAACACTGCGCGCTGGCCCGTCCAATCAACAGTTAGGTATCCGTCCAAGGTATCTACCGGGCAAGTATAAGGAGGTCTTTCTGCAACGAAGGAAGCTACAGGGAAAAAAGAAGTAACGGAAATTCGAAATTAGAAAATTCTCGAATTTTTGACTGGGGTGAAATTTGAGACGGAAATTCGACACCAGAGGAAAAAATATGGTAAACTATAGTCCAACCATATTTTGCAAGAATAATATCCCGATATCTTCATTAGTGTCCACACAGGAGTGGATTAAGCAAGTGACACACCCGTGTGTGCCACTTTGGCTACCTGGGCCACCGAGTATACATTTGATTAGATTTTTTGACTACTAACTCGTGTTGTTGTTGCAGTTATAGTCTCGACTAATAATAATATAGTTGTTGTAAACAATAACTTTATAAGGAAAATTTTCTCTCCTTTTTACATTTTAGTTCCAACACTGTTGGTGAGAAAGGCAGGGTGTTTCAAAATGAATTTTGGGGTTTTAAGTCTTCGTAGTACTTATTACATTTTACGTACAATTATAAGCAATGCATCAATTAAAAGAGCACCTCAAACAGTCTTTGCTACAAGTGTTCAATGTGAGATTCATTGCCACACGGCACACATCTAGTCGATAGGCGAGAAAGGCCCATAAACTTTCCGCCATATGGCACAAAACACATTCAATTTAGGGGAGTCTCGTTTCAAGTGTACCATCTTCTGAGAATTTGCTGACGGCCAGATGCAAACATTATGAGTGTTCACATTAGCTCTTAGGTGAAATGTCGATTTATCACTGAAGATGACACGATCCAGAAAATCTTCATTGTTATGCAGCAATATTTCACCTGCGAAATTGGCACGGAAACCGTAGTCTGTAGGCTTTAGACCTATAGCAACTGCAAACGATAAGGACGTAGTTGCAAGCGTCTCCTTAATATTCTTCACACAGACCGTTGCACTGTACAGATTCAGTCTTGCTGCTCTCACAAAAAACTTTCTGCTCTCTAGTCTACATCTTTGCTGCTTGCTCTTTCTAACGGCAGACAGAATGAACAATGCATGTACATGCGTGCGTACGAAACTGTTTGAGTTGCTCTTTCATTTGATATAATATTTATAATTGTAAGTTAATTACAATAGATACTACAAAGTTTCCAAACCCAAATATTAATTTTGAAACACCCTGCATTACTTCAAACTGTGTCATCCTATATTCATGTCTTTTATATACATGTCATCAGGGCCGGTCCTAGTCAATTTGTCGCCCCATGCTATGGCATAATTTGCCGCCGCCTCCTTTCTCCAGAAAGAACAAATCTTAAAAGTCATGATTTTAAGTATGCTACTCCAGCATGAACAACAAAGGTGAGGAGTAGTAGAAAATGGATCGATCTGGGCCATATGGGGCCATAAGAGGCCAACTCAGAAGCCCCTGGGAAATTGAACACCTTATACCGTGAACCCACGGTCTTTTACGACCTCCATTTTAGGGGTGAATTTGTTCCCTTTTATGAGCACTTTTTAGGGGTGTACTCGTTCTCTTTTATGAGCACATTTTAAGGGTGAACTCGTTCCCTTTTATGAGCATATTTTCCAACCCCTATTTTAACATAGCAGAAATTACACTGAGACTATGAACACACAGCAGAACAGATAATACATAAGAATACGTAACATAGCAGGGGTGTATTCGTTCTCTTTTATGATTACTTTTTTCAACCCCTATTTGAACATTTTATCATAGCAGAGAATACATGAAGACTATGAACACATATCATAGCAGAGAATACATGGAGATTATGAACACACAGCAGAACAGATATACATAGCACAGCTAATAAAAGAGCATGGTTTATTTTCAACCCCTATTTTAACATAGCAGAAATTACACTGAGATTATGAACACATAGCAGAGCATAAGACTACGTAACACGAAACAACCTAAGTTTTAAGGGTGGACTAGTTCTCTTTTATGAGCATATTTTCCAACCCCTACGAACACATAGCAGAAGTGTATTCGTTTTCAACCCCTTAGCATAAGAGTATGTAACATAGCAGTTACGAACACATAGAAGAGCAGATAATAAACATAACAACCTCCATTTTAGGAGTGTATTCATTCCCTTTTATGAGCATATTTCCAACCCCCTATTATAACATAGCACAGATTACATAGCAGATCTAAGACGGTTTATTTTCCAACCCTTATTTTATCATATCAGAGACTACGAAACATAGCGGATATAGCACAGGGGGTGTATTCATTTTCTCCACCCTAATTGAACATAGCAGAAATTACACAGAGACTACGAACACACAGCAGAGCAGAGAATACATAAAATTCATTCCCTAAGGGGTGTACTCGTTCTCTTTTATAATTACTTTTGCTACTCCTATTTTACCATAGCAGAAATTACATAAGATTTTTTCTTCAACCCCTATTTTAAGACAATGAATACCTATGGAACATAGCGATTCGATACACTCTTTGAACCGACTTGGGTGAAACTCGGCATATGAGGGTTTTCGACCATGCTGAGTACGAATATCATACTTATTTTTACCTGGGTCCTATAGTTTATGTGGCATACGCCCTTTCTATGACAATTTTAGCCGATTTGGGTGAAACTCGGTATATAGGGGTTTTCGGACATGCTGATTACAAATATCATACTTATTTTTATCTGGGTCTTATAGTTTATGTGGGATACGCCTTTTGTATGACACTTAAAACCCAATCACTCGTAAACGAAGCAACATATTGAGATGGTGTTTCCACATTTAATAATTGGTCGTCAACTACTACAAGTTCCAAAATAATGACCATTGGGGTCAAAGGTCAAAATACTTAAAACCTAATAACTCGAAAACGGAGCAACATATTGAGATGTTTCCATATTTAGTAATTGGTCATCAACTACTACAAGTTTCAAAAATAGTGGTCATCGAGGTCAAAGGTCAAAATACTTAAAACCTAATAACTCGTAAACGAAGCAAGATATTGAGATGGTGTTTCCACATTTAGTAATTGGTCATCAACTACTACAAGTTTCAAAAATAGTGGTCATCGAGGTCAAAGGTCAACATACTTAAAACCTAATAACTCTTAAATGGATCGACATACTGAGGTGCTGTTTCCAAATCTAGTAACTGGTCATCAACTACTACAAGTTCCAAAATAATGATCATCGAGGTCAAAGGTCAAAATACTTAAAACCTAATAACTCGAAAAGTGAGCAAAATATTGAAGTGCTGTTTCCAAATCTAGTAACTGGTCACCAACTACTACAAGTTCCAAAATAATGATCATCGAGGTCAAAGGTCAAAATACATAAAACCTAATAACTCGAAAACTGAGCCAAATATTGAGTTGGTGTTTCCACATTTAGTAATAGTTCATCAATCACTGCAAGTTCCAAAATAATGACCATCGAGATCAAAGGTCAATCTCGTAAATGAAATTACATATTGAGATAACGTTTTCTCATTTAGTAAATTTGTGTGATCTATTCAATTTTGTACAAAGCAGAAAAAAGTGAAGAAGGAATAAATTTGAGTGGCTTATTTACTTTTGTATTAATGAGAAAGAAATCAAAGGAGCACAATTTTAACTAGCGCCGAACTTCTGTACCTTTTTAGGCTATTGAAATTGATTAATGAGAAAGCAAGCAAAGATATGCCATATTAACTAGCTGAGAATTATATGTCATCTCGTATTATTTAAGCTAAACGAAGGGCTAAATTTGAGAAAGCGAACATGGACCATTTTACTCAAATTTGGATGGAGTATTTATCTTTGTATGAACCAGAAAAAAAGTGAAGAAGGTTCGTTTTAGCTAGTTCAATATTTCTGTACAATTTTGTACTACCCAAATAAACGAAATTTTATTTTTGTACCAATCACAAGAAAATCAAAGAAGGGTCATTTTATACCTTTTTTGTGCTATTCAAATATTAGAGGGAACAAATTTCAGTGGTCTATTTTATTTTTGTACCAATCAGAAGAAAAGCAAAGATATGTCATTTTAACTATTTAAACAAACGAAAAGATTAATTTGAGTGACCTATTCAATTTTGTACCAACGAGAAATGCCATTTTGTACTAATCAAGTAAACAAAAAAAACGAAGAAGGATCATTTTAACTAACTCACACTTTTATACCATTTTCTACTACTCCAATAAACGAAGGAATACAAACCAGAAAAAAAAGAATTGAAGATTAGGTGAATTATTTTCTTTTGTACCAACTAGAAAAGAGAAGAAGAGCCACTTCAACTATCTCATTAGGTACTGTTTTAACAAACGAAAATTGACCATTATGTAACTTTTGAACTACTGAAATGTTCTATTTTTGTATCAATCAGTAAAAAGCGAAAAAAGATCATTTTAACAAGCTAAGACTTTTTATACATTTTGTACTAATCAAATATACGAAAGAATAAATTTAAGTGACCTATTCAATTTTGTACCAATGAGAAATGTCATTTTAACTGTCTCAGAATTTTACTACTCAAATAAGCAATGGAGTATTTAGTTTTGTACCACCGAGAAAAACAAAGAAATTGCACCATTTTGGAGTATTCAAATAAACAAGGGACTTATAATTTGTGTCAACTCTAAAAAGGACCATTTTAAACTAGTCTAATAAATGAGGTATAAATATGTGTGACCTATTCACTTTTGTAACAACCAGAGGATCATTTATACCATTTTGTACTGCTCAAATAAACGAAAGAAAAAGCGAAGATCCAATTTAGCTAACTCAGAATTTATGTACGTTTTGTACTATTTAAACAAACGATGGAATAAATTTGAGTGACCTGTTTTTTTGTACTAACCAGAAAAATCGAAGAAGGTCCAAGTTATCTAACTCAGAATTTATGTCGCTTTGTACTAGTCCAATGAACGAAAGAACAAATTTAGGTGTTCTACTTTCTATACCAAAGAAGAACCATTTAGGCTAGCTGAGTATTTTATACCATTTTGTACTACTCAAATAAACGAAAGAAAAAGCGAAAAAAGATCATTTAAACTAGCTCAGAATTTATATACATTTTGTACTAATCAAATAAATGAAGGAATAAAATTTGGATTGGCTATTTTTTATGTAGCAACAAAAATGGAGCAAATTTGAATGACATACATACTTTTGTATTAACGACAAAAAACCTATTCACTTTTGTACTAAGCACAAAAATTTGCATTAAAAAAGCGAAGAAGGTAAAATTTAAATAGCTCAGTATTTATGTACATTTTATACTACTAAAGTAAACGAAAGAATAAAATTGGACGTTCTACTTTTTATACTAATCACAAGAAAACGGAGAAGGGTCATTTTATTTAATTTTGTAGTACTCAAATATGCAAAGGTATAAATCTGTGTGACCCATTCAGTTTTGTACTAACCAGAAAATTTGTTGCTTTTTTAGAAAGACCATTTTATCTTTTGTATTAATCAAATAAAGAAACCTATTCAGATTTGCCGGCTTCTTTAATTTTGTATTAACAATTAAAAAGTGAATAAATTTTTATGTTCTACTTTTTTGTACTCTAAAGCAAAGAGAGACCATTTTATGTGCCTTTTTGTAACGAAGGAACAAATTTGAGTGGCCTATTTGTGTATTAATTCTGCTGCGAGTAGATCAATTAGTACATAGATTAAAAAATAAAACAGTATGGCATTAAAGTAAAACGAATTGCAACTTAATAGCCTAAATAATTCATTTTCGAATACATACGGATTAAACCACTATGGCAAAAAATATTACTTTCTCCTTATGCTTATTTGGAGCAGACTTAAGAGGACCAAGCATTATTTTAAACTCCTATTCTAGCCAATCAGTATTTAGAAACCCACTAGTAGGACGTCGACTTATCGTTTGCAGTAAACCTATTATGCTTATTTGGAATAGGCTTAAGAGAATTTAGGTGGTATTATATTATACTTCGATTACAAGAACGATACATTGTGTAAGAATTTCCAATTAATAGCGGTATTGCACTGTGCTTATAATATAATAATAATCTGTAATAGTGCAGTTTATTTTTCGAATGAGAGTAGGTTTTAAAGGTGTACTGTAGTGTACATTTTGTAGTTATTAGGTAAAGATAACAATTTGGTAGTGGTGAACCAATTACACCACCATTCTGCGATAATTAATTTTGTTCATTGTTCAGACAAGCGTATGTTGCGGATTATGTTGCGAGCACATTTATACCATCTAATTTCTCAGATTTAAGGTTAAATTAAATGGGAAAGAGCTGTACAACAAATTGTGCAAAAGTATTTGGGAGATATAAGTAAGAAGTATTAGGATGGAATTAGCAGATGTACTAATAGTAAAATTTACAAACAGAATATTAAACAAGATGTTGCAGGTATTTTAATTTTTGAATGGAAGAACAAGCTTATTAATACTATTTGTAACAACGATGATTCCGTGGATGTAGATTGTCTTAGATGGAATACAGGTAATTCTTTCATTAAAATTTACATCTAATTAATTTTGTTCATTGTTCAGACAAGCGTTTACAGGATTTTACGAGATTGGAAGCAATTATATTTAACTACTATACTTATGAGTGGATCAAATACCAGACTGTTTAGAACTAATTTTACACACCAGAGAATATTTTACAGATATGGATAAAGTTAACCGATGCTTATTGGGGTAATTTCCAAAGTAAAGTTGTAGGATAAAACAGAAGATCGAGAGAATCGAATCTTGTTGCTCTTGGTCTAACATGCAAGAATTGGAAGAGCTAAAAACTCAACAAATGCATGCTGAAGACCGTAGAAGAAAGAATTTGTTTTCTAATTTCTGGAGTGAGGCTAAAAAGCTTGTTTGTTGTATAAAAGGTGGTCATAAGAGTATGTTTTTAAAGTTATACTCCAAAATGGATTTTGTTTACTAAAGCATAACAGGTTTACTGCAAACGATAAATCGAAAACCTACTAGTGGGTTTCTAAATACTGATTGGCTAGAATAGGAGTTTAAAATAATGCTTGATCCTCTTAAGTCTGCTCCAAATAAGCATAAGGAGAAAGTAATATTTTTTGCCATAGTGGTTTAATCCGTATGTATTCGAAAATGAATTATTTAGGCTATTAAGTCGCAATTCGTTTTACTTTAATGCCATACTGTTTTATTTTTTAATCTATGTACTAATTGATCTACTCGCAGCAGGATTAGTTAAAATGAACCTCCTTCTGATTAATACACAAATAGGCCACTCAAATTTGTTCCTTCGTTACAAAAAGGCACATAAAATGGTCTCTCTTTGCTTTAGAGTACAAAAAAATGATTAGCACAAAAAAGTAGAACATAGAAATTTTTAATTGTTAATACAAAATTAAGTCGGCAAATCTGAATACAAAAGATAAAATGGTCTTTCTGAAAAAAGCCAACAAATTTTCTGCTTAGTACAAAATCTGAATGGGTTACACAGATTTATACCTTTGTATATTTGAGTACTACAAAATTAAATAAAATGGCCCTTCTCCGTTTTCTTCTGTAGAACATTCAATTTTATTCCTTCGTTTATATTAGTAGTACATAACTGAATAGATCACCCACATTTATTCCTCCTTTGGTTTCTCTTTTTGGTTGGTACATAAGAAAATAGTCCATCCAAATTTTATTCGTTCTTCACCCTTTTTCTTATTTTGCTTGGTACAAAACTAAATATTCTAACCAAATTTATTCCTTCATTTATTTGATTAGCACAAAATGTAAGTTCTTAACTTTTTCTTCTTGCTACAAAATTGAATAACCACTCAAATTTATCCCTTTTTTTGTTTAAATAGTACAACATAGTCTAGAAATTCTGAGCTAGTTAAAAATGGCATTTCTTCGCTGTTTTTGTGGTTATTACAAATTTATTCCTTTGTTTATTTGTGTAGCTTTTTTCTGTTTGGTAGAAATATTACAAGAAAGGAATAAAAATCTAAGCCTGTTATAAATGGTTGTCGTTGGAACAAAAGGAAATGGGAATCGCAAAAAAGGTATAAAATGGCCCTTCTTCACTTTTTTCGAATGAGTACAAAAATAAAATAGACCACCCAAATTTATTCCCTCGATTATTTGAATTGCACCAAAAGGTATAAAATGAACCTTCTTCACTTTTTTCTGGTTCGTATAAAGCTAAATAGCTAACTGATATTTATGCCTTCATTTATTAGACTAGTTTAAAATAATATCAAATTCGCAGCTAGTTGAAATGGTCTTTTTTTTTGCGTTTTCCTTTGTTTGTTGAAATAATATTAAATGGTATAAAATACTCAGCTAGTTAAGATGATCCTGCTTCGGTTTCTCAAATTAAATGGCTCACTCAAATGCATTACTTCGTTTAATTGATTTTGTGTTGACACAAATTATAAGTCCTTTGTTTATATGAATACTCCAAAATGGTGCAATTTCTTTTTTTTCGGTGGTATAAAACTAAATACTCCATTGTTTATTTGAGTAGTAAAATTCTGAGCCAGTTAAAATGACATTTCTCATTGGTACAAAATTGAATAGGTCACTTAAATTTATTCTTTTGTATATTTGATTAGTACAAAACGTATATAAATTGTCAGCTTGTTAAAATGATCTTTTCTCGCTTTTTACTGATTGATACAAAAATAGAACATTTCAGTAGTTCAAAAGTTACATAATGGTCAATTTTCGTTTGTTTAAACAGTACCTAATGAGATAGTTGAAGTGGCTCTTCTTCTCTTTTCTAGTTGGTACAAAAGAAAATAATTCACCTAATATTCACTTCTTTTTTTTCTGGTTGGTATTCCTTCGTTTATTGTAGTAGTAGAAAATGGTATAAAAGTGTGAGTTAGTTAAAATGATCCTTCTTCGTTTTTTTTATTTGATTAGTACAAAATGGCATTTCTCGTTGGTACAAAATTGAATAGGTCACTCAAATTAATCTTTTCGTTTGTTTAAATAGTTAAAATTGCATATCTTTGCTTTTCTTCTGATTAGTACAAAAATAAAATAGACCACTGAAATTTGTTCCCTCTATTATTTGAATAGCACAAAAAAGGTATAAAATGACCCTTCTTTGATTTTCTTGTGATTGGTACAAAAATAAAATTTCGTTTATTTGGATAGTACAAAAGTGTACAGAAATATTGAACTAGCAAAAACGGACCTTCTTCACTTTTTTTCTGGTTCATACAAAGATAAATACTCCATCCAAATTTGAGTAAAATGGTCCATGTTCGCTTTCTCAAATTTAGCTCTTCGTTTTGCTTAAATAATACAAAATGACATATAATTATCAGCTAGTTAATATGGCATATCTTTGCTTGCTTTCTTATTAATCAATTTGAATAGCCTAAAAAGGTACAGAAGTTCGGCGCTAGTTAAAATTGTGCTCCTTTGATTTCTTTCTCATTAATACAAAAGTAAATAAGCCACTCAAATTTATTCCTTCTTCACTTTTTTCTGCTTTGTACAAAATTGAATAGATCACACAAATTTACTAAATGTGGAAACAGCACCTCAGTATGTCGATCCATTTAAGAGTTATTTGGTTTTAAGTATTTTGACCTTTGACCTCGATGACCACTATTTTTGGAACTTGTAGTAGTTTATGACCAATTACTTAATGTGGAAACAGCACCTCAGTATTTGGCTCCGTTTTTGAGTTATTAGGTTTTAAGTATTTTGACCTTTGACCTCGATGATCATTATTTTCGAACTTGTACTAGTTGATGACCTCTTGCTAAATGTGGAAACAGCACCTCAGTATGTCTATCCATTTAAGAGTTATTAGGTTTTAAGTATTTTGACCTTTGACCTCGGTGACCACTATTTTTGGAACTTGTAGTATTTGATGACCAATTACTAAATGTGGAAACAGCACCTCAGTATGTCGATCCATTTTCGAATTATTAGGTTTTAAGTACTTTGACCTTTGATCTCGATGATCATTATTTTGGAACCTTACTAGTTGATGACCTCTTGCTAAATGTGGAAACAGCACCTCATTATGTCGATCCATTTAAGAGTTATTTAGTTTTAAGTATTTTGACCTTTGACCTCGATGACCACTATTTTTGGATCTTGTAGTAGTTGATGACCAATTTCTAAATGTGGAAACAGCACCTCAGTATGTCGATCCACTTTCGAGTTATTAGGTTTTAAGTACTTTGACCTTTGACCTCGATGATCATTATTTTGGAACTTGTAGTATTTGATGACCAATTACTAAATGTGGAAACACCACCTCAATATGTTGCTCCGTTTTCGAGTTATTAGGTTTTAAGTATTTTGACCTTTGACTTCAATGGTCATTATTTTTGGAACATGTAGTTGCTGGTGACCAATTACTAAATGTGGAAACACCATCTCAATATGTGGCTCCGTTTTCGAGTTTTGATCTTTGACCTCGATGGTCAGTACTTTTTTAACATGTACTAGTTGATGACCAATTGCTAAATGTGGAAACACCACCTCGATATATTGTTTTGTTTTTTGAGTTTGACCTTTGTTCACGATGGTCAGTAGTTTGGGGACATGCTCGTATCATTTCTGCTATGTTAAATTAAGGGTTGGGAATGAAATCAGTGCTACGTTACAATAGGGGTGGAGAATTTGTTCATAAATTTCTGCTATGTTAAAATGTTCAAATAGGGGTTGAAAAAGTAATCATAAAAGGGAATGAGTACACCCCTAAAAATGCTCATAAAAGGAAACGAATCTTATGTGGTATCTGCTCTGTATCTTATGTGTTATCTGCTATGTAATTTCAATTAGGGGTGGAAAAAATGATCATCAAAGAAAATGAATGAATCCACCCTCTAAAATGACTATCTGTAGACCGTGGGTGTTCGATTGTAATCTTTGCTCATTGTCTGCTATTTCTGTTATGTTAAAATAAGGGTTGGAATGAGTACACCCCTGCTATGTTACATAGTCTTGTTACGTATTCTTATGTCATTTCTGTTATGTTAAAATAGGGGTTGAAAAATATGCTCATAAAAGGGAACGAGTTCACCCCTAAAATAGAGGTCATAAAAGGGAACGAGTTCACCCTGCTATGTTACATAGTCGTATGTATTATCTGCTATGTTCCAATAGGGGTGGAACGAATCTTATGTATTCTCTGCTATGTTAAAATAAGGGTTGGAAAATAAGCCACACTCTTTTATTAGCTCTTCTATGTGTTCGTAGTCTTATGTCATTTCTGGTATGTTAAAATAAGGGTTGGAAAATTTGCTCATAAAAGGGAACGAGTTCACCCTGAAAAATATGCTCATAAAAGGGAACGAGTCTTATGTGTTACCTGCTCTGCTGTGTGATGTTCGTAGGGGTTGAAAAATATGCTCATAAAAGGGAACGAATTCACCCCTTAAAAAGTGCTTATAAAAGAGAACGAATACACCCCCTAAAAGATGCTCATAAAAGGGAATAAATTCACCCCTAAATTGGAGGTCGTAAAAGACCGTGGGTTCACGGTGTAAGGTGATCAATTTCTCAGGGGCTCGTGAGTTGGCCTAGGTTGTTCTCATATGAGCCAGATCGATTCATTTTCTACTACTGTGAGGGCAAGTGCAGTTACACTCAGAAATTCTTAAATACTTACTAAAAATGCAATCCCGCTGTGTCTTTTTTTTTAAAAAAAATATTAATTTATTGCGTTAGTGAAAGATAAAACAAACACACCTGCAGAGGAAAAATGGTAATCCTTTTTATAGAATTCACTATCGAGCTTCAATCTCAATGTATCAGTTTGTAATTCCAGTGCAACTAGCTCTTTTATCTTTATTTCTTGATTTCCCTTCAATATCTGTTAACATTTTTTTAAAAAAAACTTGTTTCTATCTTCAATGATAAGGAACTTGTTTCTGACAAAAACAAGACTACTTTTCATATCAAAACTGTGATAACTTACTAAATGGAACAGATATTCACTACTATTCCAGAACTGAATTCTTGCATTTGGCAACAATCAAGCAATTTGTGCTCGGATTTATTCGACCATTTGCTTTAGCATTGTCCAAGTGGCCTTAAATTAATGCTACCTAAACATAATTTATGAATGTAGTATTCAAACAGAAGGTCAGCTTAGTAAATGTAACTACCATCATCATGAAGTCTGTTTCCAACAAGAAATATTTAATTTAAATAATATACTTATTACAGATTTTACCGGACCATCCCAACTTGCCGCTCCACGCAAATGCACGTGTTGCATATATGGTAGAGCCGGCATATCATATATATCTAGTCGAGGAATTATTTACATATGACATTTAGAAAAATACTATTAGGCAAATTAGTATTAGTTTTTACCTTTAGACAAGTTATTTGAATTTTATACTGTTCGTGACATTATTTTCGTACTTATTAAAGGCCTGCTTTCACGAAAAAACTAAATTTTATTTCTACTTTTATTTCTTAGTTCATATTGATGAAAACTGCTGAAACCCGAATTGTTAATTGGTATGGTATTCATGTAAATTGTAAAATATTGGTAGCGTATCAGTATCTAGAGTTTAATTTATGTTGCATTTTACGGTGATTATACCTACATAAAAATATTTAATACTTAAATAGACGTAAGATGCATTAGAAATGACTATTTGAAAAAAACGAAATTTAGAAAAAAACGAGAGGCAATGTTTTTTTCTAAAAAAAAACTTACATTTCTGAAAAAATACGAACGGTTTTTTTCTATTTACAAAACTATTTATGACCATAAGGATAGTAAATCTCATCGATTCTCTTTTTACCGTGCTTCATCGATATCCACAAGACGTGAAAGGTAACGGTTAAGAATGTATATCGCAAGGAAATAATATACGAATATGTTGAACTCCCATCTGAACTTTAAGTTTCTTAATATACACTTTAAATATCCTACTTTCAAAGTTAGTGTAAATGGCAGAGATGAGTATTAAACGTCAAAATTGATATGTCCAGCAGTGTTGATTAAACGTGGAGTACGCTGTTCTGTAATCAATATTTTAGTTACTTTGCTGAGAATATAAATTTCTCTCTCTCTCTCTCTCTCTCTCTATATATATATATATATATATATATATATATATATATATATATATATATAGAGAGAGAGAGAGAGAGAGAGAGAACTTAAGTATGTAGAATAAGTGTATCATTATTATGTATTATGTGTCCTGTATTTATGTTTTCCTAGATTCGTTCTCTGTGTTCCCTACTTGTTTTAACGCAACTAATTCTTAGTGACTATCACGATTATTGACGTTTCGAAATCGACGAGAAGATAATTGCCTATTTTGTCTATTAGTATGTAAAATTGAGATAGAAAATAATACCTAAAACGTTTTCTCTAAAATTGTTTTAACATCGATTCCTATCAAAGTAAGAAATGCAGCACTTTGCTTAGTAACAATTTGCTTATTTAGGTTGGAATTAAACAGCCTCTTTATAAGTAATCTTCACAAAAATATGTATGAGAAATACAGAAAGTTCTCCATACTGCATTGTTGATATTGCCATCAAGTTATTTCATTAAAAGTGACATTGAAGGAAAGCAAGTGATGGAGCCTGTTTGTTTGAGTTAAGAAACCCAATTATAAAAATGTTGTAGTTTCCCATGATTTTAAGACATGTTCTGAAATAGTTCTGAAGTGATTTAAGATATACATTTAATGCTCAAATGTAAAATCTTGATTTCAGCTTCAGGTTTATCACTACTCAGAAAATAGCGTGATGAGCTGGAATGCTTACCTTAACTCAGAAAACCTTACTGACTGAGTAGAGCGTATACATTTTCAATTTTATCTGACGTGCGGTAATAAATTTGAAATTGTGACAATTAATTTGTATTGCATAATGAAAAACTTTAAATTGTGTTTCTAGAATATAAGATAGGTCAATTTAGAATATCTAGCACGGCGTATTATACTATTTTGTGTACCACGGTTAAAAAACTGCGGTTACTACTACATGTCTAATGATCATTCGTTGACATAATTAGACCATTTTATGCAGTGGGATTTCAGTTTTTTCTTCCGCGAGTTTCCCGCTTCATTCGGATCTGAAAGATGTTATTAATTCATTTGGTTCTATCTTTGTATGCTAAAATAATGTTATGATAGTACAGGTCAGGTAATATTTTGCATAACTGAATTTTAAACTGTTCTATAGTCAAAAGTCACGGATAGTGTATATGTCAAAAGCCATCTCAATCAACTCATGGTTTAAAAATCACAAAACCGCAAATGACTTACGATTTTTCCGCTACCAGATTACAAATTACTATCTATTTTCGCAACACTTTTAGTAAAACTAAATAAAATTCCAACAATCAAACAAACAGACATGTAATAGCATAATGTTTAAACAAAAACTAAATTTAAATTGTACTTAAGCTTTCTTTTGTACCAGTTTTTCGAAAAGGCAGTGTCGTTGTAACTGATTCACTTGCTTAACGAAATGGAAGCTCATTATAACACATTGAAGTAATCATAACCGACTTGCAAGTATTTAATAGGAACCTAATTTATGTTATGACTAAAGTAGAAATAGCATTAATCTAGCAAGCAGATCATCACCTAGTACAAGTGTACGATTTTTGGTAATATGATACATTATATTTCCTAACCCCAATTAACAAATTATTTACGTTACCTCAAAAAGGTACTATGACAATAAGATCACTACACTTCCTAGTTATGTGACTTTCCACTTCAATAAAGAATCCCGTTTGAAAATAGCACAAACGAATATAATTAAATTTCTTAGCATCCGTAATATTGTGCAGGTCTGTTATGTATAAAGAAGGAAAAGAGATTTACACAGTAACGAAACTTACTAGCCGAAAAGTTATTTAGGCGGAAGAAACGATTCCGATTTGTAGATCTTAAGTTTATACTTCGTAATACTTCAAATTTATATTTGTGTTTAACTACTCTTATGTTTTAATTTGCATTTTAATTATTATTTAGGTAAAGGATGACATGAAAATTCCAATAATAGATGTACGTGAGAAGGTACAATTAGAGAAGTATCTAATGAGAACTGATTATGGATTATGTCTGGTTTCCCATTCTGAACTTATTGATAAAGACAGGTTTGTAAAAGTTATATATTATAACTTATATATGTTGATTATGGATGTATTACATCCGGTTGTAAGCATAGGGGATCTTAAGTTTCACTTCAGCTTGTGTGTGTGTGTGAGAGAGAAAGCTTTAAACAAAGAGTGATAGATAGAGTTGGTAATACGTTATTTCTTGATTTCTAAATGTCAAATCTAGCGGAAAGTTCAAAGAAGTAAATCCAGCTATACTTGCCTGCCGATCTTTCAAAGAGCAAGCTTGGTTCGGTTTGAATGTGGGAACCTTTTTCGGTAACTATTGGGTGGATGCAAAACACACTGCCAAGTAGCCAATTGCTTAAGAAATAAGTATCGCTACATTTTGTGGCCAAACTCATTCAGCGAAAGGTGAACTTATATCTGATACATTGTTTTTGGTATGTGCTCATGAATTTAAGCGGAATTTAGTGGACAAGTATCACATTATTCTACGCGATAAACACCACTCTATTTGCAGATTAAGCTCGGACAGGGGCTGTTTTAGATTTTGCGAGCATCTCATTCCTTGATAAACCATGGCCGAAAATTAAAGAAATTTGGTGGGAGAGTAGCAAAATATAAATTGAGTAATCGGGCTTACAATACAAATTTTGTCTATTTTTATGACAACTATGTGGCTTGATTTTCTTGTGCTCTAAACACAAGCTTCAGCAATTATAATAAAAAGCAGTGCATACATAATGCAAAGCACTGTATTTTTGGTTTCTGATTTTTTTCAACTAATATCGATCGTTTTCAATTATTTTTACAAATCAACCCACTACCAATTTCCCATAGTACAAAGTCCCCCTCAAAGAAGAGATAATGTTAAAAATGCTAGGACACGTTCTTTTTATTTTAAACTTTCTAAATTGAAGTCGAGTTTCATGTCGAGTCGAGTTTGATAATTAGTTCCCTCGTTCAGCTCGTTTTAACTCATTTTGAAATCATGATCTGATTATACTGGAAAGCGAAAGACATGAGATATGTAAGTAATAATGTGAAATACTTTTAGTGGTTTTCACGACAGGGGCGCATCTTGTCTCGAACTTCCAGTGCATCTCAAGGGGAACTTTTAGTGCATCTCGTCTCGTCTCAATAGCGAAACGACGATAGATTTTTATAACGAGACGGCGTCAAATACCGTGAGCATCGGCGTTATTAACTTGTTCCGCCACCAACGAATTTCGAGATGGTTTCTTTTGGATCGTTTTGTGCGTGTTTTGTGCTGTTTTGTACGCTTGTTCCAACGTTTTGCACGTGAACGCAAGTAGGTCAAAAATTGTCTACAAATATGGCGGAACAAACTAATGGTGTTCCGCCACCAACGAATTTTGAGGTCACTTCCTTCACATCGTTTTGTGCCCTTTTGTGCCGGTTTGTGCTTTATCGGAAATGGGTCAAAATGTTTCTCTATGCAGGGATGAAAATAACCCACTGTTCCACTAACAAGGAGTTTGAAGGTGGTTTCTTGTGCATTGTTTTGTGGGTTGTTTGTGCCGTTTTATGCGCCTATTGACATGTTTTATGCGCCACAGAAGGTGGATCAAAATGGGCCTAAAAATATGGCGGAACAAGTTAATGCTACACCAAAACCAACAAATTTCGAGGTCGTTTCCTTCAGATCGCGTAGTGCATATTTTGTGCGCTTATTTCTACGTTTCTTGCTTCGCCGGAAGTGGGTCAAAATGGTTCTCCAAGGTGTGATGCAAATGACCCATTTTCCACCATTATCGAATCTTTTCTTTCGCATCATCTAGAGCCTGTTAGGTGCCGTTTTGTGCTCGTATTTACACGTTTCCTTCGCCACCTGAAGTAGGTCAAAATGGGCCTCAAATGTTGGACAAAAAAACCTTGTTCCGCGACTATCGAATTTCTAGGTTGTTTTCTTCGCATCGTTTAGTGCCTGTCTTGTACGCGTATTTCCACGTTTTGTGCGTCATCACTAGTGGGTAAACATGGGCTTCCAAGATGGGACGAAAATGACCAAGAGTTCGGCAAGGATCGAATTTCGAGATCGTTAATTTCGCATTGTTCAATACCTGTTTTGTAATGTTTTGTGCTCCTATGTTAACGTTCTTTCTGTCACTGGAAAGGGGATCAAAATGAGCCATAAAAGTAGGACGAAAATAACCTACTGTTCCACCACTATCAAATTCAACGTCGTTTCTTTCGCATCGTTTAGTGCCTATTTTATGCCGCTTTCTGTGTGTATTTTCCAAGGTTTGTGTGTCATTGGAAGTGAGTCAAAGTGGGCTTTGAAGATGGGACAAAAACAATCAACAGTTCCGTCACTATCGAGTTTTGCAAATCATTTCTTTCGCATCCTTTTGTGCGCCAATTTCGACGTTTTGTGCGTCATCGGACGTGTATCAAAAAGGGCTTCCAGAGAAGGATGAAAATGACCCACTGTACCTCCACCAACAAATTTAGAGATGCATTCTTTCGCATCGTTTTTTGCGTGTTTTGTGCCGTTTGTGCACTTATTCCTACGTGAATCATTGGAAGTGAGTCAAAATGTACCTACAAATATGGCGGAACAAATTAATGAGGTTTCGTCACCAACAAATTCCGAGGTCGTTTTCTTCACATCGTTCATTCTTTTTACGTTTTATGCGCCTATTTCGACGTTTTATGTGTCACCGGAGAAGGTTCAAAATTAGCCTCCAAGATGTGACGAAAACGACCCACTGTTGCGCCACTATCGAATTTCGAGGTCGTTTTTCCGCATCTCTTAGTGCCTGCTTTCTGTCGTTTTGTGTGCCTGTTTTGTGTCGTTTTGTGTGTCTGTTTCCACGTTTTGCGCGTCGCCGGAAATTGATCAATGTTATGCTACAAATATTCCTTAACAAGTTAATGCTTTTAATCTAATGTTCTCGTTTTGCTTGGCATACAAGTTAATGCTTTTCTGTCAGGAACGATTTCGAGGTCAGTTCCTTCACATCGTTTTGTGCGTATTTTCTACCGTTTCGTAAGCTTATTTCCACATTTTGAGAATAAATGGTAGTGTATGAAAATGGGCATTCAATATGGGAAGAAAAATGACACAGTGTCGCACCAGTATCGAATTTCTAGGTCCCTTCTTTTGCATTGTGCCTGATTTGTACCGTTCTGCGTATATTTTCACGTTTATTCGCCACCGGAAGTGGGTCAAAGAGAAGAATATAGTGTGTTACACAACCATGCAAACGGTGGAGGGACTGTAATGCCAAAATTGATACTGTAATAGTAATAAAGATTTTAAACTTAAGATAATTTGACAAGTTTAAAAGGAACGAGGAGTTTATAAGACGCAAAAAATTTCTGGCTTGTATCCTTTGAAAGAAAAAATAATATAAAGTTTAAAGGTTATACAATTGTGTGTGCCTAGTTTTCCATAATCACACATGGTAGGACAAGCGACAGGAGAATGCGAGATGAAAACAAAGCCTTGTAAAATTACATTGTAAAATTTAGTTATGTGATGCAGCACCCCTTTGGTGGAGGAATAGGGCTAATTTAAGACTCCATAATGTTTGTTAAATTTACCGCCATTAAAAAGAAGAACTTCGAAAAAGGAAAATTAAATTTCTTATGCCAACATTCAATTCACTGAAGAATAGAGCAATAACAATGCTACGTGTTCTGCTGCGTTGAACATCAGAATACATTCAGAATACAGTTCGTATATTTCACTTTATTCATTGTACAACTAATCACTTCCTTCTAGGTGTAAGACCCATTAAAGAGAAAGGGAAACCACGCACAAACTGAAACCAATCACCACATGTCCAGGAGAATGGGATTCTAATTGAACGAAATTTTCTGATGCTTCTTATAAATTTAAAATCTTCTTATGGCGAGCGTCAAACACATTTTGCAAAATCGTATTAATTATTTTCAAACTTAGCTTTCAACAATCACGATGGGTTCCACGCAATATAGCTCAGTCGATCAAACAGTTTATGTTCGTCAGCTCGACATTGCGCTGAGCTAGCCACGAAGAAACGATTCAAAAATCGATTTTTTGCTGCGTTACTAAATTAAAATATTAGACTTTACTAAACGTTTCTATTTACATATTCACAGTCCTATTCAAATCATCTTCTTTGAAGGCATCTTCGCCAAAATCGCAATTTTGATTGCAATACGCTGAACATGCACTGACAGTTCGAAGAACCTTCTCGTATAATGCGCCTTGTTTACGAAGTGTGCCAAAAAGCGGTCGTAAATTCTTGAACCCACATAGCTTAACCGAGGAGTGGAGATTAATATTCTGCGTTCAAATAAGATTATAAATACATAAGTTGCCAAGAACTATTCAGAGTGTTACAAAAAACCTAATGAAATTAAAGAAACAAATTTAGATAGCCAATCACCATTTTATAGATCAATTACACATTTGGCGGATAAATTCAAAAATTGGATGGAGTAAAACTAGCGGAAGCGTCTCTTACGAGGGTTTGGGAGATTAGGCGGTAGAGTGATGAAAATAAACTTCTCCTTCGTTCGAAAGAACGAATAAGGGCGAAAATGATTTAAAAGTTTATGAAATATGTGACTTATTGACAAAAGAAGGGAAATTTTCTCGGTTATCTTTTTCTTTGAAACAAGAAACAATGGAAGTATGCTATTGAGTATTTCTTTCCGTTATGAAGCTAAATATATGTGTTGAATGAAATTTAAAAGAAGTCATGTTTGTTCAGAAAAATAGAAAATATAAATCCTCTAAAATAATAAAGATTCAGACAATTATAAAAAATATATATAATGTAAAATAGTAGAAACAAATAAAAGTAACTATCCTGAAAAGGGTGGGGTACATACGAAACCAACATATTGTTTTTTTGCTGGAACAGATAAGAAGAAACAAAAAGTTCACCTATGACAACGTATGGTGCTCTATTATCAATATAAGTCAATCCCCATTTCAGGATTGCAGGAAATTACTGGCTGTGGATTTAAGGAAAAGCAAAAATTTATTGCTGAAAAATTTTCGAAACTACGATTACGCTAGTTTCAGTGCTTTTGCGGAATTAGAATTGAAACATAAACCATCTTAATCCATGCAGTCAGGAAAAGAGACCATGCGCATTTTACATTTCCGAAGCAAATCATTCAACGTTTAGTGGTGCATTATGGACAATGTTTCACAAGAAGTGTTTTGAGTTGAGTTGATTTTGAGTTTAACGTACCGTTCTGCAGCGAAGATATATGAGACGTGGACTTACTGATCAACGTGGAATCTAAACCACATGAGCTCCCGCCGGGAATAGAACCCGCGTATCTCAAGCCATAGGCGCGTACGCTAGCCTCTTAGCCACGATGGAACTCTAAGAAGGGTTTTGAATTCGACAAAATGGAAATACTTCATCTTCCCATACTAGGCTCACATTATTTGGTATGGGGTAGCAAAATGATATTGTGCAAATCATAAAATTCCTTTTTGTACCAACGCCGCTGGGTGGATTGTTTTGAATGGTATTTTCGCACTTCTGATGATAATAACTACGCCGGCTCCCTCCACTGTACTCAAACTACTGAAATGTTATTGTTGCAAAAATCAACCTTTGCATAAATTTTGCTTCTGTATATCACGCACATCCTCCCAGACACTGATTTGTGCATGCGAAGACACGATATTTACATTTGTGAGAATAGTAAATGTACTAAACAATAAACATATGATGAAAGTGATGAAGAGATATTTTAGCTGCCCTGAGTAACAATTTCAAATTATGGTGTACGTGTTCAGTTCATCCCAATTGCTGAAATATTCAGAGCTATTACGAGGTAACCAAGCAATAGAAAAAACTATATTTAATGTAAAATGTATATAGTTCTGGTAATAAAGCTAACATTTTCTTTCAAATTGAGAAAACACTTGTCGCACATAACGCATAACAAAATAGAAGAAGTCTTACAATTTTACTATTAAAACTACACGAAGGTAAGGTTAAGTATCGCTTACTCCTGAACTATATAGTATCAGCAGGCTGCAGCAAAAGCTAATTAGAAGTGTAGAGAGTTGCAATTTTTTTATAACTCTTTTATAGAAAAACTGAAAATTCGCCAAACTATTTTATTGTAACAAAATAGAAACCTTCGTATAAAATTCTACGTATGTTAAATAAATCGCGTTATTGTGTTAAGTTTGTAATGTAAATCCACACTATATACGTGTTTATTATGTTGGTGTACATGATGTGAACAATCTGTTTTAAAAAACCTTCGTGTGGCAATAATGATGCATTTTGCGAAAATACTTTCTTGATTCTTCTATGTTTGAGGTTAGTTTCCAAAGATTGTTTTAGAAAAAGAATATTTGATTGGACATTGTCAAAATACTTCACATCCCTCAGGATTATTTACTAATATTTTACAGGACGAGGGACTTGATTAAGTAAACTACATTTTACGTTTCTAAATTATATGGATTGATGGGCTGTTTCATCCTACAAGAAATATTGCCGTGACCTCTTTCTCAATTTAATTTACTGGCTTGACTCTCATTGTGCTATGTAGAAAACTTGGATGTAAGAAACACATTTTCTGCGAGAAGGTTAATTGATTATAATTCTTGTCATTCTGATGTTCCTTCTCTGGTGCTTCTTCAATCTATCTTAATATATATCTGGTCGGCATATTTTACATAACTCTGTCTGACTCCTTTCCTAAATTCCAAACCCCATACACAATTATTGAACTTGAGATGTTATAAAAATTTAATCTAGTTCAAGAGAAACATAATACTGAATACGATTGTGTTAAATATAAAGAATATTACTTAATAACAATTATAGATAGGTAAACAAATATAATATAATGTTAAGATAATGCAACTAAGAAGAAGTTAAAAGAAATTCAACAAATGATATACTTTGTGTGTATTGTGGATATTTACCTCGACGTCTAGCATGATTATTTTATTTCTTGGTTGTAAATTAAGTTACAACTTCAAAGAGTAATAGCAGTCTTACTTTTCGTATTTAGGTTTTATATTACTTGCAGTATATTTTCCCAAATTTTCAAGACTCTAAGTACCTTTTACAACTATTGGAAGATTACAATCAACCACCGAAACTCCTTTTCCTGGATTTTTGAGCAGCAACTAGCAGTATTCATAACTAATATGTAAATCTAAATGCCACTGCAAGTGTTTATAAATGCAACTATTGCACTAAGTAAATCATGATCACTACTGCATATTTCATACCTACCTGATGGAAAATTTTAATGTTTGATATATATCAACTATCAGATCTTGGATACAAGAATTCACATAGATATATAATTTGTAATGTATAAGTCTGCTTGTAATTGGGATAATAGTAGATTTTACCAGGTCTAACATCAAAATATTTTCGTGAAATGGGACTTCGCATGCATGTTCCAAGTAGGGATATATAAGAATCTGCTTCCTAGCAGAATTGATGTGAAGTAATTAGATAATATTACGAAACTCAATCAAAATCGTAGAACAATTTGTGTGCTAGAAGAGTACCAGTTAGTGACGCACCGTATTGCTTCAGAAGGACACATTTTTTTTATTTCTTGGTAGTCTCAACACGCATCAACCAACATGTTTGAAATTGGAATATTTAGGACAATTCGATTATCACACTTTGATAATATAGTAGATTCTCAGTATCCTAGAAGTTATTGTGATATTCAGGAACTTGTCATGAATGATGGTTTAAGTTTTCTGTTATACGGTTATTCTGAAAAGTAAAACGGAGACAGTCATCATTAGTATTGAAATGTAAGAGAGAAAATTACCAGCACTCGTCAGAAACAGAAAATAAAAGATCTTATTATTTACTTCCACACAAAGTTGTAAATAACAGAGTCGTGTTGTGACGTACTGATCGATCGAATACTATATTATTCAGGTTGTTTAGTTGTGAGTACATTAAGCAAAGTTCAGGACAATGATTAGGTAGACACATTATCTTCTATTTTATAATAAAGTTTGAATTATATGTTTTCTAAAAAATACATTTTTTTAATAATACGAAGACACTGATTACATCTTCTTTGCAAAATTGTGTCTAACTTCAATAAAATTGGATTTACTTTTTGTATTCGATTTAAACATAAAAATGAATGAAGATAGATAATTCGTTTCATACTTTTAAAACCACATTCTGAATTAAGGGATAAGTTCTTTCGCCTACTTGTATTTCTTTGCGATACGAAAGTCCAAAAATAATTCAGAACTTTTTTAATCATTTGAATATCTAAGTAGTAATTTAAATATATATATATATATATATATATATATATATATATATATATATATATATATATATATATATATATATATATATAATATTTTTACATTTCAGTCTGAGAGAAAAACAAAAGGAAGAAATCTCAATTCCTCGTTACAGCATGAGTGATTATAAGATAAGTTACGGGATGATTTACTTAAAGCCGAGTGTCAAGGTACTAAATTATAATATACAATTCAATAGATATAAGCATTATCTTATAAGTAAATTTTAGTGCGGTATCATTTCTCTAATTTTTATGACAACACTAGAATTTTTTAATATAATTATTAAACTAAGAACTACTTAATATAATCTTGAATGGAAATGTTCAACAGCAAGTTTTTAACATTCTTATAGCGATGTGTATAATGTTCCCTTGCGTAAAACTACATTATTGTTATCAATCATGTATAGTATTAATGTTATTCAAGTAAAGCATAATAATGTCACCTTTATTTAAAACTCAGCGTCAAAATGTTCAATTGCAATATGGAATTTCCTAAGATTTTTATACTTGTTCCAACAAACTACTTCCCACTCCATGCGAAATGAAATAATATAAAATGAAACATTTTAACCGCCTACAATTCTTATTGAGAATGGTGCAAATTCGATCGTCAAGTGTAATTTCATTTATTATTTCACCTTTTAACAGTTTTATTTAATTGTTTGCAGTATATGACAGTGATAAATAAATTGATTACCAAGATAATCATTTTTGCTAAGGGATGTCCATTATAACATACACATATATTAAAGTTTACATTGTGTAATAACCAGATGCTGTTATTGGTTGGTAGTAATTGCTTGCTCAAACTCCTTTTGGATAATTTATTTTATATAAGACGTAGAGCTATAACGTAGAGTGTAATCCAAGTCATTCGTAAGTCTATTTAGGTTTAGTATTATCCACCCAGTATCTAATTTGGAATCTCTTGCATTAATTAAATGATATAGTTGTTATGGTATTATTTGAGTAGTGCTGAAACATTAGTGTAAAATATTCATCACTATATTTAGCGTTTGAGAATACGATATGATACATTCTTCTATTTACATTCGTTTAAAAAATACCACATCCAGAATATGTTAATGTTATGTCCAATTTGTTCATGTAACTACTATAATACGAGAATGTAATTTTAGTGAAGATTGAGAAAATACGCTAAACCCATATTACCCTTTCAATATTAAGCACAAAATATGTTAATACTTACCTTTTCGTCTAATGTTGTAAGACAACATAACATTCCGTGTCAGAGAAAATAAATTGAAAGTAAAATAAGATAAAATAACATTTTGATATTTACAAATTATTGCATTCTATGCTCTTCTTGGTTGTTATTTTCACTAGTAGAGTTAGTAAATTTTACTACAGCAGAATCATATTCGGCTAGTTAAGGAAGGAACAATATTCAAATAAATACACAGACCATGCCACAAATGATTGTCATTTATTTCTCTTCTAAATGTTTAATAGAAATCACCAAACAGTCGCGTAACCAATAAATGTACTACTTAAACGCTGGAAATTTCTTGATTTGCATTTCAAATATGTACTGCATGCCCAAGTGTAATCCTGAATATATGAACGTGAAAAACATTATGCTTAGTTCATAAGGTGTTTGTAGTAGTTATTCTTCCAAAGTTCTCGAAAGGATGCCGTAACCTATTTCCAAAAATATTTAATTAATTAAATTGCTTGAATAACTAAATGTGAACAATAAGTGGTCCCAATTTCTGGAAAACAGTACCTTTAATAACAACAATTAATGACACTTACGAGTTACTAAAGCGTTTTTCACAGTCCTTTGTACCCTTCAAAAACAAACCGCGTAACTTGATATTGTATCACTGCGCGCACGACTATTTGTTGATTGGTGAAGGGGAAATTGTTTCGTCTGTTTCCCGCAATATTTCTGCTGCAGCACGTGCATGTATTTCTGCTACTGCGATGTGCATTACTCCTCTCACTCTCACACCATTGCCGTGATATACAGCAAAATACCCAATACTATGTAATCTTTCTTTAAGAGCAACTACATTGTTAGTTTCTCCAAACTGTAATTATACATAAAATTAAAATGAGTTATGTCAAATTATCAACTGAACGATAAGGAGATGGCAAGCATATTTATCATTATGGGAGATTATTCTTTTTTATCTATTTTCCAAATTAATACACATTTCCATGAAAAAGAAATGGTACTTTTCCCCCTTAAGTTCAATATATTGACGTGCTTTCTTCCATTGTATAGCATACTAATGTACAAATATTAACTTCAGTACCACAAACTAAGTAAATATATATTCTATGAGAATATGAAAATTATTTAATATAGGTCTTAATTTTCTTCAAGTGAATTGAACAACGTTGATATCGTTCGATAAAGTATTTGATTTTCTTCTGCACTTACGGGTTTGCCTTGTTTATGTTTAACAGAATAACTCGGAGCAGCAGGTAACCTGCTGGCTTCCTTGGGAGACATCTTTAAATTGTGGCGCGCACTTCTCGTGTTTTGTCATTTGTTGTAACAGCTTTTTCTTACAAATTCGATTTTAGTTCAGGATTTCGATCCCATATAGATACATGCTTTGAGTCGGATCTTAAATGTTATTATTTTGCCTAAACAATACATTAATTACCATAATTCATTGCATTTGTTGTGCACTATTTGCTCATGGAAGAATAAAGTGTTATTAGTCTCATTTTCAATGTTGCTAACTCATAATTATTTTTAAGTTTTTCACAAACAATGGTTGTCAAACAGTTGTGTCATTTCATGAAAATGGGCTAAGAAAATGAAAAAGAGAAACCAAGTGTACAAGCTGTTCTTATTGAAGATAATAAGTTCCTTATAGTATTTCAGATCTTTGTTTGACTTTTCATGAGAGATAAGGAAGTAGTCAATTAAAAAAAGAAAGAGAGAGAAAGAGAGGGAGTAGGGAGAAGGGAAAGAGTATAAAACATGTTCTAGTGTTTCATTACAAAGTAATATGAAGCTAATTTTTTCAGTTATAATTTGTATATTCCCTTTTTAAAATGCGATCAAAATAAATTACCATTTAACAAGATGCTAAAACCAAATATTCGGTGCTAAAAATGAAATAATGTACAAAGAAATCTTCAACATTTAAGAACTTTATAATATTGGATAAGAATGTTCATAACTTTTGAGTCTTATTTTTTTCTGGCTGCAGTAATATTAAGAGCAGATACTATATGCATGTTAAATAATGTATCTTTATTCCTATGTAGAATCTAAAATGTTTCTTGGAATTTGGTGAATAAGATGTGGATAGACTCTTCATACTCTGATGACTGATATTTGTTTTTTGGCGTAACTTTCCTGCCAGATATCAAATGAAAGGATAAGTCACGAGAACTCAAAATATATTTTATAGGTATTTATTACATATAACAAAGGAAATGAAATAATAAATTTTCTTTTCAATAAATAAGTAAACTCAGTACTTTTCAAGTTCTTGCAGAATGAACAATTGCTTGTTACAAACACTCGCTTGCCTGTAATGGAAACGTACAAGAAGCTCAATTTTGGAATGAATTGAAATCGTTTGAGTTTTACGTCCAACGATTATGCAGGCTAGGTTAAAGCAGGCGGTGATGATGAAAACATGAATGAAATGATGGATTGAAGAAAGTGTGAGGAAACTGAAGAACCCATAGGAAACCAGCGCACATGGTATTTGTCCACCAGAAGGCTCATTTGGCGCGAGCTGGGATCGAACCAGGGACCTCATGCGTCAGAGGGGAACGGTCTACCAATGAGCTACCGCAGAACCTCAAGAGCTCAATTTTTAATAGAAGTCGTGAGTACAACTGCACATGTTCCTAGATCTGGAAATAAACTCCTTTTGTGGCTATATGATCCGCGTACTCGTCATCGGGGGGAAACCCGCCTTCGATTTCTGGAGGAAATTTGTGTAGTTTGGATCGCTCGTTCGGCTGTAGGTCCAAATCTCATAGAACCTTGTTGTTGAAGGGGACGATAAACTTTATCCATCCATCCAACCATAAATCTGCTAGTAGGACCACTAAGCCATCATGTACTAGTGTATCTGAATCAAAACATTTTAGGTAGATTCTCAGTTAGAGGAAACGTTAGGAATAGAGATAGTAAGTTTTAGTTGAAATTTACACAGGTAGAAGAAATGCAATGTTCTGCCCTTCTTCCTCCTGGTGCGTATCTGCGTTTACATGGTAGTTCAAAGATTCAGGAGTGTAGTGCGTACGCCACTGCAAATGAGAGAAAATGGTTCCTGATTCTCCTATGAAAAGCCCATGCCATTTCATTGTTAATCTAATTGTTTCCCCCCTTAAGTTTGTTTATTGATTTCTTAGCACAAAATTACATATAACATATTTTTTTAATTAGTTGGCAACATTTTTGCACTGCAATTGTTTACAAAGGGTGAAAAGCTTCGTGAAAATCAGATTAATTGGTATTGAAATTTTTCTACTGTCACCATAAAAGGTTCATATACACTTTTCTCATAAGATACAGTAGGAACGTGTCCCTGATGAACTGTCCATGAACATGTCCTGATGAGCTCTGTTGCTCTGTCCTACTCTACTATTAAACTAGTCGTCCTCAAGCCAAGCCGCTTTCTTCTATAGAAGCCTCAGTCCCACTTTTCTCGGTGAGAGGAGGAAAAGAGATAAGAGCGATAATTGTTTTGAGGTATTCACTTCCAACGGCATTAGGCAGCTTTAATTGAGTACTGATTTTAGCTTTGTTCCTGGGTTGCTTTATTTTCGCCACGCTTTGAAAGTTGTTTCGGAAAAATCTTTCTTTCTTTCTTTGTTTTGCTTTTTCCAAGTTGTAACTCAAGTTGTAACTCAAGTTGTATGTTTTATAATATTAGTAAGAAAACACTGGTTATTTTAAGTTACTCCAGCTTTGTCTCTTTTAAATATGAGAACTGCCAAATTCGTCGAGGCATAGTACGGTGAATACAAGTTGCATCAAAAAATAAACAATACGATTTTACTTCTGATTCAACTGATGAACATAATTTCCTACTTTATGAACCAATCCTCAAGGCTATCAGATTTCGTGTATAATTATATGACTTACATTTTACCGTGTTTTTATGGTCATGTAGTATGTCACATATTTTCTCCTGATTTCACAATCAATCTTGCATTACGTACTGAATTACCAGGCCAAATGGTTGTGCATGCAAGAGATGGCTTTAATATTGTCAATATCTTACTTCCACCTTTCCAATAAACTTGAAAAATTAAATGAAACCTTTGAGTATAACACCCCAGGAATATACCTGTTAGGATAAGGAAGACTCAAATCAAACGAAGTAAATATGATGGAAGATTTAGCGAAATGAGAAAGTGTCAGAAAAGGAGAGTACCCGAGGAATCCCACAAACACGAATTTGTGAATCTCAAGCTTACTTGTCCGGGGAACAATAAATTTGGAAACATCAGTTTTATTTATTGGAAACATCAGTTCTTAAAGTATTTTAAGAAACCACTAACTTCGAAATAATTTCTCGATTTCTGTCTCATTTCATTTCAACTTCTTTCTTTGTTAGTTCAGAGATATTGTAGTGAAATAATTTTATTAGATTTAACTGACTTCAACAAGATTAGTGGAGATAATCAACATTAATTACATTAAAGAAATTATCTTTAGATTCATAGTACAGTATATTCAAGGAAAACAAGTATTTTAGACTTCTTTAACATTCAGAGTGTTTCTTGCTTCCGGAGAAGTTACTTAAATGCATTTGTTTAAAAGATGCAATGCTGCTTTTCCCAGTTCGACTATGAATTTTCAAGTGTATAATCCACTACATTCAAATGGATAATCCTCTAGAAATCGTCTCCAAATCTATAGATGCACTCAAATATAAAGATAACAACAAAGTCTATCGCTTTTCTGGAGATTTGTGTTCCGTTGGCCCTCACTCGGGGAGTTGAATGCGAATGGAGATAAGCCCAAGATCAATTTTAGTGCTGGGATATCCAACATACTATCTGGTTGTGGCAGTTCAGTTAAACCGTGAACTTGCTTAAGGACATAGTGAACATGGAACCTCCACAGAGCGTCATAAGAGCGTGTTTGATGTACGAGTTCAAACTGGGGTAAAACGGGCCACTGCAGCGGGCGGAAGATATGTAAAGTCTTTGGTGAGAGTGTTATGAAAATGCGGACAGTGGAACGATGGTTTAATAAGGTTAAGGACTGTGACGAAATACTCGAAGATGCACCACATGCCGGAAGTCCAATACATGTACGAAACCTAGATCTTCAGGCAGCAATCTAGGCGAACAGAAACAAGTCATGTGGAAAATTGGGACTACAATTTAGGGTGAGTAGAGAAACCATTCAGTAGCACCTCCATCAACTTGGGAAGCACTACAAGTTGGGTCGATGGTTCTGACATTATTTTACTCCGAGCCAGAGGACGATGCAAGCAGACATGTGTGTTCCCTTGCTGTCTCGTTAGAGGAATGAGCCATTGTTGGACAGGATGTTGACATGTAATGAGAAGTGAGTCCTGTAGAAATCTTCACGGCGCCCTCGTCATTGGTTAGCATCCCATAAACCTGTTCCAAAACAGCCGAAAAAAGCACGGCATCAAAAACACCGGTTCTCCTGTGTGTTTGCGAGCTGCTCATTTCATCATGCATCCGGAACTGCTAGCAGCTGGTCATTGCGTCAATGTAACTGTGTAATGTCAACGTTGATCCGTCTTTGAGAAAACTCAAAACTCTGGAGCCTGCACTTCTGAATCGCTAAGGGGTCCTCTTCTACAGGACAGCGCTAAGCTTTATGGCTTGGATGACCCGAGACAGCATTCTGTGCCCAGGATTAGAACCACTATCGAAACTGCCATACTCCTTGCATATTGCACATTCCAACTACCACCTGTTCCGTTCTTTGGATAATAACCTTAATGGATGCCAGTTGAAATCCCTAGAAGAGGTGCAAATGCACTTGATACTTTCTTCACTTCACTGCCCACCACGTCCTACCGTGATGGAATCAATGATCTTTCAGAACATTGACAGAGGGTCGTCGATGCTGATGGGGACTATTTTTGGTCTTTCAGGTATGTCTTAGGTGACATATCCATGTTCGAAAATGGGTGAAAAAAGCGACAGAACATTTTTTGCTTTTATATAGAGTCTTCACAAAATGTTTAACAAGTGTGTGTTTAAGATTGATTGGCAAACTAAGAAATTAAACGGATCAAGATGTGATTTTTTGATAACACTCTGCATGGTTTTGGATTAGATATCATAATAAAAGAAACACTGCTGAAAGCTTCAACACACACTGCATTTTAATGTATATTGTGTTGCGGTTTTGGATTACAGTATTTTACATTCAATAATAACATGACTAAGGTTACAATACTTCGTCAGATCCTAGTCTTAGTTTCTGACCCTCCTATTCCATTCCCGAACGAACGAAATATAGTATTAAGTGTATTTTTGATTTATTCCTATTAAAAGACCAATTACCTTGAGGTTTATGAAAACGGTTGAAAAATTCTCTTCATATTTTAACTTCGAAATCATTAATTTCATTATATTTACATTTGTCAAAGAAACATAGAATTAATTATATGTAACCATGTAAACTTTAGCTTTCTTTATATATCAGAATTCGTTTAATGCTGAGTATTGGAACATCTTAGAATACGTTTGATCGGATATGTTATAAGAAACACGAAATGATTCCATAATATCTGAAATGTTGTAGCCGAAACTTAACAATTCTTTTCTAAAGAAATATGGTGAAAATCGTCTTCCTCTCGGAGAGATACATTATGATTAATGCACAACTAGCGAGAATACATTTCTCACGCATTATTTAATAGAGAAATTGGTTGATTCGATTCTCGACCAAGATCAATATATTGTGATTTTGTGATCAACTGCCAACAATATGACGATGGCAATTATCTTTTCCCCAAGAAACATCTGCTTTACAATCAATAGCTGACAATTATCCATTCATAGAGGCCGGTGGAGTTACACTAGAAGATTCCGCTTTCGTGTCTGAATTAGTAAAAATATTTTTGCCATGTTCTAGATTAGCGTACCACAACTCCGACCAAATTTATAGACGATTACATAATTGTGTCGATCGAAGGTGAAAGTTACAATTTTACAGGAGTACCTAGGCCTAGGGTTTTCGTCCAGGACAAATTCTAGTCAAACTGAAGCATTTCTTCATTTTCGTGCCTTGGATAGTATCACAATTGCCAGAACTATACGTTGTGAAGGTGTTGTATCTCAAGTATCATCTTTGATGAAGGTTTATCACGTTTTATGGCTATACGCGTGGGTATAGCAGGCCATTGTCTTTCAGAGGTTATAATACGAATCCTCTCCAATTTTTGAGTACTCGTAGGCCTGTCAAATTTTAAGAGAATTACCTACTTTTATAGCAAAATTGAAGATCAATTTTGAGCAGGAATGTCTTGTCCCAGTTATCTTGCAAGAATAACTCCAATATTGTTTTGGTGTTGATACGCCTTTCGTCCCCTGGGATAGGTACAAAATTATGAAGAATTCAAAATTTGTAATACTGGCTTAATTTCGTAGACAAACGTGCAAAGTTACGTTTTTCTTGGTGGATTTTGGCAAATGAGTGGATAAGACCCAGACCAGGATATCAAATTATCAAAATATATATTGGGTGTATTTCTTCAACCTGAAATGATACGCTGATTGTGTGAGAAGGACTAGGAGATTGCAAGTAAATAAAAATGTTGAAAATAAACTTATTTCTATGTGGACTTATAATGATATATTTAATGTAAACGTCAGCATATTTTTATATTTTTTACTTCTGTCTGTATTATTCATTTAAAAAACCTAGTAACTTTTTTATAAATAAACAAACCCTGATTTATTTTCTTACTTGTTTATTTAACATGTAATACCTTAAAATGGAAAGACAATGAGTTCAGGTATACGTTTATAAATTTTTGATATTTTTTTTAAAAAAGGAATAAGCTACTGTACTGGTCAAAGTTATTTTATTACTTTAGGGCAGATGGTTAGCAAATATTGAAGCTAAGTGAAATATCAATTACCTACATACAATTTTCACTGTATTAATGACGTGAAGTACTGCATTTCTGCCTTTATAAAAAGTATTCTAGCGTATAAAATATACCTACTTTAAAATTGAATATATTTACGTTGATATATATTGTCCTATATGTAAATTTTATGTGAGGAAAATTGTTGCATAATTAAATTATATATTAAAATATAATAACGATATTAATGATTAATATTATATATTAATATGTTATAAATATTTATAAGTCTTTTGTTTTAGTATATTTTAGAATGGCTTGTATTCATAATAGAATGTATTAAAATTGTACTCCACGTTAAATAAAATAATGGATTCAACTATTTGAAAACATATTTCAGTCACTCGTTTATGTTACGAATGGTATCCTTAATCTCTTACTTAATAATGAATACTGCAACAAACTGTATAGTATTCATCCAAACTCAAAATAAATAATAAAGAAAGGTGCATTGAATATACATTAAACATTTACTGTAAATTTGCGTTACTACTGAAAAAGTGAATGTCATTCATATTTGGTTTATTATTTTTTTTTTACGATTCTAGTTAGCACAGTAAATATGTGTTCCGCTTAGCGGGCAAGTTTCACGTCGAAATTTATTTTTTGACAGAGGAACTTTTGAAAATAAAATCTTAATCAAATTTAGTAAATCGGAAGAAAAAAAGTTATTTGCTATCAACATTAGAAAATAGACTGTAATATCCTGTTTATGGATAAAACTATAAATATGAGTTAATCGCGAGAGTTTCATTGTCAAATTTCTTTACCGATAACATTATATTTAGTACTTACACCACTTCTCTTGTTCGTGGTCGGTTTGATGAAATGCATTAGGAAATTAACTGCACAATTATATGAACATGATAAGTGTTTGCTGCATACGTTTGTGCTCATTCATTTTGTAGGCTAACTACTATTGTCGAAAATGTTTGTTTCACGATTTAATAGACATTGTATTTTTACCTTTTCGACAATAAAAACTGGTCCTTCGGTGTTCTTTGTGATTGAAATTAGAGTTAGAACCAATAATCTATCTCGATAAGACCGTTTACAATAAGCATCCTGAGTAATTAAATCATGTGAAATATTGATTTTACGTTGATAGTTATAAAAATCCATAGTCGTAATAGTGTTAGAACACTATTCGAACACAATACTTTAGAATTAAAGTTAAGATGTGTACTATACGAGACTTATTTTTATAGGTTTTCGTAAATTCACCGGATGAATTCCCTCAGCCAAACAGAAATGAATATGTACATCATGGAGGTAAAAACTCTACAGGTTTTATGTTAGAACTTTATCCCATTTTAAGTACTCCAGAAGTTAAAGACCTTAGTGAAAGTCAACGAAAGTGCATTTGGCCGAATGAAGAGCATTTAGATGTTTCCCCCGTTTATAACAGAGCTGCATGCAAATTGCAATGCAAATTTCAAAACATAATGCGATATTGTGGCTGTGTCCCGCATTTGTTATACTCAAGTGGTAAGTGACAATTAGTTGAATGATTTTTGCACCTTACGAATATGTCACTTAGAGGATTGTTTTCCTTTTGAAAAATTTTCCTGATGATTTGTCATAATAAAACATAGGTTTAATGTTTCGTCACTTGATAAGTAAAATTATTAATACCATAAGAATGTATAAAATCAAATTTTTGACTTAGGTGGCAGCTATGTAATACTCAAGAATATTTTTCTACACATTATATTAATAATTATTTGGTAGGCATTCCTGAAACATATTTAACACTAAGAACAAGTAAATACATACGCTTATGGTTTTGTAGATCACTTCGATTAATGCAATTCGGTCAGATAAAAGATTTAATACGTGACTGATTAGTGATGTCCGGATTTGTATGTAATTACATATTTTTTCCTTTATATGTAGGTTCGTCAAATCCTTAAATGTTTGTGATTCACACCTGTAGGCTGCTTCAACTCAAGTTTCATATGACATTTTGACCAATATTGCATATTTCTAAGGTTTCTACATATTTTTACATAAAACAGTCTTAAAAAGTTGCGTTTACTGAAATTTTAATTTAAATTGTAAAACAAACTCTCTAACTGTGCAAGGCTTGCATCTAGATTCAATTCTGTCTTTTTTATCTTTTTGTTTCTTTACCGAAATATAAATCTCTCTCCTTTTTATCTGTCAAACCATGTTTCGCAGAATTTTCGCCGATAACAAAAGAAATATAAGAAGAAACAAGTAAATATTCTCCGTCCGAGGTACATTAGCAGCGCCCTTTATTCTCAACTCTTTAGGAAGACAGATCACGTGCCTGACAGCCTACTGGCCAAGAAATTATTAAAATGAATTTATTTGACTGTTATCGGAGGTCGGATGGGAAAAAAGATGAAAACAAATCCTGCAATTCAAGTTAAAACTGTATGCTAGTGTGCTTCGAAGAATTTACCGCAAGAGTTCGTTCCAAGAAGCTGGCGACAGTGGCAATATAATAGAACGTAACCTAAGCTTTCAAAGAATTTTGCTTGTTCAACTGAATGACAGGAGGGCAGTACTCTAGTATTGCAGTTGCAAAACGCACGTGTTCTTTATTGACCGTCGAAGTTAGAAATGGCTCCGGTTGCCTCAACTTTATCCCCGAAATTGCGGTTGTGGGTAACTATCGATGATGCGTTTACTACGGACGGCACAGTGGTGTTGTGAAAAGTGTGTGGTAAAAAAATGGATGTTCAATGAAATATCAGTTAGAACATGAACAAAGTGCACTCCATGCTAGGAATAAAAACTGGCAAACTGAAAAAAACAAGTACTCTTCACACAAATGCAACAAGTTTCTTCAGTGAGAGAGTTTTTCAAAGACTTGTGCCAAGCAATGGTAGCAGCAAACATTCCTTGTAACAAAGTTTAAGTTCCAAAATACCATGCTTTTCTGGATAATTACTCGAACTCCTGAAGAATCCACTCTTCGAAAGTGTTATCTCGAAGTTTGTTATAGGGAAACTATAGATACCATTAGAGCAGAAATAGGTAATTCATAAATTTAAAGTTCTGTGGATGAAACAACATAAGTTTTTGCACGTTATGTAGCAAATTTCGTGATTGGAAAGTTAAATGAAGATGCTCCATCTAAATCCTATTTTGTTGCGAGTGAATCGCTGAAACGCACGAATCATTCCACGATTGCTCGCTTTGTAAATGATGGTGTTAAAGTGTTGTTTCCTGGAGGAGTTCAGGAAGAAAAGTCCTTGTTCTCTATACAGACAGTGCAGCGTACATGTTAAAAGCAGCTAGAACACTTAGAGATATTTACCCTCACTAAATTAATTTCACCTATATGACATATGCTCTTTAGCGTGTTGCTGAAGAGGTGAGAGACAACTTTTGCGAAGTAAATCAACTAGTTTCTTCAACGAAAAAATGTTTGTCAACCCGCCACAACATGTTCAAGTTTACAGAGATCAACTGCCAGACGTGCCACTTCCTCCGGAGCCTGTGGTAACGCGATGGGGCACTTGGATACAGACAGTATATTTCTACAATGAACATTTTTAAAAATTAAGCATGTTGTTCATTTATTTCCATCGGAGTTTGCTGTGTCAGTAGGCATTGCTCAGAAACTGTTTAATGACTCAAAAGTGGCGTGTGATATCGCATACATAGACAGCAATTTTGGTTTCCTACCTATATGTATTAAAGGCTAAAGACTGTTGGGCGGTCTCTTCCGGAATCCATGCAAATCCTAGAGGATGGAAGGAGACTGCTGCAAGGTATGTGTGGAGATGTAGGAGAAAAAGTTCGAAAGAAACTAAATGCAGTGATGGAAGGAAATCCGGGTTACGACAGTCTATTGGCAGTGTGTGAAATTCTCATTGGTGAAACAAGAACATACCCTGAAGTTATTTCCCTCAACTACATCCCCCTTTTGAAATACACTCCTGTTACCTCATGTGATGTGGAGAGATCATTCTCTGCATACAAGAATATTTTATCCGATCGTCTTCAAAATTTTACTTCTGATCATTTGGAAATGTACCCTGTAACCCATTGTGCAACAACACACAGTTAAACTTAAGGCACATCTTTTCTAACTACTTCAATTCAAATTAAAAATGTTCATTAGTGGAAATATTCTTCAATCTTAGTTCATCTGGTATTGTTTAAAATATACAGGACTGTTTTTCCCTGTATGAAATAAATTTATATAAAACAATTCATTTCGTCTTAAGTTGCTTTTGGTATTTAAATTTGTATATTGCGTACAATTCATTTCAAGATTGGGCCTTGGTGACGGATGCGCATTTAGTGTAAAATGTTCTAGATTCGAAACGGGACCACAGCACACCACATGTGATTTCTGACGTACAAATGTCGTATACATTACTTTTCTCGGGGATTTCCTGTTTCTCTCTAGCCGATTTACATCTTCCTTCATTCGCGTGTGATTTATATTATCCTGCAATCAGTCACAGCAGTGACGTATGGCTACAACGATATTGTGTATATATTTTGTGAATTTCTTCTATTTTTATATCTTGGTTTTGAGCAAAGGTATATAAAAGTACACAATCTGTCGTGTAGAAGAACAGGAAGAAAATTATTTTAATGTTGTTGATTCTAAATATAAAGAAATAAGATTTAATCTCAATAGCTAAAAATATATGTTGATTTTATAAGTATAATCTATGATCTTAGTTACCGTAACAACAGATAGTTATTTATTCAAAGGTTGCTATGACAACCATCAAGAAAATTATTATTAATGAAGTTAAGTGAAAAGGATCAAAAGTAATAATCATGCAAAGTGACTTGTCTTATTTAATACAATTTAACCGTGTTTGCGTATTTACTAATTACGTAATCTGTGGGCCGGAATGTAGCATAAGAGTAAAAATAAATATTAATGTTACATTTTAGATGGTGTTTACCTACCAGGATTACCTTGAGATTAGTTTTGATGTTCAGTAAAGCAATCTCAGCATGGTCTTCATCACGGAGTATACTTTTACTCAGAGGTAAGAGAAGAATTTATAGAAACATCAAAATGAAGGTTACTGAAAACGAAAATGTAAATGAAGAAGGTGGTGATATAGAGCTATCAGATATGAACTCGTTAGCGAACGTGGCTGATCTTATAAGACAGCTTGGTCAGCAGATATCGCAGCAATAGCGAAAAATAGATGCCCAGTTGGAGCAGATGGACACTAAAATGAATACCAAGATAAAGCAATTGTCACATCTAACACAACAATCTATGGATACCAAGCTGAAGCAAATGTCCCATGAAATTACTGAATCCATAAATGCTAAGTTTGGTCAAATAACTAATCAGATGGACACTAAAATGGATAGTAAATTGGAACAAATAAATCAACAAATACGTTCAAAATTAGAACAAACAGATTATAAGATGAAACAGATTATACATCGACTTACTGATGTGCAATTTCGGTAGAAGCTGTGGATACTTTTGTTAATGAGCATACTAATTAGATTCGGGAATTGCAAGAAGAAGTAAGTACGATCAAAGAGAAACTTAATACTGCAAATGGTGATCGAATTCCGGATGTCAACATTGAACCCATATCATATGAATTCAGAATAGTAGCGGAGGATAATAATTCATGCAACGGATACTCAGACAAGGACCATAGTGAAGCTATTATAGAGAGAAATGAGAGAAAAAATCATTTATCTCACCGCCGGAAAAAATTCCCGTAAATTCCAAATCATGTAAGCATAATAGTAAAAATAACTATTTTTTTGGTTTAGGGAAATTAGATCCCTAAATAAATTTAATGAAAGATCAGATGACATCCTGGCCAGCACTTTCCTAGAAAAACTTACAACTGTACATTGTATACTTGTAATTTTGGGCAATAAGTTATTCGAAATATGTACTAGGCTGGCTGCAGAAGAAGAGAAAAAATGTTTCAAATAATGTGATTGTCGATAATGTTAAAAGAGATTTTCAAATGTTAAAATAATAGGACTTTGGATACGAGATTGTCAGGGGCAACCAGATAAATAGAATATAAATAAATGGAATCAGAATTGCAACGGACGTGTACCGTACCGTGTGGTTGAAACAATCCGAAGTAATCTACGTAATAATTTAGATTTTAAAAATGCCTCACTTTCTAATTTTCAATGTAAGAAATAAGAGAGGTTTTAGTTCGAAATAGACATCACAACCCCAAATTACATAAGAGTTTTACTGATTTTGTAGTATCCGTATATAATGAATTGAAATTAATTATACCCTATCAACACAAATCAAGAGTAATAGCATCGATCCGAATCTTGTTACCTTTCAAATTACAACAAATGTTGACTTCCGCAAAATGAGTTAATTTCAATCATCTTATTATGATGGAGAAAAATTGTGAAAGTCAATCTATGTTACAGTCTAATAGTAATCGCAATCAAGGTAATAATAATCCTAATCAAGTTAGTTATGTACCTGTTCGCAACATTAATGTCAGGGAAGAAGATTTTAATGCTAGAAATAATAATAGATTCCATTGTAACGAGAACAGAACTGAACCTAATTTTACCGGTAATAGAACTGAATCTGATTTTAGGAGAAACAGGAATAATAATCGTAATACATTTAGGAATCAAGAGAACAATCAGTTTAATGTTCCACAAAATGGATTTCATAATAGATTCATAGGTGGCAGAAATTATCAAAATGGAAATCAGAATACCGTTGAACTGCATAATAGACAGAACCGTACAGAAGATTGTAGCATGCAATGCAACTTAACTGAAACCTTTGGCAATGTAACTTAAGGCAATGTTATGGCGTCCGACAAAACGCATTCAATTATTTTTTTGTTTTATTTCACTTTGAATACAATTATGATTTCATTTGTAATTCGTACTTTGAATTCTATACAGATAATAAAAATAATGGATATTAAGTTGCAGCAAATTCCGTTATGAACACGAGTATGGCTTACTAAAAGTTGTGATAAATATGCTCGAATAAATAAAACATATTATATTCTATTCTAACTCGCATAAACTTTATGATTCTTAATATAATAATTTCTTTACTTGTATTATATCTTGTTATGATATTGATTATTTTGTTTTGTTTAGTGTAATGTTATAATTCCTTTGTAATTTGTACCTTTTTTCTGAATTCTATGCAATTTACATCTATGCATAGATACAAATATTGTTTGTTAGTATTGTACTTTTGTCCAAATAGAAGAAATAAGTTCTATAGTATGTCAACATATACTAAGTTGATTCGACCATGAGATCCCATAATATTGAATTAAAGAATATACCTTAGGCTCTGAATAATTAAATAAGTTAATTGTTTTTGAATAAGTCCTCTTTGTTGGTAAGTTTATAGAAAATAAAATAGAATAAATTGTTAAATGAATATAAGAATGAGATAAATGAAATTTATATATATATATATATATATATATATATATATATATATATATATATATATATATATATATATATATATATGTGTGTGTGTGTGTGTGTGTGTATGTGTGTGCATATGGATTGGAATATATGAGGGCTATTCGGAAAGTAATGTAACTACATATGTAAAAATAGGTAACGGTCCAGGATTCTTTCTTCAATTGTGACCAATTCAAGAATCATCGTCGGAGCCATATATACGATTATATTGTGTATATATTTTGTGAATTTTGTCTATTTTTATACCTTGGTTTGGAGAAGCGGTGCATAAAAGAACGCAATCTGTCGTGTACAAGAAGAGGAAGAAAATAATTTTAATGATGTTGATTGTAAATACAAAGAAATAAGATTTAATCTCAATAGCTAAAATATATATGTTGATTTTATATGTATAATCAATGATCTTAGTTACCGTAACAACAGACAGTTGTTTATTTAAAAGACGCTGTGACAACCATCAAGAAAAGTTATTTTTAATGAAGTTCAGTGAAAAGGAATAAAAGGTAATAATCACACAAGGTGACTTGTCTTATTTAATGTAATTTAACCGTGTTGACATATTTAAAAATTTACGTGAACTGTGGGCTGGAATGTTGCTAAGAGTAAATATAAATATTAACGTTAAATGGCTTTATCAGCTGTTCAAGCATTTCACTTCATTGAGGGACTTGCATTAAGCAGGATAATGTGTGGTAGATTTTCCTTTTTATTTTAATAATTCCTTTAAATATTGCATACTGATACGCGTGTTAATATTACGTTTTCATAAATATGTAACATATGTGACAGTAGATATTCTTATCTATTACATATTTCTTACATTTTAAGCGATTTTTTTACATATTTAGTGGGTTGAAATTACATGAAAATACGGACTCTACTGATTAGATATGCGAGAAAAGTATGTTATATTGATTTTGTTGCTGTGAATATTTTAATATACAAGCTTCTACATATACATTCAACAAAATTATTTCGTATGAGTGTGTGTGTGTGTGTAATTTTAAATGAATTGGAACCATTTCCTTCTCTGAAGTCTATACATATTTCCTTCTTTATATTGCTAAGTTATTTTATGATCCATACTCACTTGAAACACGAAATTATTTCAGGAATTTACAAAGAGTGTGATCACAAAGGGTTGGTGTGTATATCAGAGAAATTTAATGGTAAGTATTATTTAAATGTGACTAGATATACTTTACTGATTCATATTAGCTTTGTTGTCATAGAAAACTGAATAAGAAAACAAATAGCCTAACAAAGCAACGCTTGTTTTAAATTAGCAACTGTGTGAAAGCTTCGTCCACTACCTTTACATATTGGCTTCATCAGACGCTGTCTCTTGATAGTGCATAATGGATCTAATGTATTCAGTTAGTTCAAGAAACTGTCACACAGTTATCATTATCAAATGAACTCTGCATTTTCAGTAAATTGTTTTCCTAGATATGCATGTTTATCCAAAGCAATAAAAATATACATTAAAATATTAACAACCTGTAATAACCTTATGTTTCAAAATTTAAAATGCTATTTTAAAACGTCAATTTCCTCATGATTAAGTGGTAGCTTTTGCCGCCGAATGTGCATGTGGTTCTTATTAAGTGGGGGAACTTCTGTTTTGATCGCATCTTAAGCTGAGAGTACTTGTTGATATTGAAGACATTAGAATACTCAGTTATTTCGATGGTACTTTGTAGCTACCTCGAATTTTAAAAAGTACAACTTTACAAGGGAAGAAACGAAAGGTTTTAAAAAGTTGGAGATTAAGTGACATTATTGATGGAGAGGACAGTTTGTTATCGCAGTTGACTTCTTCGTCAGAAAAGCAACTGACTCATCCAATTTAGAACTCTCTCAAACTTTTCTTTCTTCTGTAAAGTTTTCTTTTGTTCTTAAGATACAAGTTAGCTACAAATTACCGTCAATTTGTTATTTAAAAAAAGTATTTTAGGAATTCCGTGAGAGTACAAAGGTGCTCATAATGCACATTGCACTTAATTTTTATTGATGTGATCTCTAATATCATTCAAATATTTTATATTGTTTATGCCTGTAAACACAGGATACGTAACATCAACTTTCTGAAATTTTGTCTTTTATAAGCGCTCTGCAATTAGCCACCGCTAATTTTTTATATGCTATTTGGGGAAAAAATACATGTCTCGCAACATGAGCCCTGGTAAGCACTAGAAGTAAAATGTTACTATAAGCACTATAGAAACAGAAAAGAGAAATTTGCATATTAAACATATTTTTTATAGATAAAATTCATATAATAATTATTTTATTCAGCTTAGCGTTTAGAAATATAAGTTATTGTATTATATTATCAATTTGAGTACAAAATTATTAAATGATATGTCTTTGGAAACTGTTGTGATAACATTGTCTTACCAACTTTAATATATATGTTTGGGGTTCATATTATCTTATAAACTTAAAATAATCCTGAACACGAACACGTCCAAATCTTTCTTAAGCTACCTCAAGTGTTGCTTTGAATTTTTTGTAAAGTACGTATCTGCTTCATAATTTATTAATTTAATCTCAGACATGAATAAGCTTGAACAAAATTTTAAAAAATAAGTTTCAGCTCTTTCAACTCTTTAAACAAATATTTATATTTGGTCTAGGAATTAATTCGTGCGGTTTTACAAAAGATGGCGTAACTAGCTTATTGTCCAATAGTTTCGTTGATCCAAACATGCGTTGAAAACTACTGTCATTGAGCATCTTGTTTAGTATATATCAGTTGCTTGAAGCGGAAACAACAACATTTTTTCTTCAACTGAAAATGGCGCATTTTGTGCCTGATAAAGTGTTTTTGCGGGGAGTTATTCTTCATTGCTTTAACATGAAGAAAAGTGCTACCGCAAGTCATCATATTTTAGTGGAAGTGTTTGGTAACCATGCTCTAGCTGAGCGAACGTGTCAGAAGTGGTTTGCACGGTTTAAAGGTGGTGATTTCAGCTTGGAAGACCAAAAGCAATTTGAACAGCCAAAAGAATTTGAAGATGAAGAATTGAGAGCATTGCTTGATCAGGATTCGTGTCAAACGCAGGACGAACTTGCAGAAGCATTTGGAGTTGAGCAAACAACAGTTTCCAAACGTCTCAAAGCCATAGGAATGATTCAAAAGATGTCTTATTGGGTTTCACATGAATTGAAAAGAAAGACGTTGAAAGAAGAAAAACCGTTTGCGAATTGCTGCTTCAAAGACAGAAAAGGAAGGGATTTTTGCATCGAATTGTAACTGGTGATGAGAAGTGGATTCATTACGAGAATCCTAAACGAAAAAAGGCCTGGGTGAAGCAAGGTGAACCAGGTCCTTCACAACCGAAACGAGATATTCATTGTGCAAAGGTTATGCTGTATATATGGTGGGATTTGAAACGTGTGGTGTACTATGAACTTCTGAAACTTGGTGAAACTATTAATGGACACCGCTATCGACAACAATTAATGCGTTTGAAGCAAGCTCTGGCCTGAAAACGACCAGAATGGAATAACAGGCATAATAAACTTATTTATCAAGATGATAACGCTCGACCACATGTCGCAAAACCGGTCAAAACCTATTTGGAAAATGTCGGATGGAAAGTGTTACTCCACCCGCGATATTCACCAGACACTGCTCCGTCTGACAACTACTTGATCGATTGCATGAATAACGATTTGATTGGACAGCGGTTCACTTCTTCAGAAAATATCGAAAAATGGATCTTTGATTAGATTGCGTCAAAAGATGAGGAATTCTTTCGACACGGAATCCGTAAATTGCCTGAAAGATGGGAGAAAGTAGTGGCTAGCGATGGACAATATTTTTGTTAACGTATTCATTTACTTTGTTTTTGAAATAAAGCTTCAATTTTTATTAAAAACCGCACGAATTAATTCCTAGACCAAATATATTTTGCCAAACTCACAGTTCATAATAAATTATACAAAATAAACTAAATTCTTCAGTTGATTAGTATTGGAATGATGTTACAAGATTTCGTAGTTATGAGACAGGATATCTTAAACTTCTGAACTTACTTAAACGAAATATAACAACTACAATACTTACGTTTAATACTTACATATGTTCGTTTGGACATATACTCTTTCTTTGTGATAAATAGCAACTGAGAGGATATTTTGTTAACGATACAATTCATATCAAATTATTAACACGAATTATGCAATTCACGAGAATCGATTATTTTATCCCCTATGTGGCTATAACTTTGGTAATAGGCAACTGATTGGTTAGAAAAATGGAGAACGAGCCTTATAAACACATTTGAAAATCATAAACAAGCGAACAATGGAAGGATGAAATTTTGAATACGAGACCAGAACGAAACTTTGTCATTGTTAATTTTTCACTTTGCTCGTAAAAATGAATAATACATTCAGGATAGTTTCAAAAAATGTGTCTTTGTTAATATTGCATTACAATTAAAATCTAAATATTCCCGGTATTTATAGGTTTAAAGAAAGGTAAAATTGTCACAACAGATATGTGTATATCTGGAAAATTCTTAATTCACAATAACCTGTTTCTTACGGAGGTTGTGATATAACTGCACTGATTATGGATGGGTGTCTGGAAATAAAATTATTTTAACTTTTATAAAAAAAAGAATAAGTAGGTTCGTCCCGCTCGACCCATTCGTACTGTAGTAATATCTTAGTAGTTTCACATTTTAAATATTTATTATGTAGCAAAGAAACCAAAAGAACAACGTATTGTTTAGTTGATGTTGTATCCTAATTAATCCGCAACGCGTACGCATGAAGACTGCCAGTAATGAGTTTTACTTCATACAATGTTCCTTGAAAGTTAGAAATTCATGTACTAGAATTCTTCTTCAGGATTCGTATGTGAAGGTTTAAAGTATTTGCACATTTACGAATGTTATAAATAAGATTGTGAGATAAGATGATTACGAGATTTAACTCAACACTGACATTGTTATTTTATTTGTCTCAAGAAATATATATTGCCTTTATCCTTCTAGGAATTAATTCTATTAATAATAAAATTTAATCAATATTGATAACAGTTTTTTTACATATAGTGGTAATCACTGCAATGTAGAATGTATCTAGAGTAGAGTATGTAGAATTTTTGGGAAAAAATGAGTGGTTTTACTATATATTTTTTATCCACATGTACAGATATTTCTGTATTTAAATGTAAACAATAATCAGGTTAACTTCATTAAATTATTATTATATTATATATTTAACTATCTATACAAGAACTACTAAATCCACAACTTAAAATAGAAAGTAAAATTAACATTTAGCCTGTACTCTTTACAGAATCTTATGATAAGTTCCACGTAAAATTACAAAGGTATGAGAAAGTGAAAGAAACTTTATACGATTTAGAATCATTGACTCTATTTTTCACGCCTTATAAATCATGTAAATTTTTAAAATGATACTATTATACCTCCAGGAAGAATGACTAGAATCGGATCATAAAAATGAAATTTATATGATGCTTACCTAAAGTAGAATGACCTATTTCAATATAAATAGTTTCTGGGTAATTTATTTACACATTCTATTTATGCACGGAAAGTTCGTTTAAGAAAACTTGAATTACTTGTTACATATCATCTTCACGGAATACTTAATTTCGAACTTAAACTTTCTAATCTTTATAGTTCAGAAGGTATAACGTCATTGACTTCCCGCGCTTGGACCTGCTCGTCATTGGGGCGTGGTAAGAGGGTAGCCGAACACAACCGACTGTCTACTGCTCTAAGCGAGGCACTAACCAAGCTGGCCACTCCCAGTAAACGTCACTACACCTTTTCGCGTGAAGCCAATGACGTTATACCTTCCGTAATTTACAAAAAAACATACCATATAATGAATTAATTTAATATCTGATGAAGATAACATTAATTTGTCGACTCCTTTACACTGTGTTTTAGTTTTATTAAATATATACGTGCATATAGATTGGTCAAAAGTGTTAATTTCGAAACAATACGTAATATCGTAGTTCCTTTATTAAGTTCAAGAGTCGTGATGGATAGAGTGACAAGAAGAATTATATATTGCAGGTATTAACATATATAAGACAGAAACTACTATACAAAATGCAAAGAATATCAAATACCATGCTTAGTTAATTCTAACAGGAAGTAGAAGCTTTACAACATGATAAACAAATTGATTATCCTTATATGAAACGAGAACTAATCGTCGCAGGAATGGATACTATCAATCCTTTTACAACTCCTACCAAATACGACACCACTGGTTGTAAGAACGATCAAAACATATATCTGCTACCTAGGTAAATATCCTATGAAATCATATTAGTCTTTACAAGATAGGCTCCTATCTAGATGATATTATTGGAAAGTATCACTACAGATTTATACGAGATACATCCATTACCTACCCGCTATTTGTCATTCATCAACATTCCAGAAAAAAATGGGAATGCAATACTTCAGTGTATGAATTAGTTCTTGATTTATGAAAGACGTACGATATTGTCAGATGACAAATATTTGGAAGTATTCTTACGAAATTTAAAATATTGAGAGATCTAGTTAGATTATTTAAAATAAGGGCAATTGATTGATTAATTAATTGATAAGTGAGGTAACGAGGACGTCAGCAGCGTGACTACGTGCCCCCTCACGAATGAGCGTAATTGAATTCCTAAATAAAATTAGATTAGGAAAACTTTCGTCCACGAGATTCAGGGTTAGGAGCGGTCTAACATAAGGAGATATTGTTGAAATTTGCATTACAATATTCTATACGGAAGTTTAGAGATACTAGCCAGAGCCCATAGCTAAATGGCACTAGCCACGTATAATTGTGTTCATTCAATACTAGATTAGTAGTTTGATGGAGTTTAATAGAAGTGAACGTAAGTGAGACTTTTTCAACTGTGCACTAGATCTCGAAAACGGTAGGTTTTTGGCGACTTAAATTATCCATAACTGTTCTACCAGAATTTAGACTATGTTATAGAATTTCGAAATCTACGATTGCATATACCTGGTTAGGTAGTTGAATTTTGAACACGGAGGTTTGGATTGTTCTACTTTGAGGCGTACGCAGGACCATTCATAAGGTGTTCTTCATTAGTACTGCACAATATGAACGCCTCATATAACAAGGCATTTACGTATAATCGGTACTAAAAGAATTTTAAAGTTCACTTTAACGAAATTCTGTTAACTAAAAGCAGCAATTTTAGCAAAAGGGACAAATTCCTCCGAATTTTTGTTTAAGAAGCAAATATTAAAAGACAATACGGTATGCACTTTAAAAATATGTATTTAAGAATTAGGGAGATTAACTAAAGTGTGTTCTGATGATTTTCATCGATTTGATTGACCACTGTTTCCGGATGATGACATCACATAACTCTGTTTTGACGTAGTGAAAATTTAATATTTAACATTCTTGTAAGCACTTGAGAGTATAATAGGGGCAAAATCAAACTTGCATTGACAATTACTTGAATCTAGAACAATGCTGTATTAAGTTTTTAAAAATACTCCCCACACATCTTATTATTCTCGACCGAAAAACGAGCATTCTGTTAGTATTTATTTATTCACAGAGTATTTAAAATTAGAAATTTTTATAATTACTTTTTCTTCTTTGCAGAAAATGAACTCGAAAGTGACTGTATCTGTTATCCTCTTTGCAAGAGTGATAATTATGTAATGACGATTGTTGGTACCATGAGGTAAGAATGAAACTGATATTCTACTTGTAGGCATAAAAGAAAATAATATTATTACTATTAATTTTTCTCTTGGTGTAATTATTAGCCAAAATTAAGATTCTGTTAATTTAAAAACAATACGTATTTAGAATTTTGAAAATTTGTGTAAAATAAGTATATATACAAATGTGATTATACAATTAAATATGTCTAACAAACAATTTCCGGTATGAATAATATTGTCTTTGTCATAATTTGATCATAAAATGATATCCGTTGGCTTTGACGTTAGATAAACCTGAATTTCTTTGATGAACGATTACGATTTAATATAGGAATATTTACCAATACTACGATTTAATACATTACGATTATATATACAATTTAATATAGGAATAATAGGTAATTCCAATTGTTTTACGTTGTACGATCACGTCACCTTTGGATGTATTATAAATAGTATTCTCTCAACATTGTTACGTATACATCAAAGAGTAGCTAACACAAATACAAAATATTTCTAGAGTTTTTGAAATAAAATATGTTCAAAATGCTTTTATTTCTATTTGTTCTGGTGTCACTCGAAAGTCTAAATGCTTAATAACGTTTTATATACTAGCAGAATTTATTCAGGTAAGAAAAAACAACAGCTACGGTCATCGCACCTTATCTTAAATTTCCCGAGGTTTTACTTATCTTGCGATAAAATAATCCACCTTGTTCTTGTACTTGTTCAAGAAATTCTCATAAAAAGGTTTAAACTCTGAAACAGGAAACGAAACTTCGTCCTAATCATTTACCAAAATTATCTGATTTTCTGTATTACGTACATCCGACATTAGGTGAAATACGTTCATCTTAAGGTCTTTCCTTCAGAAATTTTATTTCAAGCTTTGAATCAATCAAAGATTTGGTTTCCAAATATTACATATCATGCACAAACACCGAGTCTCTCAAATGATTTCTTTTCCGGCATCAAATAATTATAGCTTATGTTAATTTAGAAATTCGTTGAAGAATCATTATTTCTATAATTGAGACTGAAATTATTACTCATTCTAACGTAAAGTATTAACAAATTGTTATAATTAGTCATGTTGTCTGAATTACCCATATATGGCTTACGTACTTAAAATGTTTTGATTTCCTTATCATGTTTCGTCACCACATAGATTTCACAAACGTAAAATGTAACCATTTGTTCTACTTTTGTATCGCTGATCATTTTGCACCATACAAAAATGAAAAAAAATATAAAGTAATAACCAGTACATTACTTAATAAAGAATAATAAACAGTGATAAGACTGAAATAATTTGCAATATGGGTCCATTTTTGCGTTACATAATTCTACGTCAATATATATATATATATATATATATATATATATATATATATATATATATATATATATATATATATATATATATATACGGTATTAAAAGGAGTTTAACGCCAACTTTGAACGTCGAGAAAATGCAACTTGTTCTCTTATTTAAATGGTTGTAAACATAGCTCCTAAATGGTGTTCCTTTGAAGCACTTCAAGACTAAATTGAACTCTATAGCAAGTGCTGAGAAGGTGCGTTAATCTACTGTCAAAGATGTATTGTATTGAAGAAAATAAACAACACACCCATAGTATTCTTTACAATGCATTTCAAAATGTTCTAGTAAGAGTCTTGAAATTGATTACTATATATGAATCAGTTTAAACAAATATGCAGCTATTTGTGAAAACCTTTGTACTTTGACCTGACTAGCGTGTGTATTGAATTATACAGAAAGTTGCAAAGGATAAAATTACACAAATTTAGTTTTGCGTCACAGGAGTGAAATGCAAAAGTCTTGAGTCACTTAGACTCTGTGTAAGGTAAGAAGTGACGAATAAATAACAAGCAGCTGAGTGCGATTTTAAGGTATGGTTGTGAAGAGCACGGATGAATGGGAGAGCTAGAGAGCGACCACTGTGAATTTTCCAACATACACTGGGTCTTCTTTAGCTGCGGTGGCTCAGTTGTAGAATGTTGAGCTTTGTTCTATTGACTCCCTTTTTCGATCCGAGCTCCCTGTGAGAAGCACCTATGTGGAAGAGATTCCACCAGTGAGTGGATTTTCTCGATGTTTTCCCGTTTCATTCCACTTTATTTATTCGACAGTTTCACTCATTTATCATCATGATTGTCTCTTTTAGCATATCGGGCATAAGCCTCGAACGTAAAACTTAAATAACTTGACCGTTATCCGGGTACATCATTTATGTAACTTAGAGGAGCAACCGGGACCTGTCATGTCCAGTGCAAAATACGCAAAATACGCGTTTTAAGTGCAAAATTCGCAAAATTTAATGCCTATGGTTACATACTGTTCAGACTAATCTAGATTTTTTTTGTAACTCAATTTATTTTTATTTAAAATTTTATAATTTACAGTGTACAATTATCTATGTAGAAGTAAAGTTATATATTTACATATTTTTTTGTTTTCAATATCTTGTATTTTCTACTTGTGTTTCATATCAGCATTCAAGTGTCCCTATTCACATGTGTATCTTGTCTCCAGATGAAGGAATTTCTTATTCTCTTTTACATTTTTTTACGAATTATGGTTGTCTTGCTGTGTTCGTTGCACACGGCTTAACTGCAAACATAGCAACTTTGCTTCCGTTAGCAGCTTTTAGACAACGGACAAAGGTGCCATCTCTTCCTCATTTTGATGGTGATGATGGTTCTATTTCAGGTGAAATTAGCTTTAGAGTTGTTAGCCACTCGGGCTGAGTATTTGTCCATACAACGTAAGCCTCCACACGACAGACGTCTAAACAATTCATAAAGGTGCAAAAGGCCATGTATTTGTTCGCCTTTCTGACATATATGCATGTACAAGCTCGTCCAAGGAATCTACACCCCCTTTGGCTTTGTCATAATGTAGAATTAAGTCTGATTCTTTATACTTTTCCTCCAAAATAATGTTATGATGGTGTGTTTTAGATAGAATAAACACAGCTTTATTTTCCTTCGGAACATAGCTTACAACGGTCCAATTTTTTGTGAATCCGAACACTGAAGAATTTTCTGGTCTAATCCGATGGGGCTGAATATCAGTAGGAATAAATGTTTAATTCTTTAACACGGTCCCTACGAGAGTGAGTCAATTATTAACCAGGTTTCTTGCTAGACCATAATCAGTAAAGTATTTGTCACAAGCTACGTTTCTGTTCGACCTGTGATAAGGTTCCGTAAGAGTTTCAACTACTCTATGACCTAACTCTGGAGCTGCTATCTCATTGTTTTCTTTTCCGGTATGCAGCAAGTCACTAAGAGGATAGAAGATGTCCGAATAGCATACTCAACAAACTTTCATTCCATATTTATGAGGCTTAAAAGGCATGTATTGCCTGAAAGAGCACTTTTCTTGGAACTGGATACGTTGCTCGTCAATAGTGATATAATGTCCAAGAAGACAATATTTTCTCAGATTGTTGTTAATTTTACCCCACACTTAATTTATAGCAATAAAGTTATCCCTTTCGTGACGGAAAGTTCTGGTCACTTTATCATTAAATCTTATAAACGATAACAAAGCTTAGAACTTGTGCCCTTAATATTGGAAGACCCTAGGAACTACTCCACAAAAATCATAATTTGTATAATTGAGCTTGATGTGTCCAGTAACAATTAGGCGAAAACGTACGAATTTCTTTTTCATCACGCTGAGAAATGATTGGTGAAGCGAACTATATTTCTCAGATCAGAATTGTCAATGTACAAATCGAACGCATCAACTGGGTCCTAAAGATATGTTCCTGGAGGTAAAATTACTTTGTTAAATTGGTTTTTCGTTATATTATGGGCACTTTTCTTACTTGTGGTATATGGCTTCGCCAGCCAAAATGTTCCATCTTTCCCGTAAAATCTAAGCTTTGCGATATATTACCAAAAATTCTTTCATCTGATATTTTTTCGCAGGTGATTTCACTTACTTCTGAGGCCTAATTTAGTTCATCACTGTCACTGTAGTCTGTATCATTTTCAGAAAGAGATATGTCATTTTCGTCGCTTATATTGTCATCTTCAAGCAGATTTTGTATGGCTCTTTCACACAACTTTGTTTTGTGCGACATGATGAATATTAAGACTTTTCATGGCTTTGGATTAATTGTTTTAACAAAAGAGACACTGACCAAAGCTTAAAACTTTACTTTATTTTAAATTATAATTTGTTACTGTTTCGGATATCTAGCATATCCTTCTTCAGACACGATCGAAATTAATGAAAATACATATATATAAAAAAATTATATATATGTCTGTATTTTCATTAATTTCGATCGTGTCTGAAGAAGGATATGCTAGATATCCGAAACAGTAACAAATTATAATTTAAAATAAAGTTTTAAGCTTTGGTCAGTGTCTCTTTTGTTAAAATGATGAATGTATATATATATATATATATATATATATATATATATATATATATATATATATATATATATATATATATATATATATATTCGGAAAAAAATACTTTCCAGTAAAGAAATATAGGACTGAAATTTTCTGTATAGACTTTGAAGGCTACCTCAAATATCACTACGTGTGTTCCGCCGCTAACAAAGCAAGAGCGAATTAAATTAATTGTTACCAGATCGTTCAAAAAGTGAGAGATACGTATAAATATTTTCCCAAAGAGCTTTTTTTACATTGCAGTGGAAATGTTACTGTTTGTTTCAGCGAAGACACAAACTGATAGCTACCAATTTTCCCATAAATATGGACTTTCAAAAAGCTAAACAGAACAGTAAAATATTATTTTCCAAGACACAAACTTCAATCTGATTTTAATTCCTTTCAAGAATGATGCCACAAATAGGAAATGTTGGTTAATTATTTCTTGCTTGCTTATCCAATGTATTTCCAAGAAGTATGTAAATAAGATAATAATAATAATAATATGCACACATGCTATTAGGTTGGAATAGCCACGTGTTCAATATACAATTATGTAGCAATTTGATCTTTTATTTTACAGAAATGGCATCAAAGTTGTAAGCGGGTCTTCTAGGCCTCGGTTGCCGGGTTATGTCAGGAAAAAGGTTTTCAATTTATTTAAATGTATGTCATTAGCTTTACCAAATCGATATGTACGTGGTTTTAACTTCCACTAAGGATAGAAGAATTCAGAATTTTGTGTCATTGAGATATGTATGATTATTGAGAAATTCAAAAAAAAAAAAAAAAAAAAAGTTACTGGGCCTGGAAGGCCCCGGTTGCGCGGATAAGGGTCCTAATATTCCAATAGATTTTTTTAACAATAGTTAAAATATTGAAGGATTTTGGTTTTGACTTCAGCAGTTCTTTCCACTTGGCATATTGCATGTCATACACTATGAGGTGATTAATAACTCCAGAAATCAACAGTCAGCTCAACATCTCCATTGGCGTTGTAAACCTCATTCACTGTTACCTGCGATATGAGGTTTTACGTAAACCAAGAAGACAGGAGCTGACATAACTGCACATCCATGAAAGATTCACTAAAGCCAGAAAACTGTTTGAATTGTGTCTCGAAGGTGACAAAGTTCAATGATTCGTCACGCTAGACGGATTGGCTGTATCATGAGGACACCGTAAACTATGAGTTATTTTCCAATGATATAAATGTAGTTGAACCAAACACAGTATGATATGCAAGGAAATTTCTCTACGCAGTTTGTTTGTGGTGATTTGGAATTGTAGTCAAGTACACTCAATCCAATCTGAATGTGAATGTTTAGGACGGTATGAATGTTACCACTACACGGATTTCACGTTAATAAGTAGGTCCTGTCTCTAATAGCCTCGCTGCTGAAAGGGACGTTAAACTCAACATCAACACAACTCAACATGATTGTACGGCCGTGTGAGTAGAAATATTTCCATCCATATAGATAAGGCTTTCACCCACATTCCATGATCTTCAGTAGTCTGCTACACACAAAAAGAGTACAGAAAAAGAGTACGTGTTCTTTATCAAATTTTCCCGTTGTGTTCCCGTTAAGTTCTTTCCAAACCTTTTGGAATTATGTGGTTTAGAGCTCTTGAAAATAGTCAGTCTTTTGAATACCGGTAAAGGACTTCTAAGTTTTTTAACTTTACCTCGCAGACTGTTCCTCTCCATGTCCTTCGATGTTACATCTCCAGGTGGAACGTCCGGTGCACGACCATTATACAAACTTTTATTGTCCGCTTGCATAGTTAGTGTTAGAGAAAAGATATCTGCTGGGCATGTATTTGATTAATATCTTTAACATATTCCCAACAATCTTTCGTAGTCTATATTTATTCATAGTAAAATAAAGCTGTATAGTATTTTATGCATCGTTACGTGAAAAGAAAACTAACGTAAATGGCCCCCAAAAGTCCAATAACACTGGTCGATAGTGAAAAATTTTCTTTCATGAAACAAAGGATTCCTTATAGTTTTCGAGCTGCTAAAAATTAATCTGATCTTAATTTTGGCTCTGCACCCTCAGATTTTGAAATAATGTCAGTTATAGTAGATTATGTTTAAAATTTTAAGGAAATCACAGAACTGTAGTTTTGAAGCCTCCCTACTTCTTTACTAACTATCCAAGAATAACAACTGTTACCTCTTTGGAAAGAGTACGGAACACAAATTCCAACGGTAAACATTAAGGACCTATCGCGCTCAATTTGTAGAAGGAGAAAAGTATTGAAAAAACTGGGGTAACTTTTTTAAAAAAAGAAAACAAATTTAGAAATGTTTGCAACATTGATTGTCACGCTACGCAAACATAAACACAGTAACCCATACCCTATACATTCAGGTGTGCTATATTAAAAAATCAGAGCTCAAACACAAGGTGAGTAAAATAGTGTGGAAGTAATTTTAAAAAACCGGTAAAATTTATTATGTGGAGAAATTGAGAAAAGTTTGCAACACTTCCGATACTCACACATAAGCTCAGTAACGAACACCTAATACTTGTCAGGTAAAATAATCACAAATGTTACCTGAACAGAAGTTTAGAAGATTTTACTAAATGAACTTACAATGTATGTAAATTGTCAAAGATTGTTTTGAAAAATTTCAGTTTTTTTATGGCAATAAGAAACATGGTCAGAATTACTTGAATTACATCCAATACTCCAATGTGTGGAAAAAAGGTGACCTATTGAAGCCTGGCAACATTGTAGCTTCCTTTCCCAGTCACCACTCTACTGTTGCTTAGTTGTATGAAGGTTTGAGCCTCGGTCAGGGAGTGTGTACACGTCTCGTGTAAGTGTTTTTGTGACTCTCACAATGCCTCGAGATTGTGTTACCCACTCAGATAATTTTTGTTATGTCTGTGGAGAATACATGGTTAAGGCTAAGAGGGAAAATTAATACTTTTGGCGAAGAAGGCTTAGGAACTATATACTTTGACAGCAAAATTGATGAAGATAGGCAGTGGATACTTAGTACAGTATGTAATAAGTGTGCTTGGCATTGCCGGTTGTGGTTGAATAAGAAACGTCAAGGTAAAATGCCATTTGGTGGTCCGAAGATATGGCGTGATCCAGCCGACTACGTAAGTGACTGCTACTTATGAGCTGTATACATTCAAAGCAAGAAAGGGAAGGACAAAAAACTCCTGACAATATTTCGATTGCAATAAGACCTGTCAAATATGGTGATAATGTTCCAAATTCATGTACCCCCAGAAGATGATCTCTGGAAGATGATGAAACAAAAGTAGCTCCTTCACAATCAGAGAGCTGAGTCAGATTTTGAATTTGAAGAGAGAAACAACACATATTTTGTAACACAAAGTGATTTAAATGACCTTGTTCGAGATTTGAAACTAACCTAGTGGTAGGCTGAAATTCTTGGAAGCAGACTTAAACAATGGAATTTACTTGACGTAAGTGCCATCGTTTGTTCACACAGGAAACGATATGCACCATTCAGGGCTTTTTCTTTCAACAGGAAGATACACTTTGTGTTTGTTCTGATGTCAATGGTTTGTTTGCTGCTCTTGCTACGACACACGTGGCACGGATGTAGAGACTGTTTATAGACTCCTCAAAGAGTAGTCTTAAGGCAGTTTTAACACGTTCACTGCCACGTGTATACTTAAGTATACACACGGCGTAGATAAGTACAGGCCACGTGTATACTTAAGTATACACACACTAGGTTTCCTTCTTGGTCATGTGTGTTCTTAACTATTGACTATCCTACTTTGCCCTTAGGAGAGATATCACATGTGGCCTGAGAGTCTTTCATTTTGCTGTCAGTTTATGGAATTTGTTTTCTGGGGAAGAGGGATGAAGTTTTGAATCCAGTACATAATTTTCTTTTATATTGAAACCTGCTTGTTGGTACAATATCTATATGTATCATTTAAAAACAAAAAGCAGCAAGCAAAACTAACTTATAGATATATGGGTATGCTGTTTTCTTTTTATATTTTGTTTGAACAATGTATATAATGTAATGTATTTTTGCACTACAGTACATAAAACATTATTTCCTAAATTGTAATACATGGAGAAAACGCACATAAATCTGATAAATGTCAAACAATTAAAGCTTTCCTGAATTGTAATTAGAAAGAAATATGAATTAGTAATTTCCTTCTCATATCTAATATCTGATATGATCACTAATCACTAATATCTAATATGATTTCCTTCTAATATCTAATTCCTGTTATTAGAAGGAAATATGACTAGTCTAATGAATCTCATTGAAGCAGTCTCTACACATATATGGACTCTTAGGGCGGATGTCACAATAGGTCACAACTTGAGGTGCACGCTTCAGTTTGCCATTTATTAGCTGACCACTTCTTCCATACTTTTTAAACAAAAAACACATCGCCCCTTTTTGGATTTTTTCCAGAACTTTCTGTCATCCAAAGAGTGAGACTTCTCCTTTCTTGCCATTTGGGTTGTTTCTTGAGGTTGGGGTTGGTTGTTTGGGGTTGCCAACGCCAGGATAACTTCTTCTCTAAAATCTTTTATACTAAGAGATTTCTCTGGAATAATAGGCGAAGGTGTCAAAATGAGCAAGTGGAAAGACATGAGGGAAGTATTGATGCCTTTAACAAAGCACTGCACAACTGTCTGCATCCAAACAAACAGGAGAGGTGAAGGTAAAGCAAAAGCTCAATACATTGTCGATTACAATATAGGGAAGTCTTCAATGGATATATATATATATATATAATCAAATGGCCTTGCATGATACGCTTTCTGGCGCTGTAGCAAGTGACAGAAAAATCATTGTTGAATTACTGTGGGAAACAAGATTAGTAATATTCCTTTCAACAATATATTATACCAGCAATAAAAAGATAGTATAAAGAGCAACTTACCCATGAAAACTATATTATACATTGTATCATGCTAAAGTATTTGAGAACAAGATCCTGAGACGAATATTCGGACCCAAGAGGAACGGGAATGGGGAATGGCGGAAACTTCATAACGAGGAACTACATAATTTATATGGTTTACCCAACATTGTTAGGGTCGTCAAGTCTAGGAGGCTTAGGTGGGCGGATCATGTAGCTAGAATGGAAGAAAGTAGAAACGCTTTCAAAGTCTTGACTGGAAGACCAATCGGAAAACGACCATTAGGAAGACCTAGGGGCAGATGGGAGGACAATATTAAGATGGATCTCGCAGAGATTGAATACAAAGTAGAAACTGGATGCAGTTAGCTAAGGATAGAAGTCAGTGGAGAGCTTTTGTGAACGCGGCATTGAACCTCTGGGTTCCATAGGCCATAGAGCTAGTTAGTTGGTTCACCATGCTAAAGACACAATAAAAACATTGAATAAGAGTGAACGAAACAATATATTATCCGTGTATACTTTAGTATACACGTGGCTTGGAAAGGACTATGAACCGTCCCAGGCCATGTGTATACTAAAGTATACACGGCAGAAAACGTCTCAAAACATCAAAAACAACACTGAAACCATTAAAAACTGAAAAATCAAGTTAAAAATGTCACAAAAGTTAAAAAGTAAGAAAAATGAACGTTTGGCCTGAACCCACCCATAATCCGAAATTACGCTTGGCAGTCAACGTGTTAATACATAATGACAATATCCTCCCGACTGTATCAATTGCTTATGACACACAGGAGAAAGAAACATATGACATAATGAAACTTATATTACAAGAAGAATAGTACAACATTCTTAAGTGGCACATTGTTGCCGATTTCAAAGTTATAGCTTACTTACAGGACTACAGAATGGATACACGAAACATTGCTGTTTCTTATGCGAATGGGACTCTCGAGCCCGAGATAGTCAGTACCAGAGGAAAGAATGACCACGACGCAGTAAAATGCAAGTAAGTGTTAAGAATGTTGCAACCCCTCTCTAGTTAAATCTGAAGATATATATCTCCCTCCACTCCATATAAAACTTGGCCTTATGAAATTTTTTGTAGTTGGAATGGACAAGAGTGGGGCTGGAATTTAGTATTTGACACTAAATCCGAATCTCAGCGCTAACAAAGTGAAGGCTAGTGTGCTTGTCGACAACAGATAAGAGATCTAATGCGGGACCATAACTTTGATGCAGTGCTTAGCCCTCTTGAGCTACAGTGTTGGGTATCATTCAAGAGTTTGTGTTCCGGTTTCTTAGGCAAGACAAAAGATGAGAACTACAAAAACACTCGTGAACAAATTGTTGAATAATCACGAAAGCATGCATACCACATGTGGCTGAAAATTCACTTTCTACACAGTCATTTAGAATTCTTTTCACCCAATCTCGGCGACGTAATTGATGAGAATGTCGAAAAGTTTCACCAAACAATAGCAGCAATGAAAAGATGTTACCAAAGTTGATGGAAACCGAATATGCTTGCGGACTATTGTTGAGGATTAGTTAGGGACACAGAAGACACCCACAGGAAGAAGACCAAATGCAAAAGAATGAACTAGGTAAATCATATGTAGTGTTCTCTAATCGCATATATATTTCGGTATCACAATCTGAATATTTATATTGTACATATATTAATTTGTTTACTCGAGTTAACCAATTTTTTCTCCCGTAGTAAACAGCAATCCTAATGACTCTTTTAATATACTGAATGTATTGGATGTGTGTTACCGAGCTTGTGTATGAGTATCGCAAGTGTAAGTGTGGCAAACTTTTTAAAATTTCTCCAAATATTAAATTTTCCCTGCTTTTCAAATTACTTTCACTCCATTTTACTCCCCTTGCGTTTGAGATATCTCATTGAGTTTTTAAAATAACACACATGAATGTATGGGATATTGGTTACTGAGCTTATGTTTGCGTAGGGTGACTGCCAGTGTTGCAAACTTCTCTAAATTTCTTCAAAATACCCGTTTTTTCAGTTTTTTCAATATTTTTCTTCTTCCTCTTCCACACATTGAGCGCGATAAATAATAAATGTTTACCGTTGAAATGGGTGTTCCATGCCCTTTGCAACGAGGTATCATTTGTTTTTGTGGGATAGTTAGGAAATGAGCAGAGAGGCTTCAAACTTACCCATTTGCGGTTTCCTCATAATTTTTAAACAAAATCTACTATAACTGACATTATTTCAAACTCTGAGGGTGCAGAACCAAAATTAAGTTCAGATTCGTTTTCAGCAGCTCAAAAACTCTAAAGAATACCTGTTTGCATGCAAAAACAGTTTTTGAATTTGAATTTTGTTGAAAAGTGTAATATAACTGCAATTTAAGTGATAAACCAAAGAATTCCAGATCATATTATTCATTTTCATTGGACTCCAAGGTATGTCAGTTAACTAACGAAATCGAAAGAAGTAGACCAATTAATTCTGACTGCAACAAAGTGATAATATCAGAAATAAAACCTGCTCATAGGACACACAAATAACATAAGAAAAAGTTTTCACTCTACATTAAATTAATACTGTTAATAAATCATTATTGAGAGAGCATGACGAATTATAATGCTACCAAATCTAGAATCTAGACCAAAATCATTTGTTGCCTTTTATTACTGATTCAGCTCCAGAGTTGAGTACTACTGATTCATCTCCTAATATGTATGAATGATTAAATCGCATTAAGCTGAAAAGAATTGGGTTTTTCATTGCAAATTGTAAGGAAATGTTTCCAAAGGAAGCATTTTTCTGCAAAATAACTATTTGTAAATTTGAATCTGTTTCAAATAAGATAACATTGTGTTTCATCTCGTATATTACTTCAAATATCCAACTTTATGGGTATACTAAATCCTCAGACGTAATAACGATACTATATCACACCTTTACTTCGTTCAAAGTCTATTTGTAAAGCGGATGTAGTATTTGTAAAAATCAACGAGGAGTGAATTCCAAAGTGTTTATGTCTGCGTTGTTTGGAGTGTGAAAAGCTGTAAAACTATATTGGTCATTATTATCATCTTAAATTTCAAAGGATTCATTGAGCACTATAGTATTGAGTTCTTTAAAACTTACAATTGTCTTTCAAACCTATAACATTACTCTTAATTCATATTGAACTAAACGTAAATTTGATAATTTACGCTATAGATATTGTTTTACTCGCACTTAGGACAAAAATGATTATGAATTTGCGAAGAACGTAATCGTAGGACATAAAGTTAGAATTGTTATTGATTTGTTACAGCATATACTGATTTTGCTTTGAGTTCGATTACGTTTGCATTCGAAACAGCACTTTGTAAACAAAATGCAGCAATTAAAGAACAGTAATGTGTAACAGAGGTTTGAGCAAATAGTCAACCACTTAACCAATAGCAAAATTTCAGCGTTTGTTCCCGACATTATACACTTTTGTTACACTACACTATTTCCTTTTTGTGTCGTAGTATGAAACCTTACAGTAGTTTTCCTCTTAGTAATATTTGGATATTCAGTTGTTTGATGTATTTAATATGACACGACAATTTTAAAAAGCAGATTATTTTCTATGTCAGTTTCTCATACAATGGAAGTTTTTAACATTCATACACTGATATTACTTTTCAGAGTGGAGAAGGTAACTGCAGGATTTTTCGGGGGAATTACTGCTTTCCCTTTCTTTGCGTTCAAGAGGGACGTGATGTTTGGTAAACTGGAAATGTTAGGTATTGTTATACGTAAATATTAAGAATTTCGAGTCCAATACAAAAAGTAAGTTTTCTTACAGTTGGTAATCTAAGGCATGCACAGTGGTCTTAAAACAATGTTATGTTCAGAGGTGTGTGTATTTTAAGCACATTTGCCTCAATTCAGAAACTTCTTATAAGTTCAGAACATTTTTGTTCGTTGATGTGGCAAATATGAGAATGATGAGTACACCTAGGTACAATCCAAATATGGCACTCGTCTGCAATTATTCGCCACAAGAAAAATTGTTACCGAGTTATAAAATCTTGAGACGTAGTAAGCCACCAAAATCAGAAGAAGCAAGTGCGTAGCTTCAGAACATCTGACTTGCAGTACATCCAATGGTATGTGTATTAACGCCCGACGCATAGATAGAATCTTACTCCGTTAGATTCTCTTGTCTCTTCATTTTTTAAGAAATTCCTGTGACGTAAGCTTTTGATTATGAACAATTAAATTGTGCTTCCACACACTGCTGACTACAATGAAATTGAAAAACGAAAGTTGACTCGAGGGAATGGCAGGTTTAAATATTCCGGTGAAGTATATGTGGTTCCACTTGAATGTGTGTCTATAAATATTTCAAATTGGAGTGTATTCTGAGTTTACCGCTCTAGGGAAACTTACTTATTGTTTGCACCTCGTATTTAAATGCATGTTTTTATTTTCCTAATAACAATTGTGATAAACGATAGTGTAGCTTTGAAACCAGCTATGTGAAAGCAAACTTAATATTAGAGGAGATTCTATTGCCCACATATGGTGATCTCAATATTCTGTGACATGGAAAGTTTGTAATAGGAGTTAACACAATCATGATTTGGAATGGATTCGTATTCTGCATTGGTGACTAATAATATATTTTAGTAGGTTGTAGCGTAATATTTCCATAGTTGTGGATACTAAATAATAAAATTTTCATGAGCGGAAGACAGTGTATTTAAAAGAGTCTAACAAGTAGTTGGTAAATTATGAAATGTAATATTTTCTTTAATAAATATCTTTAATAAATTATAAATGAACTTCGTACCAAGATAATACTTTCTCCCTGTTACACCCTTGTAGACATATAGTTTTTTTAGTATTGCATTGCCGAAATCCTCATATGGGAGTATCAAGACTTAATAGAAGTGGTAGAATGCGCAAATAAAAGGCAATATGTTCAATAATATAGTTGTAGCAACTATATTGATTCACCACTATGTAATTATTAAAAATCAGCGATCTACAAATCTAAGCTTCCCACCGCATTTACTAGTTTGTTCTATATTATTAATAATTAAGTGGAAAAATGCTTATCCCGACAGAAGAAACAAATAAACGAGGAAATACAAGTCCCTAACGAAAATGAGATGGAAGAATCTTCAGTCAGACAACATTGAAACACAGCACGTCGGTACAGAAAAACCACGTCGACGACCTCATGGGAGCTGTATAGTGGTATCCAATTTAGAATCTTGAAACTCAACCGAAGACGAGCTAAAATCAAAAGCATTTCGGCGCGTACTAGATTAAAATTAATTTAAATACTTTCATGGCAATGAATCTTACAGGCAATGTAATTATACAATCAGATGTATGTACAATATAATCTGAGATTTACGCTATACATGCTTCATTGTCTCATTTGGTTAGAGTTTGAATATTTCTTGACAACTGTACTGCGGCAACCGCTTTTGGGGTGAAAGTTTTCCACATAAGTCGTGTTTTTAAAACGTACACTAATTGTACGCTACTATTAACTCTATACCTTATATTCTTCGTGGTCAAAAGGCTGCCACAATTAAGAGGAACGCTTAAAGATCCCACGTCTATGAAAAACATATTTGTTATCAATTCTAGTCATAGCTTAAAAGTAAATCACTGCAACTACAGGTTTTGTTCTGTTTTCGTTTATTGAAGCTGCATTTTGAATTGTCTCCCTTCTTAGATAATGGTTTTGCTACCATAACTAACATATCTACCTTACGAGTCCAGACCAAAATAGGATCATTCCTTTATCGCAAGAGATTTTGTAAATTGCACATAATGGTCGTAAACATGGTATTGAAATAGTGTCACTTTATCGTTGCTGACAAAACATTCTTTTTACGACCTGCCCTCTCACTTCTACCGTCTTTTTCCAAAAAGACGTAAGTTTTAACAGTCATCTGCTATATTGTTACAAGATTTAGAGACATGGTAAGTTTCGATAGTGGCTCTGGACTTTTGCATAAACTCCATATGCGTTGACTTTTATTCCATTAATATTTAAACACTTCGTTTCGCAGTCATTTTTTCAAACGAACATTACTCCCCAGCACTGTCATCATGTGTTTGTAGTATTCGTGGTGAAGCTTTACGAACCTAATCTCATTGATATTTGTAGTCCTGTTATTCAAGTAGTATTGATTGTTGCAGATCTTAATGGGTACCATCAATTATTTGCTTTATCCGAACAGACAATTGCCATAGACATACCATTGATTTGTTATTCTAAACCACTACATTTTAAAAATTCGACATCATGTTACACACCTTCTGGTCTTAGTTCTTGTTAGTGCTGATAGCCAATTAAATCCTGGCGTTTCAGTAACTACTGCCGTATTCTAGGCGCACTACAAGAACTTACAAAGCGTAATAAACAAACTGGACAATTGCGCAATACATATAGTGAATTAGCAAGTTATGACTGCTTCGCTTTTACTGAAACCAGATTAAATGAAAGTGTAGAAAATATTGAACATCTTATTGCCTCATATCTCAACAGTTCCGATGAATGGCCGAGTAAGTCGTGATGGAGGTGTTATGACTTGTGCGAAAACTAAATGTGATCGTAAATTACGTAATAATCTAGCTACAATCTGTGAAATAAAATGGATTTAAATTAACACTAAACATATTTTACAATGACTGTTACTAAAAAATTCGAGAATTGTAATGATTCTGTGCTTGTAGTCCTTAATGAATGTGATATTGTTCTTTTGGGGATTTTAGTTATCTATATATAGGATAGACCCTAGGACGGGCGTAAGTAAATGTCCCAGTGGCGACTAGTTACCCGACATATTTATACAAGAATTAGGGGTCAGTCAATTTAGTCTATTTCACACTCATCCTCAGAGTATTCTTTATTCTCCCCTCTTAACAAAATTGACTCCTATCCATGTAGAGATTTGTTTTAATTGTATTATGAATCTTTGAGCGTAGTTATTCCCTTGTGTAGGCCGTCATATAGAAGTAACAGTTTCGTGCCTAAACAATGTACTTGGATATGGAAGATTTCACCATGGAATAGTATACATCTTGTGATTAAATTAACTCCTTAGTGTATATTGAATAATGGTGATATTAACGATGTTATCTCACTTTTTACGGGTATCACTTTTGCTGTTCTTAAAAAATCCCGTGATAAATTAAAATAATTACGACAGTCCCCTCCATTGTTTGGTCAAGAAGCTCGTTTTCTTCTTTGAAATAAACATCGCGCTGGGGTGCTGTGGAAGCAAACTCCATGTGAACAACCCGTAGGTCTTTAGCGAAGATTAGGAGAAATATGAAAATTAAGATATTGGTGCAAAATTTATAATGTGAATTCACTTCTGAACTGAATAGGTTTTGGACTCTTAAATTCCCGGAGGATATAATCCAACATCTACCAAGAAATAGAGTATATCTCAAATAAATTCGATGGGAAGCACATATGTGCTAATTTCAATTAGTTCCTTTGCAATGGCTTTCATAACCTTGAGATTTCCTTCTTTTCTTAAGATCCAATCTACGTTTGAAAGAACCAATCTTGCAAACTGGAAGTTCAAGCTGACTACAATTACTACCTAGCCTGATGAAGTGAAATCACTAATTTCCTCACTATTTTCTCGTGTTCTTCTGGTCCAGAAAATGTAAGTAATATTTTTGTCTAACACAACGCACATACTTTTGCAACCAACGTCGTAATTCAATACAAGGTGTTCATGTATTACGTCGTCAAAATCCACTTGTGAAATTCTCTTACCTAAAAAAATAAAAAATATATAGAAATAAGGCAAAAACGGCGTTGTTTCAAAGTTTCCCGATGCCGAAAGTGAGGAAATTGTAACTTTGAAGCTGTCTAGTTAGAAAATTATAAGATTTGTTAAAGGTGTGAATGAAATATCAGATGAACTACTACACCCTCTATCTAAATATCCATCTGTCAGAGTTAAATTTTACCGAAGCAACGAATCTTATAGAAGGAGCTGGGGTACCGTAACCCGGATTTAAGAACGCATAGGAAAAGAGAAGATATTGTTCGGTAGGAAATGTCGAATTATCGGTGTGTCAATTTCTTGTGCCGTGCAAATAAGTATTACAATTAGAAAATTTCATATCATTAAGTTTAATATCCCCATTTATGCAACCACACATAACACAGTTTAACATAAAAGAAAAGTGCCTTGTAACACGCAAACCAAATTCTAATGCTAAATATCATTTGATAATGGTAATTGGAGCAAGACGAATATCGTAGAAACAAAAGATGATAAACGAATAATTCCAGAGATACAGAAATCCGAAATGTTGTGAAAACGAACTTCTAGATAAAGAATTCAAAAAATTATTTAGTGGAGAGCCGGTGTAGCATGATAGTTTCACTGACATCTTACATTTGGTGAATGGAGCGAGAAGGCCACTATATGGGTCTTCCAAGCCCTATTCATCTGTCTTGAAAGTGCTGATTAAGAAATATACGAACATCTCGCAGAAAATCTGATGAAGCACCAACGTGCATAAACCAGAGTTGGAAGTTTCTCGAAAGTAGGTAATTTTCCAACCATTCTGGAAAATTTTGTTGAAGGTATTGCAGGTCACTGGCTTACAGTGGTTTTGGTGCCGGGTATTTCTTAGCTGATTTGAAGTAGAATTGGGACGCTGAATCCAAATATGGCGTTAGTTTTCCCCTAACAGCTTTAGTTTTTGAGATATAGGAATTGCAAGACTGACCTGCTACAACGTTGAAAATTGCAGAGGTGCTGTTTTACTGTAAGTGAAAAAAAAATATGACATTTAAATCTGTTATTTGGAACACTTTGAAAATAATGAAAACCATATAAACACAAACATCAAGTACATAATAACTCTGTAACTACATTTTATAATAGTTTTTATGAATAAAAAATCTAATAATTTGTTCAAAACGATCTATTCAACACTTCGGAAGCTTCGTTTTCGTGACATCCTTGAATGTTTCTTTGCACAGTCTCTTTTTAGGTTCCAGCAGTAATCTGCCATCATATGGGCATCCCATCTTCCTTGGTAGCGGTCCTCCATTGTTTTAATATCTTGGTGAAATCTTTCACCTTGTTCTTCACTCAGACTGCCTACGTTGTCTAGGAAACGGTCCAAATGGCTGTGCAGGTAATGAATTTTGATACTCATATTACATCCAAGTTTTTGGAATGCATTAAGCATCTGGTTCACTAGCTCAACATTGTTATCAGCTTTATTATTGCCAAGGAAATTCTTGATAACTTCTACAAATGAGGTCCAAGCTCTACGTTCACTCTCATTCATGGACTCCACGAAAGCCGGATCTTTCATGAGTTGTCTTATTTGGGGACCATCAAATATTCCAGCTTTTAATTTTTCTGTGCTGATCTGAGGTAGCTTCTTTCCCATGTAAGCAAAGCACGGCCCGTCCTTATTTAGCGCCTTTACAAACTGCTTCAACCAACCGAGCTTGAGATGTAGAGGTGACAAAATGATTTTGTCACACTCAACAATAGGCATGTTAATAATATTTTTCTTACCAACAACCATGTCGTCTCTCTGCGGCCACTCTTTTTTTGACCAATGGTTTGCTTTGTCTCTGCTATCCCACAGACATAGAAAACAAGGATATTTTGTGTAGCCACTTTGCTGTCCAAGAAGAAAGTTCACCATCTTTAAATCCACACAAATCACCCACTGATGGTCCTGATATTTAATTTTTTCCATAACCAAAGCAATTGCTTCATATTCTTCTTTCAGTCGTGTTGAATGAGCGATTGGAATTGAGCCATATTTATTGCCATTGTGTAGAAGGACGCATTTTAAACTTCGCTTGGAGCTATCAATAAACAGGCGCCAATCATCTGGATTGTATTCTGGAAGACCCATGTGTTCTAGGAGACCTCTAACATCGTGACAGAATACGAGATTTGTGTCTTCAGTGAAAAATGGTAAAAACTCCTTTTCCCTTGTTCGGTAGAATGTGATTTTAGTTCCTTGTTCTAGTACGTTTTTCTCCTTCAATCTGGAAGCAAGTAATTCAGACGATTCTTTTGAAAGATTAAGGTCCCTAACTAGATCATTTAGCTCATCTTGATTAAACTGTTGAGGAATTGTTGACATTCCCTCATAATCACTGTCACTTCCATCATCCATGTCACAAGAATGTTCACTACGTTCGTTTTCAGTCTCACAAAGCTCTGGCAAGTGGTGAAACGTTGGGATTGGTATTTCATCGGAATGAACAACTGGACGTCTTGCTGAAGGCAGATCAGGATATGTCCACTTGTTCCGGTTATTTCTATTCATACCCGTAACATTTACCAGGCAGAAATAACAGTCATCAACATGGTTTGTGGGTTCCCTCCAAACCATTGGAACACCAAACTTAAGACTTTTTCTTTTTCCAGTTGTCCACTGTCGCAAGTGTTCAGTACACATTTTACACACAATATGTGGAGCCCACGTTTTATCTTGGTCCCCTAGGCGTACACCAAAATATGCATGATATGCTTTTTTTACAAAGTCACTGATATGTTTTCTATTGTCTTTAAATGTGTACTCACCACATATGTAGCAAAACACATCAGGATGGTTAACACAACTTCTTCGACTTGAACTCATTTTATGTTCAGGCCACTAACACGGATGTTAAATATAAAGCCTTAGTATACGCGATACAAGTTATGATTTCAGAACAAAACTCACATGTTCCAACATGTCACTCCACCTGCAAGACAACAACTACGATCCACTAGCCAAATAGAATACCAATGCAATCTAGTGGACGTTCCTGGAACTACTATATGACTAGTTTCCGTTTAGTACCGACAGATAGCAGCACTAATGAGAAAAGAGCGCCGTTCTTCCAAATAGAAATCTCTATAGAGCACAGTAGGATTTATTTGAGTTGCAGAGTTTATAAGATCATATTCAAACTTGTTATTACCGAGAATATTTGTATTTCTTTTGCTTATTTTGTATACTATTGCAAGGAGCATGCAGAAATAGTGGTTACATCATTTATAATTTACATATTTATTTTGGATTGTAATATTTCTTCCACATACATTGTAACGTAAATAACACTACTGGTACAGTAGCCTGTATCTACTAAGTAGAGCTGATAGAAAAAAACTGCTTACATTATTGGATTCAGCGCCCCACACATAGTTAAAATCAGCTCTAAATTTTTAGGCACCAAGAAAATTTTTTTTTCTGTGTGTTCTACCTGTGAGACGTTATGATAAAATTTATGACGCTAGAAGTTCTCCCATTATATGTCTGCCCACACATTAATCGAAAATTTATGTTGGTGTCGGGTTGGTAAATTTGCGTTAGTTTTCATCTGGCCCTTAGTGTTCTTTTTGGATGTTGACAACACCATCTCGCATGAACCGAATCTCATCAGTAAATATGATTAATGAAGAAAATGGAGGGTTCACCAAACACCGATTAAGATACCTCCCGTAAAAATGTATTTGCGAAGGATAATCTCTTTCTTCTATTCCTTGCATATGTTGCAAGTGGTAGGGATACAGTTGTTGTTCTCGAAACACTTTCCACCCGATGCCATGGAAAACACCAGCATTGCTAGAATTTTTGTACTGGTACAAGGATTTTCTTTAATTATAGTAACACCCGTAGAATCATGGGTCTCCGAGGGCGCGCATCGGAATCATATGTAGCACGCACATGTCTTATCGATACCAGCAATTGTACTATGGTTGGGAAGAACACGATTGAGAAACTATTCATGGTATAGTAGTTGTGCACACACTATATGGGTGGTAGGTTCCCATAAGCACAACCATATATAAGGTGCATATCAGCCATTTCATTAAATGTGTACGTCTACATTGATCTTCCTTGAGTAATACCACAAACAAGATGAGCATATACCAAACCACCAAATGCCTCGTACTGCTCCAACTGTTCTGTTCTACTAAACTGCAGATTACAGCAAAATTACAGCAGAATCGAACACGCCTACTAAAGGTCGGCATGAGGTGTCTATTCCGATGAAATAAGTGCAGATGTCTGTGCCTATTACAACAGTCTTGAAAACATAATGAAGAATCAAACGACCTTAGCGTGTTAGAAAATGTATCCACTTAAAGATTCAAAACGTCAGAAAATGGGATAATGGGACTTCCCCTAAAAGGTGTTAATTTGAGTTCAACCTTAAGCGTATCCTCACAAAAGTACCAATATCTCGTCTTTATCTCATTTCACTTACTTCCTTACAGCTACAGGTTTCAAAAGTACTGATCATCGAGGTCGAAGGACAAATATTTTAAACCGAATAACTCATAAACGAAACAACATACTGAGGGGCTATTTCCACCTTTAGTAATAAGTCAAGTATTATATGTCCCAAAAGTACTGACCATCCAGGTCAAAGGTCAAATATTTAAACTCGAATAACTCGTAAAGGTACCAAAGTGTTGAGGTGTGCCTTCACATTTAGTAGTAGGCCACCTAGAGCTACATGTCCCAAAGGTGCCGACCATCCAGATCAAAGGTCAATATTTAAACCCGAATAACTCGTAAACGGAGCAACATATTGATTTGTTTTTTCCACATTTTAGTAATAAGTCATCTACTACTGCATGTCATTAAAGTACTGATCAGCGAGGTCAAAGGTCAAATATTTAAACCCGAATAACTCTTAAAGGGAGCAACGTATTGAGGTGCCGTTTTCACACTTAGTAATAGGTCATCAGGTATTACATGTCTCGGAAATGTTGACAATCGAGGACAAAGGTCAAGTATTAAACCCGAGTAACTCGCAAACAAACATATTGAGGTGCCGTTTCCACATTAAGTAATACGTTATCAAGTACTTACATTACGCAAAAGTACTGACCATCGAGGTCAAAGGTCAAATATTTAAACCCTAATTACTTGTATAAGAAGCGACGGATAAGTTTGTTTTTATATTCAATTTTGTACCACAAGGGAAAGAAACGAAGAAATAAATTTGAGCGGCTTGTGCACTTTTCTATTAACGAGAAAAAAGTAAATTATTGCTACTTTATGTAGCTAAGTGTTTTATATCTTTCTGTGCTATTCAAATAAACGACGAAAAATCAATTTATAAAAAGCAGAAAAAGCAAATATATGCCTTTTAACTAGCAGAGAATTTTATATCATTCTGTACTATCTAAACAAACAAAAGGATAAACTTTAGTGACCTATTCAATTTTGTACCAACGAGAAAAGTAGCAAAGATATGCCTTTTTAACTAACTAAGAATATTGTACTTTTGTAATATTCAAACAAACGAAGCGATAAATTTGAGTAGTCTATATAGATTTGTTCCAACCATAAATGGCGATGAAAGACCAGTTTAACTAGCTCAGTATTTCTGTTCTATTTTGTACTACACAGATAAACGTAGGAATAAATTTGAGTGGCCTATTGTTTCGGTCAACCAGAAAAAGGACTACACGTGTATTTTAACTAACTCTGCATTTTATACCTTTCTGGGGGACTCAAATGAAAGAATAAATTCTAGTGACCTGCTTATTTGTGGTGCTAGATTTTGTACTATTTTATACATTTTTTGTGTCACCCCTTGAAAGCCCATTTTAAAGTTTGGCAGTCCAATTTTTGTGATAGAAATTTGTAATTCACCATTTTATAGCAGTTTTGTACAAGGAGAGCAATATTACTGTTTGTGCACTTTTTGTATACCATTCAAAAGAAACGACGAAAGGCCGTTAAGTTATGGTACTATATTTTTAAATTGGAATCTCTTGTACTAACAGAAAAAATATACCGTTTAAATAAGCAACAAATTGTTGTGATACGTCTTGCGTGGTAAAACTCTAGGGTCATAGGCCAAGTTAGTTACAAGCAAAAATGCTTAACAAGAAGAATTGCTAAATAGATATTAATTGCCTCTCCCGTCATGTATAAGAAATGCACTATATAAGCTGTTTCTGCCTAATGAAATTACACTAAAGCAAAGAAGTAAAAAAATAATGTTAATAGCCGTTTGCTTTCCACACTAGTAAGGTGCCCCTATGTTATTTAGAAAACACATTTTGGCTCAGTAGAATGTGCCTTAGGTGCCACTATACTAGAAATACAAATATTAGGTAAGCAATTCGTAACGTTCTTTTTTAAAATTTATTTAAAGTGCATTAATATTGAGAAGTTTAAATGTCTGCAGCAATTGAATTTTTATTAGACATAAAATAACAGAAAGAATAATTGCGTTGAGAGTTGAATGAAACTGTTCACAGCTAATAATTCAGTACTTAATATAGATGGTGTGTACCATAGAACTTTGAAAACTTTTCTCTTCTTTGGTGAAATGATTTTTCACTTTTTATGATCTCTTTTTGTAACTGCATCTAATTATTCTATTCTGGTTTTCCTTCTGCCCTTTCCTCTATCAGCACGGTGATCCAAAATGGCCAAGAATGCTATTCCTTCTTTTACCTAGTATTTTCATATTTTGTCGTTCTTCATTAGTTTCACTTAGTGCATCTTCGTTGCTTGCTAATGCTAATTCCAATGGAGTATGTTATACACAAGTAAGTGAAATGAATGTATGCAGTTACTCTCTTATATTGAATTTATTTTCGTATGTAACCGAAATTGAATTTCAATGGCAGCTCATATGGGTTAAATGTTATCTTCAAATATTTAGTTAGTAGTCGGGAAAATTTGCACTTTAGCGTCCCCTTTAGTATTTTGTCAACCAATAATTAAACGTAAGATTTAATTCGCTAATCGCATGTCCATTAACCATATAATTATGAGCCTTACTTAGTGGCGGGAGAGGCAATTAATATTTATTTAGCAATGTTTTTTGTTTAGCATTTTGGCTTATAACGAACTTGGCCTATGACCCTAGAGGTTTACCACGCAAGACGTATCACAACAATTTGTTGCTTGTTTAAACAGAACATTTTTTTCTGTTGGTATAAAAGATTCGAACTTTAAAATGTAGTACCATAACTTAATGGCCTTTCTTCGTTTATTTTGAATGGTATACAAAAAAGTGCGCAAACGTAGTAATATGACTGTCTTGGTACAAAAATGCTATAAAATGTTGAATTACAAATTTGCATCACAAAAATTGGACAGCAAAGTTTTAAAGTAGGCCTTTCTCCGGGTGAAACAAAATATACAAAGTAGTACAAAATCTAGCACTACAACTGAGTATGCTACTCGAATTTATACCTTCGTTTATTTGAATTATCCAGAATGCCTAAAATGCTGAGTGAGTTAAAATGTACCTTTTTTCTCGTTGACACAAAAATTAAGCCACTCAAATTAACTCCTGCGTTTATTTGAGTAGTACAAAATGGTACAGAAATACTGAGCTAGTTAAACTGGTGCTACTTTGCTCCTTTTGGTTGGTACAAAACTAAACAGACTACTCAAAATTATTACCTTCGATTGTTTGAATATAACAAAAGTACAAAATTCTTAACTAGTTAAAATGGCATTTTTTTACTACTTTTGTCTCGTTGGTACAAAATTGAGTAGGTCACTCAAATTTATCCCATCGCTTGTATAAATAGTTCAAAAAGTTATAAAATTCTGAATCAGTTTAAAATGAATTTTCGTCTGTTTTTCTAGTTTATACACAGGTAAATAAAATACCAAAATTCATTCATTTTTCACTTTTCAAATTGATACAGAACAGAATAGATCACTAAAATTTATTTCTTCGTTTCTTTTGGGTAGTTAGGAATGATACAAAACTCTGCGATGGTTAAAATGGCATATCTTTGCTTTTTTCTCCTTGGTACAAAAGGAAACAGGACACCCAAATTTATTATCTCGTTCATTTGAATAGTACAAAATAGTACAGAAATACTGAGCTAGATACAAAGCCTAGTCTTCTTTGCCTTTTTTAGGTTGGTACTAAACTAAACAGACCAGTCAAATTTATGCTTTCGTTTATTTGAATAGCACAAAAGGTACAGAAATTCTGTGTTAATTAAAATGGTCCTTCTTCAACTTTTTTTTAGCTTAGTACAAAACTAAATATACCACTCAAGTCTATTGCTTCGTTTATTTGAACAGCACAAAATATATAGAAATTCAGACCTAGTTAAAATGGACTTTCTTCGCTTTTTACTGGTTGGTACGAAACTAAAATAGGTCACTTGAATTTATTCATTCGTGTACTTGAATACCCAAAATCGGTACCAAATTCTGAGCTAGTAAAATGGGCATTCGCTTTTCTCTCATTGGTACGAAAGTAAATAAGTCACTCTAATTTATTCCATCGTTTGAGTAATACTAAAAGTACAGAAATTTTGAGCTAGTTAAAATGGTCGCTTCTCGCTTCTTCTGGTTGATACAAACTTATTCCTTCCTTTATTTCAATAGTACAAAAACGTATAAAATTCTGAATTACATAAAATGGCATTTCTTCTCCTTTTTCTCGTTGACAAAAAGGTAAATAAAACACCCAAATTTATTCATTCTTCACTTTTTTCTGCTTGGTACAGAATTGAATAGATCTCGTCAAATTTATTCCTTCATTTATTATGAGTAGCACAAAATAACATACAATTCTCAGTTAGCTAAAATGACATTTCATTGCTTTATCTGTTTGGTGAAAAGGAAGTGGGACATCCAAATTTTATTCATTCTTCACTTTTTTCTCCTTGGTAGAAAAATTAAATAGGTCACACAAATTTAACCCTTCGCTTCTTTGAATAGTACAAAACATTTAAAATACTATACTTAAAATGGTTTTTCTTCACTTTTTTCTCGTTGACACAAAAGTAAATAAGCCACTCAAATTTATCGCTTCGTTTGTTTAAATAGTACATTATGATACAAAGTTCTCTACTAGCTAAAATGTCATATCTTTGCTTTTTCTGCTTGGTATAAATTTTTGTTTCGTTTATTTGAATAGCCCAAAAGGTCAAAAAAATGAACTATTTAAAGTGGCGTATTCTTGGCTTCTTCTCGTTAATACAAAATGAAATAAGCCACACAAAATTTATCATTCTTGGTTTTCTTCTCGTTGGTAGAAAATTGAATAGGTCACACAAATGTAGCGATCGCTCCATTTGCTACTTCTTCAAGTTTTAATATTTGACCTTTATCCTCGTTGGTCAGTACTTTTGGGACACGTAGTACTTGATGACCCATCACTAAATGTGAAAGCAGCACCTCAATACGTTGCGACGTTTACGAGTTACTCGGATTTAAATATTTGACCTTTGACCTCGATGGTCAGTACTTTTAGGACATGTACTAGTTGATGGCCCATTAGTAAATGTGGAAAAAACACCTCAATATGTTGGTCTGTTTAGGAGTTATTCTGGTTTAAATATTTGAACTTTGACCTGCATTCTAAGTACTTTTGAGGCATGTAGTAGTTGGTGACCTATTACTAAATGTGGAAAAAGCACCTCAATATGTTGCTCCGTCTACGAGGTATTTTGGTTTAGATATTTGACTTTAGACCTCGATGGTCAGTACTTTTGAGGCTTGTTGCACTTGATGAATGCCGGTGTAATTTCTGTTATGTTACATAGAGGTTAATGAAAGGGAACGATTACATTCCTGCTATTGGTTCATATTCTCTGCTGTATTAAATCGTAGTTGAAATCTGTGATACGTTAAATAGTGATTAAAAGGATATACCATATTTTTTATACCTAGAGGTTGCGAAAATACGTGTTCGTAGTCTCTGTGTAATCTCCCCTGTGTTAAAATAGGAGTTGAAAAATATGTTCATTGTCTTAAGTAATTTCTGTTATGTTAAAATAGGGGGTTACCCTGGAAAAAGTGCTCATAAAAGGAAACGAATACTCCCCATTATTCGCCGTTATGTTAGTAGTCTTTGCAATGTTATAAAGGAGTGCTGCAAAAAATACATGTTCTTCGTCTAGGTACTCATACTCTTATGTAGTTTTTGCTGTGTTAAAAGAGGAGTGGAAAAAAATAGTGAAACTCTATTATTAGGTCTGCTACGTGTTCGTAGCCTTATGTAATTTGTGCTATGTTAAATAGGGGTTGGAAAATGTGTTCATAGGCTTTTATTAGCTTTGCTATACTCATAGTCCCTGTCTAATATCTGTTTAGATTATGTGTTCATTGTATTAAGTAATTTCTGCTATGTTAAAATACGGGTTGGAAAAAGTGCTCATAAAACGAACGCATAAAACCCTGCTACTGGTTCATAGTCCTATGTATTCTCTGCTGTATTAGATAGGGGTTGTAATCTTTTCATCGTTAAATAATTGTTTAAAAATATTTCATACATTTTTATGGGCTATTATTAGCTCTGCTATGTTCAATTTTATCAGCTCTGTTATGTAAAAAAATCCTGTAGCCATTCTTGTGTAATCTCTACTTTGTTAAAACAGGGTTTCATAAAAGGGAATGAGTACACTCCCATTATTCTCTGTTATGTTCGTAGTTTTTGCTATGTTACATACGAGTCCTATTAAAGTATGCGTTCGTAGTCACTGTGTAATCTCTGTTGTGTTAAAATAGGAGTTGAAAAAGGGGGTCATAAAAGAGAACGAATACACCCCTCCCATTATTCTTTGCTATGTGCTGATAGTCTTATGTCTTACCTGCTATGTTACATAGGGGTTGGAAAATAAGTCATACTTTTTTTAGGGCTCTGCTACGTGTTCGCAGTATATGTAATTAATGCTATGTTATATAGAGGTTGAAATATGTGGTCAAAAAAGGGGAACGAGTTCAGCCCTAAATTGAAAAGTTAAAGGGAACGAGTACACCCCTAAAAATTGGCCTTAAAAGAGAACGAGCTTAGATGTTCCATGGCGTATCGTTGGACACTGGAAAATGGAGTCCTTGGTATCAGAAAGCCCCAGAAAAAACGAGAGTTTTAGGGTAGTGTGAGTCAGGTGTCGCATACTTACTAGTGTGTTAATTTCTCAGATATTTCCTAACCACCTCTAAGATGTCTTATAGAGTTTGAGCTAGATAACCTCAATGTTAGAGTTTCCTCGCTTTCGGCATTGCACAACTTTGAAACAGAGCATTATTCGCAGAATGTCCATTTGTTTTTTTATTAGTTAAGTGATAGGGTTTTACCAGGGGATTTTGTTTACATAATAAATTACCACCTTGTATATATTTCTCGGAAGGTATATTTCCCAAACTGTGAAAGCTTTGCCAATATCATACCCATCTTCGTCTGGAGATAGAGTACAAGTTTGACCTTATAGACCTATTTCTTTTCTCTCTTTTGTGTCGATTCATTGTGGGATTATAGTTAAAGATAGTATAAAGTTTTGTCAAACCTTTTGTACATAGCCCTGATCATAGGTTCTTGCTGGACGCTCCTGTATTACAAATTTGTCAGGGTTGGTTGCTCATGCAGTCTAGACATTTATGACTAAGTCCCAGTTAGATGCAGTTTATTTTGATATATCAAAATTAATTGACACCACAAACACCAAGTTGTTTCGTTACAAAATATATAATAGTTATAACATTATTGGCATGCTCCCCTTTTTTCTACATTCTTATCTCTCAGATAGAGAACAACTTTTCACTCTTCCCTTATCCATGTCTCCGTTTTGTCTTGTCTCACCCGGAGTGCCAGAAAATGGATCCTCTTTTGGTTTTCTCGCTGGTGGATCACTTACCTCGCGTCTCCTCGAACTCATCATCAAATACGTTATTTTTCGCTGATAACTGTAAATCCTACGGTCATTAACAGTTCAGAAGATGTTTCTTTATTGCAAGCAGACGTACATGTGTTTGTAAATTATATTCTTAATGTAAATTGATTGTAAACTCAAATAAATATAATACAATTTATATTTCCTTAAAGAGGTTGTGCTTTACTACTAAAAAAATCTATATTTTGTCTTTGATGAAAATATTCTCCTTCGCAGATCATATCAGTTTGATCTCATCATAAGCTATGAAACTTCTTGGTCTTATATTTAGATTTCCGAAGTTTTCCTGAAATTGCAGTGTTTTATAAGACTTCTTATTCTCCGATCATTAAATATTGTTCCCTGTATAGAACATGGCAGTACCTACGAATATATCTCCCATTGACTTCTTTTTGACCATATATAGATTTATAATTGCCGAATTACGTAACTACTCGAAACAAGAGCAAATGTCTTTAATGAATTTGTTCCTCTGAAAAACGACGCTGCGCAGCTGGCTTACTTTACCGCTATAAGTTCAGCAATGGCAAATTTGATTCTTTTATTTTAATGTGACACATTAACTTTCGTGTTTTTCATCTCTGAACTTTTTCTCCACTTACTAACATATGAGAAACTTATCTTATAGATTGTAAATCACTCCCTTTTTATAGATTAGCAGAAAATTATAATACCATATCAATAGGATATAACATTTTTCCACCGAGAAAAACTTTATAACACAATTGATGATAACCCTGTACATTAAGATTTGCGTTCTTCTGCATTTTATATCTTTCTTCCTGTTTTTTGTCTTTATATTGTATCATTTCAGTTAATTGGCCTAGAGATATTTGAAACTGCGAATCAATAAATATGACTTTCGTGCTTAATAATGTTAAACAAACTCATTCTCCTACACTTACCTGTACTTAATCAAACATTGACATTACTGGTATAGTAGTTGCAATGTGACTTCCTTCATAAGTAATGTGTTCCAACTCACAGTAATGACAATCTGCTTCCTATAATTAGGAAAAGTCTACCTATAATGAGTTCATATATTTTTTCATTCTTAATGTGAACCGTGCTTAATAATTAATTTTTTGGGGTTGGAAAAGACGAACTTCCATTTGAACTACTTGAGAGTTCTTACATATTGACGCTATCCAATGTAACATTCAATATTCTGAAGGCAAGGATATACAGTAGAGGATTTTATACTAACCTGCAAAAATTTGAGACTTAAAATAGCTAATCGACCTACCATTGTTATCTTTAACTATCATCGAATTCCTCATAGTCTGCAACACTTTTTTGCATTATTCCAGCAAGTACTACATATAGTACATAAATTTACAAGCCAGAAAGTTGGATAGATGTCAGTAGTCGAATGTAAGCCAAATAATTTAACATAGTTGAGGTACCTGTGAGTTAGTCGCAAAAATGTTCGTATCGAGGGGAAAATTTTACACGTCCGCAGCACTAATTAAAAAGGTTCTTCATAGTCCGTAAGAAAAAAAACACAAGATACGAGTTATGTTGTATTATTACACTTATGGAAGTACAATTTATATTCTAATTACTAGTCAGATACTACTTGTCACCAAGTTTCCTTTTAGGAATTTTCTTCTGGATTAGAACACCTTTTGTTTATCTCCTATATACCCAAAAACAATGAGAAGATACATCATTTCTAAAATATTCGATGCAATGATATTGCTGAACAACCGATACCATTTCAGGTTTCCTTCTATTGAAACATTTATAATGCGCAATTAGGTGTTCAACACCGAAACATCATCCCTTCAAGAATTAAGTGGCAGGATTGAAAATGGATCTCATTATAAAGATTTGTATTTCCTGAGCAATAATAATTCTTTAATGATATTCAGCTGTGTCTTATCAACAATAAATACACAAATACCACAAATTATAGACTAAGGATTACCGAGAATTTCTGGACAATATATACTTAAGAGAAGAAGCAAAAACTTCCTTATTCTTTGTTGAAAAATAATCAAGGGTTGATAAAATTACTGATGGTTGTAACAAAAGGTGAAGACATTGTTTATAAAACAGGTTTAGTTTAACACTGTACGTGTAACTATTAGATGTGATGAAACTTCAAAATAAAAGAAATCAATGTGAAAGGTACCACAAAAAATATCTAATATGCACTAATTTAACGGATGTCATCGGGTACTATTGTAAATCTTCAACCTGATCAACTTTATTGGAAGTTATTTGCTGATATTTCAAACATACATTTGCTCGTGTTAGACACCATTACTAGAAATCTAGATATGCAACTTGTACTTGAGTTACCCAATTTAAGTGATATCTAATATGATAAGTCAATTTACTATGCTACATTTCCATTGTGAACACACTATTTAAGTGAATGAAGTTTCTCATAGCTGTTAAATATCTAAACTAATAAGAAATTATTTTGCTTAATGTTTTTAGCCAGCTATGTTAAATTGTGATATAAATATTACGTAAGAATACACTTTCTAATACATAAAAATAGAATAGTCTTTGTTGTAGATCTGAAATTTTGTTTTCTGTATCTAAAAAGAAGTGCTTGTAATATCGTTCCAAAGAAGATGAGCATTAACGTTTTACGTTGTTAAAGGGAATTTACTAATTGGAGTACCTTAGTGTGACCTTAGTGTGAGTATATAAAATATATTCTCGATTTCAGTTATGTTTGGAGGAGTTGGTGGCCTCTTCTTCGGTGTCAGTGTGGTAGCTATTGTTGAAGTTACTTTCTATATTGCAATTGATTTAATTCGCTATGCAATGAATATGACGATGCTACTGAAGAGGACCCAACGGGTGCTTCCAACCGAAGGAGGTTCACATATCTGCAACAGGAGCCAAGTTTACATAGGGCCCAAGCTTTTCATGACAACTGGTCGTAGCAATAAAACTCGTGTCGTCAACTTGCACCTAGATCAGAGGGAAGAATCAATGAAACCAAAGAGGATATTCTTGGCAATTTGCCGCATGTTTAGAAGGTAAATCAAGTTGGATTGTTTATATAAAATAGAACAAATATAGTTTTATTAAGGTTCAGAAAATAAACAAATGCGACTAATATTTTAAAAGAACTAACATTTAATTATTATTGGAATTGTTATTGGAATTTCTTTGTATCCGCATTCTTTTTTTTTTTTTTTGTTTCTACACTAAGATTGTGATACAAGATAGGTTAATGATAGAATAAAAGACTTGCCGAAAGAAAGGAAATGCTTTAGCTACCAAACAGAAAATATTTTACAGATACGATGTTTTACGTGTAAGGTACAAAACACTTTCTATTATTGTACTTCTAGGACCATGGTACACATGAATACGTAAAAGGCAACTTAACCTCCCTACGTCTTCTCGAGGGGACATGGAATTTGGTAGTCCTTCAGTCCCAAGGAAAAAATTAGAAACTACTTCCTCCTTTAAAATCCACATAACTACATGGATCTTTTAATTTTGTAGGTCACGTGGTTTACGGAGAATTTCATGTATCCTGGAGGAGACATTTCACCTCTAAAGTAGGAAAGTATACTGAAAATCAATACTAAAGTATTTTTCTATTTTTCATGTAGCACTAATGCCGTTCCTTTCTACATTTTATTGATGTTAAAGACAGTTTGCTATTAGCATAAACCTTTTACAGTATATGTTATGCAACATTCATACGTGTTTACTACCCTAATCAAACCCATAACATTTTTACACTTGTTTAGAGGAGATGATAGAGTTGGAAACTATTTCTTGATTCCTACAAACAAAGAAATACTTTACACGTAGAGAATCTAATTCACGCTGAATTGGAAGAGGAACCTGATAAGGGACATCGGTTCTTTTTAACTGGAGAAGGAAATTCACGAAGATGGAGTACACTTTTCCTTCGGAACTCATCAGATGGATGCGGTATGATAACTCGTGGATGTCTTGATTTTGAATGAGGAGGAACGTATTTTTGGATCAATAGTATCTACCTGTCCATCTTCTTGAATGATCGATTCTTCTATCTTCTGTCTGAATTCTAGGTAGTCTAAAATATCTTTCATCGGAGTTTGTAATCCAATTTGGTCTCGCCTATATTGAATCCAGGAAGCTCCGATGGAGAAAAAAAAATATATCATTACTTGAACCATCCACTTTTAGTACGTGCATATATTCTGTAAATGCAAATTATTTTAACGAGAAAATCCACATACTTCCATTCCCATACTTCCATTATAAGATTTAATAGCTATAGGTAGCTGAATTTCTTTACATAGTTTTTCTTTCTTTGACCATCGTTTACACACATTCGTTTTATTCGAAGCCTCTTTGGATGATACGAGAGTAACAGGTCTATCATCGTACCATTTTACGACAGCAATCTGACCATCATTTCTCATAATTTTGTCGATCGACCCTCTTGTTTCCTTCATAACTTGATCGGCTTTCAGAGAACAATTGCGTGGTATTCACTTACCTGTATCACTCAAATATCGTTGGCTAGTTTACACACACATTCCATAAAAAATTGCTCAGGTATGTACTTTGTGAAACACTCGTAAGGTTGAAGATTTTCCGAGTTTTGCAAATCATCATTATACTCGGGTGCTAAAGGCACTGGATTGAATTCTACAGTTCTCGACCAAAAAAAAATATACTTTTTGAATCAGAAACTTTACTTCCATACTGAAATATATATACCTATAAATTTTATCTTGATTGTCGCCGTCTTCTTCAGAATCACTTCTATTCTCTACTTCTCTAAATGGTTCGACGTACGTTGGATCATTATATTCATCACCAGTAACATCATAGTCTGAAACATTACCATCAAGCCCATCCACTGCCCAATCAACGATTTTTTTGAATCTGGAAAGAAATAAGAAGAATAATAATGCAGAGGGTCATCACAATTTGTCTTTATAGAGTGAGTCCTAAGCAGTGAATAATGAGAGGTCTCAGGTTCTCCATCCCGATTAAGAGTTTTTCTGATTACCTTCGATCGCAACATGTCATTACTTCGGTCACTGGAATCGTATCTTCAACAAGGCAAGGCTTGACTTCTTCCGATATCTTTCTCCTGCATGTCCCAACCTGTATTAGAAATATTTAAGTACCGTTAATAAAACTTCAAAATTCAAAAATTTAATAGACGGTGAATTTAAAAGTTCATAAAGAAAATCGGAATAGTAGTAGTTATTGATTGAAATCGTGAATCTAAAACTGTTCCGAAAGTTATTATTAGTCAATGAAGATAAAGAAGAAAAAATAATTTATTGATGCTACAAATTCTCTAAAAGCAAGTGCAAATATTGAAAGTATAATATCCTCTGCATTTTCGTAGTTCAAACTTGGGCCCCAATGTCGAATGTAGAAGACACGGAAATTTGCAACACGATTGTCGATACTTTCATTAATGTTTTCCAACTATTGGTTACTTGTAAATATACTTTGCAAATTAACAACAATGTCGTGAGAAAATCATGCAATGAAATAATTAATTAAATCTGGATATACTAGTTTACTCATGTCTGCTTGAGGAAAAACTGCCTTCTTCTCCAAGAGTCAATTCCTCAGTATGCTCTTTAAGATAAAAACAACGCGGACTTAGTCAAATCTCGTTTTCTAAATAATTTCATCCATGATCTAAAAATAGAAACAGTCAAAAGTAATAAGATGCATTACACATTTATAAACTTGTAACGGTATTTTGTATTTTCAGTGTAATTTTAAAAATATATTCTTATATTTTATGGGAATTGTGTGATTTTAAAGTATGCTCTATCCAGTTGGAAGAAGAAGAAGAAAGTATGAAAAAGAAATAGAATCAAAATTTATTCTAATAATACGTATTGATGAGCTTTCGTTTTTAGGGTGTCATACAACTCTATATAAAGAAACTATTATCCAGGATCTTATTATATAAAAGGATGTATGTATTATTATAAAGGTCTGTACTTATTTCAATAACCGTGTGTTATAATAAAAAGGAAAGAAAATTGAACGCGATATAGACAATTTTAAGTGATTTTGTAATATAATCTAAATATTGTTATGACTGAGGACTTGTGTATAACAAGTTACGTTATAACATTTTGGTGGTCATTGCCCCAGGATCATGACGTTATAAAATTTTGGTGGTTTACCGCCAGGAAGCTTTAGGTGATTCGTTGAAGTAAAGTAGTCAATCTCCTAAATAATAAATTTCAGCCTCACAGATTGAGCATAAGACTACGAGTTGATTTCATTGACAAGACGGAATTTACCGTAATAGTGAATAATGTATTCGGGCAAGTTTGACCTCTGTTGACCTTTTGTAATTTGAGCCCCCTGTGGGAACATTTTGGTCCTGGGAATGTTTCCTGGTCGCTGTTGCTAAGCTAGTATACGTACGCTCATACTCTTGGAGGCCTACCGGTTGTAGAAACCAGATGAATCATGCCTTTTTCGTGTTCCTGTCGTGTATTGGCTAGTTATGTCAGCCCCCCATCCCCATCCCTCCTGCGAAGATCATAAGCGGAACATATGCCTTTTTTTAGATCATTCCGTTATCAGCTGTTCCAATGGAAGAAACGTCAAACTAAATAGGTGGCATCGTCAATGAGTTTATTAGATAAGCTTAATATGTCATCAATGGTACCCTTTACAAAAATGCCTGATTTACGTTGGCGTATCATTTGTTATTGTAAACTGTGAAATAATTACAACGATAGATGGTAGGAAGGCATGTGTAACATTTGGAGGAGGCGAAAATGTTATTTTACCAGGACGCTCTACTGAAAAATTGGAAGCAGATAATGGTGCACCATTAACGTATTTACAAAGTGCAAATGTATGTTTAACACATAACGGAAAGAAGATTAATGTATCTGGACGTAACATGTACGATCTTGAATTTACTGAGTTTGTATATTCATCGTAAGTGTACGGTGGCATGTAGAAACAACATGAAACATGTATTTTCCTCTTCGTCTCCTCGTCTTTATGCATGCGCAGTCATCTGTATGCATAGTTTCATGTATTTCATAGTTTCGTTATTCTGAGTTGAAAAGCTACTGGAGTAACATATTTTTGAGTGCCAGTGCATCAACTATGGATACCAAGAAAGAGTACATGTTAAATTTGGAATGTGGACTTAATTCAATGAAAACCAATTTAATTTGTATTGGACTGGACAGTGATACATTTCAACCAGTGATTGGTGTTGGTAAATGACTTTTGTTTGGAGTGGAGTTTAATTTGGCAGAGTGGGAGAAACTGGTATATTTGACCCCGTTTGTTACGGACTATTTAAATTCTCAAGTGGAAATTACAGTTATAAAATGTTTTGGCCGAAAAAACGAGCTGGTGGTGCGAAGACTAATCGGTGAAAAATTAGTGATGTTAAAGAAGAAAAGAACACTTCATGCTCCTCGAAACACTGTGTACTTAACTTCAAGTGATAGGCTTTATTTCTTGGAAATATTATTGTGTATTGAACATGCTGTAGAAAACAGTAAGGTTTGCAGTGTTGTGAATATTCTGACGTAAGTGCAGATACTTTTCGCAATCATGTACAATCGCAGTGTCTTACATGCAGAGGACTTGCCGGAATCCATACATGTGTACAGTATTGTAAACAGAGTATTATAAACGATATGAACAACTGTATTCCAAGTGTATCTCATAATAAGATCAGTGATGTGAACATTGACGGTGAAAGATTAAAATTGGAAATAAAAGTATTTTGCAAACAAAAACTCATAGATTCAATTAGGTTCGATAGTGGACAAATACAACCATGCTGGGGTAAACCGATACTCAACTTTGGAGGGTATAAAAGAAGTGGACGTCTGATCATAAAGAAGAAGAAAATTAATTTATACTGATCAGTGTAGTTTTAAATTCAAAAATTAAAAAAAATAGTGAAAGTGAAATGTTTTGTTTGTGCTTTGTGCTCGTTTCATACACTTCAATATGATAGGATTTTTTATAAGCGTACTAATGTTTTTTATGATAAGAAAATTCTAACGTATTTTCCCTGTATACTATAAGTGTTTTGTATAATAATAATAATGAATTAAAATATTTGAAATGAATCTTAAATGAAAGTTAGTATTTGAAATCATCATTATTACTTTACAATTCTGCCTTATATATGATAGGTCTTGTTTAGTTTGAAAAAAAGAAACTTTAAAATAATTATTATTAAATTTTAAAAACAAAGTCCTACCATCACCATCATAATAATAAGATTTAATTCACATACTTATTTTAATTTACGAAAGAATAACTGACTAAGTATTTGAATTCATTATTATTATTATTATTATTATTTAGTTATATGATTACATCATTGAATTAAAAAAACAGTGCTAGATTCTTTTTAAGAACATAGTATGAAATGCTTTAATTCGTTGAGTTTAAAAATATGTTTTATCATATATATTTATTTAAATACATAATTGATCATAAACATATTTATTTAGTAGGAAATTGAAGAAAATAAGAAATAAAACATTTGTTTTCAATGTGAAAAAAGAACAACACGAAGTATTTATTGTGATGATAATATTTACACAAGAGAATCGAAGCCAAGTATAGTACTTTTTTTCTAAAAAAAAGGATTTTATCAGTTCTCTCTTCTCCATATTCACAGTACAAATGATTTTTAAAGTACCTTTTTTACACAATACACACAGTTCTTGAATAGTTTTTTTTTATGGCCACTTGATAAAGACTCCACAGATGACGTACATAATGCTGCTGGTGGTGATGATGATGATGATGGAACGAAAATAGAAGTCATACTGTACAATGATGCTGCCCATACATCCGCTGACGACCCCTTATTCTCTAAAATGAAAAAAATTGAAAAACATAACTTAAAATGTATTTTATCTATAATAACGAACAAATAATACAACAAATGATAATATGTATACAAAGGACGTTATAATAATAATAAAGAAGGAGAAATGAGTACTGCAGTAATACAAATAATTTAAGGTTTATTTTATCTATAATAAAAATATACAAAACAAACGAAGAAGAAATAACATTCATAATAATAAAGATGAAGATTTGGGAATATATATGAAGGAGAAATGATTATCTGTAGTAATAATAACAACGATCGGTGGTGATTTTTTTCTGGACTTGATGAGAAGGTATAATGAAAGTCATTTAAGAACTTTCCTTTAGCTTTAAAGCAAAGGAATAGGTATGAATAATGTACACATAGGGACGACTTCATACTTTGAATTTGTTTATTATTACATGTATAAGAAAGTGAATTTCTACGTAGAAATTGAATATGTTGCATTTTTTATGGAGGAAATCCAAATGTATCGAATAGTGGGTACGTCCAACAGTATTATTATATACGAAAATCCAATGGGTATCGATTTTATTAACGTTATCTGTATTTATGATGATATCTGAAAGTAGTGGAACGTGTATTGGTGACTCATTCGCTGCATATACGGCTACGAAATGGTTGTAAAAAAAAGATTTTTTTTGAAGTGCATACATAAATCTAGTGTAGAGGTTATCATGTATAAAAATGTAGACATGTACATATATTGTAGGTTATTTAATCAATGATAATGATAATAACGTACCTTTAAAAATCCATGATGATGTTCCCCTGATGATCAACTTCTAAGAGAGATTGAAACTTGCATTATGTGATGCATGAGACAGGTGCTGGTAGAGAATTCTTAAAATGAACTTCCAGACGAACATAAGCATTTTTGATGAAATTCTAATGCTGCACGGCGCTGGTTTCTCCATCTTGCGTAATGTCGAAAACAAAGATAGTGAATTCTTGAGGAAAGGCAAAGCGAAAAAATTAAAATGAAATGAAATTTTTGAATTTTACGTTCCACGGATATACCGGTTAGGGTAATGGAGACGGTGATAATGAGAAACGAAAGAAATGGTGGAATGAAGAAAGTAGGAGGAAACGGGAGAACCACGAGTAAACACACGCACACGGTATTTGTCCACGAAAGGCAAGGCAAGGAAAATTGTTGCCATGATTGGAAAAGTGAATACCTGGTCCACAGAATAAGGTACGATATGAAAAGACATAGAGGTTGTTTTCGGAATTTGGTTGTAAACGTTTTGAAGGTACAGGTTTTCCATCAATATATAATGAGAAGAAATTGACGTCGAAATGTTTGAAATGAAATGGATTTGAAATTATCGATCCTGTATAGGCATCATTTTGAATAAACACCACAATCACTCGAGTTGGTAACACTCCCATAAATAAATTATCAACTGTTTTTTATTGAAGATACTTTGGAATGACGAATGACTTCATTTGCACTCTTGTGAGAGGGTATATGGCTGTTGTTGATTGTAGAAACTTGTTATGTGTTAATTTTATTATAGGACTAACGTTAATCTTTTTAATATGTAAAGCAGCGTCTAAAATATTCACTTTAGCCTCAACAGACGAATCACTGGCGATGAGACGAAAGTTTGGCTTTGCAGGAATAAACTTGATGCATAATTCTACTCCCAGGATTAAAAATTTATCCTGATTAAAAATATCACAATAAAGATGTTCAAGCATGTCGAATTTTGAACTGTTTTTTGTTAGTTCATAACGTTGATGAAATCCTCTATTCCCACCAGATGTTGCAGCCATATGGCCAGCAGTATCTTGAAACCAGAATGCACATTGAAGATGAATATCTTTAGCAGAATCATCATTATTTAACAGTTTTTCGATGTACGATCGATATGGATGATTATGAGATGGAAATGAAATCAATTTGTTATTTAAATACACTTCCACCTCACTTAACATAGAATTTTAAAAAGCCGCAGCTTTATCACTTTCACCAAATGGTGATTCATCCGGCTTAACGAATTGAGCTTCATTATAAAGAAGAGTATATGGTAGATCTATATATTCTTCACTTATTCCTGGGATGACAAATTCTATATTTGCATTATCAGCTAGTGAACTGATTGGTTTGTATCTAACAACATGATTATCCAATATACTGGTTTGCGTTTGTTTTGTACAAAAAATATCTAGTTCACTTTTTACACACTCGCGGGATTGATGATGTAAGAAAGCCATGTTGAAGATGATTTAATCAAGAACATCGTGTGATACCTTCCTCTTCTTATACGACTGATTTTTCTTTTCTATTCTCTGTACGTTTCCTCTTGCCCTTCCTCTTCTTCTTCTTGCGCTTGATGATGTGTAAAGATGAAGGGTTAAAGATGAATTGACATGTAATTTTCCTTCGTTGATATCCAGATCTTAGCAGATATTTCAGTTTATTTTTAGCTTTTTCTTGCAAGATGGACTACTCTTCATCCATTCATTGATGAAAGGAATCGTTAATAGATTGTTTATTAATGATGATATCATTAATAACGTTTGCTCCAGATTTTAATAATTATTTTCCTATTGTTGTAGCTCCTTGTTTTACTAATGGCATGACAGAATGAAATAATCCTCCATGGGAACTTCCAATACCATGTCCAACTTGAGAAGGTATTCCAACATAAACGTTTCCCGTTCTAGAAAGAGCTTGTTTTTGATAATATTGTAAACATGGATTATTCATATTGTTGATGTTGGCGCATACAGTTCCGAAAGTGAATGCCAGTGGAGAGCCTTTTCTATCTCTTATATCTATTTTGATATGTTCAAAATTAATTTTCTATATAGGTACACCTTGTCTCAAAAGGGTTGAGCGCATTCTTTATTGGTGTTTTGAGGCAAAAAATTTCTAAGTCCAACTTCGGGTATCTTCGGAAAATAGCAAACCAGGTTCGAACCTCCAAGCCAGTCTTTGCAATCGGAAAAAAGTTTGCAGATGCGTTTTTCTTCTTCTAAATATAATAAGACTTGTTACCAGTTGTAGAAGAAAACAACATTGATTGAAGTACTTAATGATACAATATTTCGAAACCTTGTATTAATGTCAGCTCATGCTTGTTTGTCGTTTAGCTCTCCATACATGATGGAACATTTAGATATGTAAACGAATCTTTCCATATGTAAAAGAATGCTCATAGTTAAGACAGAACATAATTATCGCGTGAGTACTAAACTAAAAGTCAAAGTAGAACAAAAACAGCGTTTGTAGTGGATATGATTGTCACAATTTTCTTGAAAACCGTTATACATCGCTAGAAGCATGTTTCCGGAAGTCCTTTTGTTAGCTCACTGGTAAGCTGTCGGATTTCAAATCATAAGGTTGTGAGTTCGAATCTCTTCTGGGTCAGTGCTTTTTTTAAAAATTATATTTTCTGAAATGCATGAAAAATTATATAAAATAATTACATTAAAATACATCAGTTGTATATATATATATATATATATATATATATATATATATATATATATATAACATAATCATTGCAGAACATAGTAATTATTGTGCTTAAAATATAACACCTGAAATGGGTAGGTATTCAAAGTAGGTCGGTATTATATATGAGAATATTAAATACAAGTTAAGAAATTCGTTCAATAGCAATAAATAAATCATGTAGTGTATTTATTTGCAGCTATTTGTCATATAGAGGATAATTCTCAACATTCATATAGTAATTTATGTTCTGGAAAAATTATTCGATGTATAAACAGAGGCTATAAACAGTGAATCTAAAGTCGAAACGCTCGGAAGAAATTCATGAACCCCAAAGGTCACGTGAGCAGAGTGGAATTGTCCCTACAAAGCATGCTACAGCAGAAAGACTTTACATAGATTTTCAATTCAATTCCTGATATATGCTTTTGCAATGTGGAAGTGGTGATGCCTTGAGTCGCTCTCTCTCGCACGCTCGCTCACTCTCTATTTATACAGAATATAAAAGTGGATATATTCGTGTGTTTCAACACAAATCTGATATATCTAGACCAATTTTAACTGTATTTCTTACAATTTGGAAAAGAATACTGTCGGGATACATATCAAAAATGCTAGAAACGGGTCGATATTAGTATAGAATCCATAGTTTCGTGGTCGCTTAGGTGAATAGTTCTACTTTCAATTCAAGTCCAATTAAGCTCCCATTAGTACCCAGGGTGGTTACGTAGCGACATAAAAATATCGAAATCAACCTATATTAGAAACGAATCGTAAGTTTTCAGCGCCGCTAACAGTGCCGCATTTCCCATTAGTCCACATTAGTCCATATTTCACATTAGACCCATTGCCTAGAGGGCAACATATTTGCAGAGTGCAAAGTTTAAAACTTGAATAATATTTCAATTTTTTTCCGTATAAAAAAGTTAAAAATCAAGAGCAAATATACTATTTCATGAACAATCCTCTTTTACTATGCTAATATATTTAATAATAGCGTAAGAAATCTAAAAATAATTCAGAACATGTTTCACATTTGTTATTTTTTGTTACGTAGTTGTAGCTGTAGCATGTAGTGAGTGGTATTTAACTGTAATAAATTCAGTAATTATGCATATTCGAATTAAGTTTTATTTTTAAGGTAGGGACGAACGGGCGGAGAAATATGTAGTTATTGAGGGTGCTGAGAGCAAAAGTGCGTATGGACGCCGAGCTTTTAAATCCAACACTGGTCGCTAAATTAATTGGTAGAAATTTTAATGTCATTTAAGACAAAATTTAATCGTAACGGTGGCAGTGTAAGTTTCCTCTCCTAGGAAAAATGAAAGGGGCTGACATTAAAATTATAAAAAAAGACCGACATTAGTGTCGAATCCATAATTTTCGGGGTGGATTAGATAAAGAGTGGCACTCCAGGTGCCATGTAAGTTAAGCCCCTATTAGCACCCTGAAGGGGTGTGTGAAATTTTGACATGAAGAAGTAATTGAAAATGACCAATGTTAGTGTCGAATATATATCTTTCGGGGTCCCCAAGTTCATTGGGAGCAGTTCTGATGGCCTTTAAATTCAACTTCCAGTAGGAGTAAAATCCCCTAGCACACCTAATAAGGAGAGTCGAGAGTCGAGTAACATATAAAATTATTTAAAACGACCGATATTAGTGTAGAGTCCATAGTTTCGTTATCCGAAATAGCCTTGACAGCCGCGGTGCAAGCTGCTTGGATCCCCTCTGTCGTCTCAAAATGCTTGCCTTTCATCGGGTGTTTCAGGCGAGGAAACAAAAAGAAGTCCGGGGGGCCAGATCTGGGCTGTAGGGCGGCTGCGGAAGCGTTGGGATGCCGGCCTTGGTCAGGTAGTTGTTCACAAGAAAGGCGGTGTGAGCTGGGGCGTTGTCCTGGTGCAGCTTCCAGTTGGCTCCCATGTCTGGTCGGACCTGATTGACCCTTCGTTTGAGTCTCTTGAGCACTTTCACGTAAAACTTGGCGTTGACGGTTTGTCCAGGAGGAACAAAGTCATGTGGACGATGCCTTTGAGGTCAAAAAAGACAAGGAGCATCCCAACTGGGAAGTTATCACACGCGTATCACTTTCATTATAATACATATCCGTAGGGGGAGTAGAAATCCGAATGTTTGCGAAAAATTGAGTATCTCACAAGCCGTTCAACTAAAAGCTGAAATTCAGCATATAACTCTTTATTAAAAATAAACAGAATATGTCCTGGCATTTTTTAAAATTGTCTTATATGAGCGGGGGGTGGGGATGCATTTTATATATATTGGAAATTGGTAGTGGGTTGATTTGTAAAAATAACCGAAAACGATTGATATTAGTTGAGAAACAAATCCAGTAATGAAAACTACAGTTCTTCGAATTTTATACCCATTGCTTTCTATTTATAATTGCTGAAGCTAGTGTTTAATATATGGAGCGTTCAGAGCATAAGGTAATCAAGCTATAAAGTTGAGAGAAAAATGGCCATAAATTTGTATTTAAACTTAATTACATGGGCATTTTCAATTAGTACGGCATGCTTAATTATATAGAAAATTAGTTTTTCTTTCTTTTTTTACGTTGGTCTACTTTTCCTTCATTTGAGACTTTCAAATTTCATCCTATTTTCTACTGAAATGTGTCTGTAAGGCAACAAAGAAATAATTATATATGATAAATTTAAATTCATTTTAATTCGGAAGACGAGAAACACTTTGTCATTATATATCGTAAAGGTCGGATCCACCAGTATTGTAACAGGGAGGTGCTTGAGCCATTGACGGTAGAAATTCAAAATCCGATAAGTGATAATTTCACAGTCTTGTTTTATTACAAGTGTAACTCTTTACTCAATAGAGAGGAGGACGTGGATCATGGGTCAAAGTTGATGTCAATGGGTTTTAGTGGGTGGGAGTTGGTCGCAATGGTTCACAGTGGTTCATAGTTGGTGGTGGGTCAGAGTAAATCACGATGGATGATGGGTCAGAGTTGGCCAATGGGTCATTTGGGTGGTGGGTGAAATTGGGTCATTGTGGGTCGTGGGTCAAATTTTCATTGACCCACACCATCTCTGGTTAAAATTGTACTAAAGATAAGAGGCACCGAAGATGCATGTCGGCTATTATGCTCAAATTTTGCATATAGATAGCACCCCACCAGAAAGCAATAAATCTGGAACGGTTCACGGTATCACCTCCTAGAACTCGAGATGTAGGGGTTTGTCTGATTGGCTAAATTAAGACGTCAATGATTTATCCTTCAACAAGCAAGCTTTTTATGATCGTTTCCATGAGGAAGTCAGAAGAACACGTGCCTAGTAATCGTAATATTGATAGTTCGCATCCACCCTGGGGTGTTTGTTTTGTGTTTTTGACTCACCTAAATATAGACAAATCACACATATAGGCATTTTAACATATTTTGGGAGAGTAATTTTGTGGTTCGTTGGCGTTTCATCGCGTCTCTTCCGCAGGTAGTAAAGTTTTCAAAATGGAACTGGGGCCACCGCGGATCGTCGCTTCCGGGCCACTAATTTTTGGCGAGAGGACAATAATTGACCATCTGTAGTCCACCGATGCTTACAGATTAGAGTAATGACCAATGTCTTTGCCTTATGGACTTCATGACTACCGGCGTCGGCAGTCAACTAGCTTTTAGTATTCCTTTACTAAACGTCTATAGTTCATGTTTATACACGGTGTTGTCATAATAATAATAATAATAATAATAATAATAATAATAATAATAATAATAATAATAGTAATAATAATAATAATAATAATAATAATTATTATTATTTGTTGTAATAGTAGTATAATTTATAATAGAATAATTATATTGTCTATGTATTGTCTAGGTAGGACTGCACACAGGATTTGGCTCGTTTTGGTTCGACTCGACTCTAATCCGAGTCGAGTTGTAGGATATTTTTCGCGCTTATTTAACAGAAGGAAAAACATATCTGTACATTTTTTCCCGATTTCTAAGGTTGGCTTGGAGGTTCGAACCAGCAGCTTTAGTTTACTGTTTTCCGAAGATACCCGAAGTGAGACTTTGAAAGTGTTCGTCTCAAAACAGCCATCATCATATCGCTCAATCTGTTTGTTATATGGTATATGTTTTTATACGTGTAAAGTCAGTATAACAATTGACTCTTTAAACAGCTTTTCGTATGTATTAATATTCCTTTATAAAAACTGTTTTTAATATTATTATTACGGCGCACCATTTTCAGATTTCTTTCGCGAGTCGTGGACCAAGTCGTTGCCTACAATAGGCGTGTCGTGCTAGTAACCAATCACACGTCAGGTACTAGTTTTTACCTATTGCTTCCTGCTTACAGCTCAGAACATTGGTAACTATGGATAGACGTACAGCAGTATTTACTTTATGGGAGTTGGAAGGCTACTTTGTAACTGCAGCTAGCAGGCGAGTAGGTGTCCCGGCCTCTACAGGAAGGCGATGGGTTCGGAAATATGGTGCTACAGGCCAGACTGGTAATTTACGATCTCCTGGTCGTCTGCATGTGTCAACCGAAGCCGAAGATGCGAGATTAGATTATCCAAGCCTGGTTAGACTCACTAAGGACGTCTAGGCAGCTAAAGGAAGCTTCTCTCTTTCCTGGTAGTAAGCATACAGGTCTGCGAAGGCTTCGTCATCCTGGGTTACGTGGCCGTTTTGCTGGCGTGAAGGAAAAACTCTCAGAAGACCAAAAAATTTACCGTCTCGCGTTTGCACAGGCGAATGTGGGTCGCAATTGGGAAAACGTTGTTTTCTCAGATGAATCCATATTCACAACATCAAATGAGGGACGCCGTTTTGTGTATCGTCCGAGAGGCATCCGATATGACACTGGATATGTGGCTGCTTGCAATAGCAGTGGCCATGATCTATTTCATGTTGGGGTTGAATTTCCAGTCGCAGAGCAGGACAGCTTCACAGAATTGAAGGACATCTGGACAGTGTTCAGTACTTAGACATTATGAGTAATATCATGGTGCCATCTGTACATGTATTTCAGCCAGATGCTGTAATTCACTTCCAGCAAGACCAGTCGCCAATTCATACCTTCCGTGTGGTTCAGGAAGGGTTTGCAGGGCTACCTGAGATTGATTTAATTGACTGGCCGCCTCGTGGAGCAGACCTCAATCCCATGGAAAATATGTGGGCAGAAGTGAAGCGTAGTCTAAGGGACAGTTGGCCTGAAGCAGATCCACCAAGAACTCAGAATGACCTGTGGCATCTTGTTTCCGAAGCATGTCTGGAGGTAGGGGAAGGAGATAGATTTGTCATCCATTAAATAGATTCCATGCCCAGAAGAATGGGGCGTGTAATAAATTCAGAAGGGTCTTGGACACAATATTAATATCCTCGCCTTAACTCCCGAAAACAGCCTTTTTCAGGACTACCTAAACGCTTCTGAAAATATTTCTAGAAGTAAACCACTCCTTCTATCCGATTTCTGGGCAATTCTACTAACAAAAAAAATATAATTCTCTGCAGCGTTTGAACTCAAGGCCTCCTCATTGCCAAGCCCGTACTCTACCAGTGAGCTAACATAAACACGCAAACCCAATCTGAAGAAATACGACTTTTAACTTCCAGTATTCGATGACAACGATGCTCATATACTTTGCAAATGTTGTATTCAACTTGGGATATTCCACAACACACACATACATAAACAAAGCGAAGAGAGAGAGAGAGAGAGAGATGAATATACAACAGCATTCAACGTATTCGAATGAGACTCTAAGTAAGGACATTCCGTTCTAAAGAGAATTTGTGTTTCTTCCCGTGACATTAAGGGGATCGGGAAAAGTTATGTGTCTTGAAGCAGGATCCGACTTTGGATATACTCTGTTTATACACTTTCTATATCCGTAGAAATATACTGTATTTCACGAATGTAAATGACATGCTGTAATGAGAATATTGAGAAGTTACAAATAGCTGCAAATAAATACATTACATGATTTATTTATTGCTATTAAACGATTTTTCTAACTTGTATTTAACATTCTCGTATATAATACCGATCTACTGTGAACACCTACCTATTTCAGATGTTATATTTTAAACATAATAATTATATGTTCTGCAATGATTATGTTATATATATATACAACTGATGTATTTTAATGTGATTATTTTATATATTTTTTCATGCATTGCGGAAAATATATTTTTTTAAAAAAGCATTGACCCAGAAGAGATTCGAACTCGCAACTTTATGATTTGAAATCGTCAGCTTACCAGTGAGCTAACACAAGAACTTCCGGAAACATGCTTCTAGCGATGTATAACGGTTCTCAAGAAAATTGTGACAATCATATCCACTACAAACGCTGTTTTTGTTCTACTTTGACTTTTAGTTTAGTACTCACGCGATAATTATGTTCTGTCTTAACTTTGAGCATTCTTTTACATATGGAAAGATTCGTTTAGGTATCTAAATGTTCCATCACGTATGGAGAGATAAATGACAAACAAGCATAAGCTGACATTAATACAAGGTTTCGAAATATTGTGTCATTAAGTATTTCAATCAATGTTGTTTTTTTTTCTACACTTGGTAACAAGTCTTATCATATTTAAAAGAGAAACGCATCTGCAAACTTTTTCCCGATTGGAAAGGCTGGCTTGGAGGTTCGAACCTGCTTTACTATTTTCCGAAGATACCCGAAGTTGGACTCAAAACACCAATAAAGAATGCGCTCAACATTTTTGAAACAAGGTATACATAATGTGGAGGATTAACAATTTGTATAGCACTACTTTCGAATGTATGATTCACAGGATTCATACTTATGATACGTACTAATGGTGCTACTGTATCTCTAACAAATACGGATTGAATTATATCACAATATACATACATTGTAGATGGAAGTCCTAAACGTAAATTTGGAATTCTTTGGCTTTGTTGCATATCCTTTAAATCAACGTTTGCATCAAATCCCAACATCTCACTAACACTTGGTAATAATGCAACATCTACATGTATGTCTTTCTGAAGACGTCGTATAAAACAGGTATTACTCTCAAGAGTGTAGGGAATATTTAAATTTGTGAATTTGTTGTGCGTATTAATTACCATTATCAATTCTGAAATGTCAGTGTAATAACGTACAGGAATAGTTACAAATTTCCATTCACCACTTTTTGCAGGTTTGTAAAAAATATTATTTTCTTCATTAATATTTAATATTGAATGATGATAATGAATCTCTACAATAGCCACTTCCTACTTTTCATGGAATTTTATTCTTTGATGAAGTTGAGTAGTGTGTTATCTTAAGGTGTTGTCAGGAATGTATTCCATGGAACTAATACTGGGAAGCGTAACGTAAAGATCTCCGCCAGGCTCCATTGTACTTCTCAATCTTATTTACGGACAATTCAGGTATCCAGGAATCGGAAAAAGAAAGATATCGTTTCCAATCAACAAGATATTCTTTTCTGCTACCTTTTCTTCATGTACGTATGATTTTATCTACATAAAACGTCTTTGCTAACGTCACAGGTTGTAATTCCTTTTTATAAAATATTCCGTCCAGTGGTTCCTTGTTTAAATCTTCAATTTCATAAACAGGTGGATCTCCTGGTTTTATCTTCTTCACCTTAAATATTTGCCAAGTCGTTTTGCATGTGTCCGTTATCAAATGTACGTTTACTTTTACTAATTCGTACTGTATCACCAATCCTAACATGTGTTGAGAAACCTTTATTCTTCTTTATTTTATTATCATACTGATTATGCCATACTAGTAATAGTTTATTTTGAGAAACATTTGCAGGTGACATCTTAATGTTCGAATGATAACCTTTATTGTATGATTTCACAAGAAGAGGTAATACATTTAAATAATTATACGTTTGATACTTTGTGAAATACTTCCACATTTTTTTGTTTTATTGTTCTGTTAAAACGCTCTAAAATACTAGACTTTATATCAGGATTTTTACATGTAATATATTTTATTTTGCTTTCTTCTAAATACTTCTGGATTGTTTTATTAGCGAAATCACTTCCTTTATCTTTTCGTAGTGTAATTGGTTTTCTGGCTTTGAAAACAATTTTTAATGGTTTTAAAACATCATTTGTACTTTTAGATTTTAATGTTACAGCCCAGGCATATCAACTGAGCACATCTATCACTATAAGAACATAACGATATCCATAATTAAATTTATGAAGTGATTGAAAATAATTAATATCATTGTCCCACTGATCATCGATATTATTCACTAGATAGAAATCTCCGACGTACTGGTTTGTGTAACGTATTTGTTGTTTGCTTCAGTAACCACTTTCTTATACAGTATATAGGAATTTCACTTCTTTGTAGCTAAGCACAATTTTTTAGGAGTTGAAAATGAAGCAGGATGTGAAGGGTTGTAGCAAATCTTACTTAATTGTTTGTTTATGGTTTCCATCTTGACCATACTGGACGTTTACATGTTCATTTTCTTTTCCTTATAGGAGATACTACTTTTTCCTTTCCTTTTTCTTTTGCTTCTTTTTCGTCGTCTTCTGCAAACGATTTCAGAGGTATGTCTCCCTTGAGGATGATGCTACTTCTGATGCTTTAGTTTGTCGTAAAATATATGACAAACGTTTTTGATTTCCAATAAGTTCTTGAGGTTTGTTATTAGAAGATAAATAATTACAAAATTGTTCCCATCCAGATGGATTTGTGTATTTCCGTAGTCGTCACACATCACAAATTAAATCTACAATGTCAGATTATTCTAGTTTATCACCTTTCATGTAAGCAGTACCTTTATTATCCCAAGTGCCATTAGCATCATATTTCTTTCTATGTAGTACTAATTCAGCTTTTTTACGAAACATTTTGGGTATAAACAATATTTCTTCTTCTACTTCAGGCTTCTCTGGTTTAGTTGACGAAATCGAAAGTGCCACAGGTTCTTCTTGTTTTCGTATTAAATGTAAATATTTTTGAAGAATATTTTTATATAGATTCCACCACGTGATTCCACCACGTTTCTTCATCACCACGTGATGATAAATGTAAAATCTTTTGCACTTCTTCATCCAAACTAGATTTAACGTTTCTCCAGGACTGCTGTTGCTGATGCTGATGCTGGGATTTGTATACGATTAAGAACTTCCGGTATAACTAAAATCATTTTCTTTGCGTGTTCCATTGTACTAACGGAATAGTAAACTTTTAATGCACCACTTAAAAGAGGAGGTAATAATGCCGGTAGGAATCCACCATGCTGTACTAATAAATGTTTCTTCTTTTGGATGGAGTTTCCTTTCTTCGCGAGATATCGCTTTAATCTTGCCTTCTGTGTCTTTGTAATAGGCACATTCCCCTTTAATACATTATAACAACATTCGCAAATACTACGAATCACTGAAAAGTCTGCATTGGCCACGATAGCTTTACGTAATTTAGCATTTACTTTTCTGTGGCAATTTTTTTCTCGTTGGTAATTTCGACTTCAGTGTGACGAGATTCTTCATTTTCTTCTTCTTCTGTCTCCTCTTCATTATTTGCTATCATTTTCTTCATTACAGCCTAAAATTTGAGTGCTTACATTGTTCATAGTTTACTGAAAAAAACCCTATCTTGCATACTTGAAACTCGTTCTTCTTACTGGATCAAAAATACGTAACGCAAAGTTCTTGGGTCCAGCCGAATCGTATTCTGAAATATAGACCTTTTTACCATATTCGAGCAATTCATTTGTTAAATCACCTAAAAAGTCACCACTTGGAATTGTACTTTCACCAGGTTTTTGCTCATAAGTTACCGAATCAGTATGAAAATACAATATTTTTTCTTGTGGTTGATCTAAATACTTGTACAATTCTAATCTGGCTTGTGCTGTTGTGTACGCGGCTTTGACGACGTTTACTGTTGGTAGTGAAGCAGGATCTTCATCTGTGTATGGCCAATATAAATATATCGTGTCATCATTTACTGGAAATATTTGATGTACATCTATATCATGAGATGTTAATTTATCATATAATTCCATGGAATCATTAATATTGGTAACATTACTCCAAATACAATACAATAATGTTCTCACGTTTAGCAAATTTTCTTCATAATGAATGCAGCATTAATTTAGCTAAACTCCTAAGTGTTAAATTATGTTTAATTTTCTTTTCATCTAGACGTATTCCTTTCTTTTCATAAAATTGTTGAATGTACTTCTGCTTTAGCTCATCTGTTTCCCACCATGATGGCCAACCACTAGCTTCCGTTTTTGCTGTTAGGAAGGTGTTTATGTTCTCTGGAAATAAGGCACCACTTTTTGTTTCTTCATCATATTGAATGTCATATGTCCAAATTTCATGAATCTGTATTACTTTGTATTCTTTTTCTATTGTTTTCTTACTTCATATTCTGCCCATGTACCATGTAGAACTCGGTTTTCATCGCTGTTATTACAAGGTGTCTAGTTTAATTCATCACAACATGTACGAAAAAGTGGAAACATCAATCTATTATTTGATTTGTAAGGTAAAACATGATAAAGGGTTTTTGAAAGAAGAATACTTAGTTTAACTAATCCTTCTACTTCATCAATGCTGGGAATATTTGAATCTCCAGGCAGATAGATAGTGGGATGGCGAATAGGAATTTTTTTAGTCTTACTTATATATGGCTAAAGGGAAATAATATCCTTGTATGAAATAGTTTCTTCTTCTGAGTCTTGCGCTTTATGGTACAAACGTATGGCATTCACACGTTCTCCATAAAAGGCATCACGAGGATTCAACGGTGTTTCCTTTGTGTATAGATGGTTACTAACATACTTCTTCATCTCTTCATTTCCTGCCAATTGTTTTTGTAATTCACAGCCCCATATTTCGTGCACTTCACAGCCAAAATCTTTTAAGTTTTGAACCTTCTTGTTTGTTGCTTCATATCGAAATTCCATGGCATCTGTAATATTATTATATTTGGGTTTATCTCTGTTGTTAGAGTAACAGAAAATACAGCTATGCGTCCAATCCCCTTCATATTCCCATCGTGTATCCTCCCTGTATCGGGATCTGCGCATTCACCATCCACTTTCATTGATGCAGTTCGTTTTTTCTTACTACGTGCAGCATTGGTAATTTGAATGTTTCTTGGTTTTTCCTCCCAAGCTGTCCATTGTACTGCTTCAAGTGATTGTGCATGTCTCCAACGATACCCGTTCTTTGGTATAATACCAATCGTGTTTTCCTTTAAGAAATTTCTTCGATACACCAGGTTACATGCACTGGCGATTATAATGCATCCAAGTAAGGGATTTTAATTTGTTTCATATTAAAATGTGTTCGTAAAGGAAATACATGCTTGGCGTAAAACTTCAATGTCCTGTACACAATACTAGTTCTTTTTTATTTTAAAGGTGTCGTTTCGATGTTCAGTATACCATTGCACCTTCAGTATACTTGGGTTTTCGTATACTTTCATTGCATCTGCTCCTTAATACCTAAGGTCTGGACGAGTGCCTTCATAGGAAGAAAACTTAGTGAATCAATAAAGGTTACCCCCTCTATTTTAAGAGATAGTATTTTCGCCGCATTCATCATCACATCTGGAGTCCAATTCATCTTCTCAACCATGGTCTTAATGATGAAATGTGCATCATAGCCCTTAGAATTGTGTGCAATACATGTTACTGATATAGTGTTTGGACATCGCTTTTGTAAATGTTTTAGAAGGTCTTCTATTACATTTTCTCCATCAAATATATTTTTCGTTTCCCACAAACGATACAATCATTTTTATGTTGTTGTCTTCAAAACAACGGTAAAATGCATGCTGACCAACCGAGACATTAAGCATATACTCATATACGTCTGCGTCATACTCTTCTATTTTCGTATCTTGTGCACATTCGATATCATAAAATACAATCCATGACAATTTTTTCGTTGGCTTTTTTGATTTTCTTCCTTCATTCACTTTCATGTAACATTCATGATTAGGTGTTACTGTAGAATAGCAAATAGTGCATACGTTTCTCCACATACGTGAGATCTTTCTTCTTTTACTACATAAATTTTCAAACACTGGGCCCAACATTTCACAATGATACATTAAGTAATCCTGATAATATGGAAGGCACTAATAATTCAATAAGTAATCCTGAATTTTGCGAATTTTAGGAATTCCACCACTATGACTGAGATCCACATCAGCTGCTTCACACAGGTCTTCTGCTTCTTTTTGTATTATATTACTTTGATTTTTATATCTTCCGTAATCCATTTGATTTCAACCCTTGTTTCTTTAGTCCTATGGCAACGACGATTGCATGAGCTAAACATCTTATACCTGTGTTCTTAATTGTAACAATACCACGTTTTGCCTTTACACATTCCTCGGTATTCATAATATGTTGTTTCGAACGATCTTGTCCTCTTGGCATACATATATGATGAAAATTTACTTTGCAATCTTCATTTATAAGTAAAGCCGCATTACTTTGCAGTACTTTCTCATAACTTGTCCATAGAACTTCTGCTGACAGATTTCTTGCTTCTCTGAACGATAACCAAAAAGGGCGATGTCTTTATCTCTCATTTGTGATTGTTATTCCTACGTAATCAAGTTGGTCAACATCACGTAGTAAATAATCTATTAGAGCCCGTAGACTTGTTTCAATTGCAGTAAAAGGATTTTCATCTGCATGCACGGGAGCTAATCGAATTCCTGTACCTTCGGTGTTGTATCATCTGTATTGCCTTCTACGTACTTCTATTATATGAAATCTAATGTTTCCGTGGTTACGCCAGTTATTTCCAAATACCACTTGTACATGTGTGTTTCGTTCTGCTTGAAAATAAGATAGCAATTCATCCATTTTTTCTATTTCGTCTAAGTGAACTTCTGTTTCTCCATGTTCCGTATTAACTTCTGCTAAAATTTTCATAAATGATGGATATATTTCTTCTTCTTCCTCCTCTTTTTTAGGATTGGGAAACAAATTGTTAAACTCGTTTTGTAGTTCATGTTCGTAAAACTCCACTTCTGTATTCTTCTGTTCTTCATTGTACGCCTCTCCTATTACCTGCGAAAACATGAGATTTAGCAACTCTTCCTCCTTTGTTCTTTTTTCGACGTCTTCTTTTTCTTCTTCCTCTTCTTTTCCAGGATTGGGAAATACATTTTTAACTCAATTTTGTAGTTCATTTTCGTAAAAGTCTTCTTCTTCTGTCTTCTTCTCTTCCTCATTGTAAGCTTCTTCTATTATCTGCCAAAACGTAAGACTTAGCCACTTTTCTTCATTTGTCTTTTCTTGGACGTCTTCTTCTGCTTCTTCTTGTAAAAATATTTTATTTTTTTTTCAATACAGACGGATGCTTCCCTTGCCTCTTCCTATGTTATCATTCTATTACATCCACTTTCTAATATGTCTAATAATTTTTTTTATATTTCTCTTCTTTTTCACCTTCTTTTACTTTGGAATTTGAATTTCATTAACTGCATTTGCTTCTTCCTCTTCTTCTTCATCATCTTTGGCACTGGTGATCATCTCTTCTTCTTCTTTTTGTACTACTATTTCAATTTTATTAAATACATCTATTTCTTCTTTTTAAGCAATTGCATTTGTTGGTAATCCTACTATTTCCTTATGTGTTCCTTTGTTCTTCCTTTCATCATCATCTTCTTCTTCTTTTTCGTTATGAACTCCTTACTTCTTCTCATGATCTTCTTCTTCTTCTATTCCGATTACCTCATGTATTTCCCCTTGAGGAACTTGCGTCTTTTTATTTGGCACGTTCTCTTCTTCTTCTATGTCGTTAATAAAGACGGTAACCTCTTTTAATAATTCTTGTGTACTCTTGTCTTCCATTTTATAACCCCCTAAATGTATATAAGTATTTGAAAAAGATATTTTCTTATATGTACGTATGTTTGTGAAACGATTTATATAGGAAATATATATATTCAGAAAATAAACAAGAACACTAAAATAATATATAGATATGTAAAAGGAGGATACATATAAGTATTTAAAAAAAGGAATAACAATAAGGATACGGATAACGAATATACACGTATATTTGTTTATTTTGTATTCAACCTAAAATAAAAATAGAATGCATCTCGTTACTTATAATCATATTCCAAACAAATCTAAACAGTATATATACACATAGATTTCAGTTCGTTATTCGGAAAAGCAGAAATTTCAAGGGAAAAAATAACATACCTCTTAAGTACTTAAAATGATTTGTAACTTTTTTTTCGTATTCCATGGGAATGAAACAAATGTATGCTCATAGTTTGCTTCAAGTGTGTTGTTTAATGTTTAAACTTTCTGTACGTGAATCTTATACTTATTCTTTCAGTTTCAGTGATCATGAAAAATATGTATTTGACACAAATATCGTCCGCTTTAGAGCGTAAGGAGATATTTGTGGGGCGTTAAACTGAAAGATTTCATCTCTCTCTCTCTCTCTCTCTTACGAGGGTATGATGTCTGAATAATTGCAAAAGCTATCACTTAACTCAGTATATTTTTATTCCGTACCAAATACGGAAAGTCAATTAAAGGGCCGTCCAACCCCGTTAGATGATGTGTTATTGAGTTCAAACTATCATCATTGGACACAGAGGTTCCGTGCCTCGATACCACCTCCCTGGGAACCAACAACTCCAACACCTTTAGATGGTGTACTAATAAGTTTAGGGTATCATTATTGAACACAATGGCCTCGCAAACAATGAATTTGACAGTAATATCGATCATTTAAAATTATTTTTAGGTGTCTCAATACCACCCCCTGGGACTCCCCAGCTCCAACCCCTTAGATGGTGTACTAATGAGTTCAGAGTATCATCATTGAACACAGAGGCCCCGAAAACTATGAATTGGACACTAATATTGATCATTTTAAATTATTTTTACGTGTCTCGATACCTCCTTTGGGGATCTTCAACTCCATTCCTTAGATTGTATGCTAATCAGTTCGGATTATCATCATTGAATACAGTGGCCCCGAATACTATGAATTTGACACTAATATCGATCATTCTAAATTATTTTTTACCTGTCTCCATACCACCCCTGGAAACTCCCAACTTCAACCCCTTAGATAATGTACTAACGAGTTCAGAGTATCATCATCACCGTCTCCATTTGCCTTGCCCGCATAATCGTGGGACGTAAAACTCAAAGATTTCATTCAATTTTTCGTGTCGTCAATGTTTGCTTGCCTCGAGCACATACTATAGACACATAGACAGACAGGTACACATTATATTATCAAAATTTTAAAAAAATAATATATACGTCTTCTTTTTATAATATTATTTTAACATTAAACAATAAGTGATACGTCTTTATCGTTCAACGTTCACTAACTGATTTATACAAGACTCCAGACATTTCTCACGTCAGCTCCCAGAATTTTATCATATCGTTTTCTCAGAATTCAATGTACAGCGAGGAGGAAAGCATTCAGTTCAGATTCGCTTTATGTATGTTTTTTACGTTAGAATTCCATCTCATTATCAAATGCGGAAACGCTAAGTAAATGGAGACATAACATACTGTTTTATTCCTTCACGGATAATAATGATGAACCGTAATAATTTTAGTAATATATTTTACTTATCTATTTTAATAAAAAACGTCCGAGATGACACTTATTCACAACTCTTGTGACACTTATTCATCCAGCGGAACAAGCACGCATACACAAACACACACTATGGCAAGTTTAAACCAAATGACAATGAAGATTAAACACAGCTTCTCTACGTTAACTTTCACTTACATCTATTGTCTTTCCATCTTACACAACACACACACACACACCTGATTACCTTAAACAAACATGTCATAACACGTTCACACACTTCATCAAAAATTGGGTCGCATACTAGTCATCGAAAATCTATCTCATCACGTATTCAATACAGATATCACATAATATCTTTCACATCAAGACTTGGGAAAGTCTTGTTTCATTTTGTTTATACAGGCATCTCTATCGGAATGCGTTTCAAAGCAATATCTAATTACGGTTTCAACGTAAACATTATATTCGTTGGAATAATTTGATCTTTGAATTATCTGCATAAGTGATATTACTTATTAGTCATTTTGTTCGTGTGATTCCTCATATAACACTTTTGACATGCAATACAAACACCCCTATTGATTTGAGTAGACAGATGTCATCCTACGTTGTGAAAACATTATCAAATGATATTAGAGCCTTCCGTTATTATATTATGTTCAATCATTGGAATCTAATACGTTTTAAAACAATCATATTCATCTTAGCAACCCAAAGAACGTTCCCAGGGCGAAAGTTTTTCACACGGAGTCCTAGCACTTAACAACATGATTTTGTATGAGAATGTGTTTCTTTATGGCAGTCCTATATCGTTTTTAATCCCACGTTTTAAACAATCATGAAATACAATATTCACCTTAGCAACTAAGACTAATTTCATACAATCTGCTGAGAAACTTTTAAATGTCACGCTTTCAGTTCAAAACCTACAGGCACTTCGTGGAATAGGACCAAGCGCTAAATCGCTTATGCTCTTCACAAGAAGGTCGGGCTAGTGGGAGGTCCAAACAGTTACCCAAATGCTATGAGAAGCTTTCGTTCTTATCTTTCCAGGAGGAGCTTCGGCGGGGTTCAAATAATTGGCCAATACACGACAAGAACACGAAAAAGGTATGATTCATCTTGTTTCTACAGCCGGTAGGCGTCCAAGAGTATGACCATACGTATACCAGCTTAGCAACAGCCACCAGGAAACGTTCCCATGACCAAAATTTTCCCACGTGGGACTCAAATTACGAAAGGTCAACAGAGGTCAAACTTGCAAAACTATATTATTCACTACTACCTTGTTAAGAAGTGCCACAAAATTCTGAAGAATATTAAAATGAGTCGCTGGTATCGAAAATACTTCTGAATCAGCTAGCAACAGGGAGATAACCTTTGTGATTTGGCAAATTTCATGAAATATCAGCAAGATTTTGGTGACGGAATGTATGAATGAATGAATCAACTTGACAGTAAAATCAATCAACAGATGGAACAACTACAGTAAGATTTTCTTGACCGAATAGATCAACGAATAAACCAACTTGACAGTAAAATTGATCAACAGATGGGACAATAAAACAATCTCTTGGTGATCAGAGGACACAACTCAGTAGTAAAATTGAACAGACTACTCTACGAATTGAACATAGTGACCTTAAAATGGAAAGAATTATACATAGATTCAACGAAATGTAAAATCCCATCGAAGAGGTAGAAACTATATTCAATGATCACAATAATCAAATATCTAAACTTATAGATCCTAGATGTGCATCGACGAAGGAATATGACGTCATTGATTTAAATGTGTTTGTGGAATTTGCTGAGTGTTTGCAGAAACATACTGCGGTATTGATTGGATCAGATTATCCTTACTTTTCTCTCCATTCGTATGCTGCGCATAACGAAAATTTTAGTATGCATCAATATGCTATGCGTCACAAGTTATGATCATCTTCGTATAGTAAATGCTGTTGACTGCTTATACTCACGATATATTCAACATCATATTAATCCCGGAGATGAAGTAAAGGTAATAGAATCGTTTAATGATATGTTCATGATAGTGGTTCATGTAGCAGAAATAAAGTTGATTCCAATAATCATGAAATTCAGAAAGAGAACATGTATTCCCACTAATGTTTGTAGTGATTGGTCGATGGAGTCGGAGCCGTTGAAACGTTCATTCCGCGAAAAGACCAAAATGATGTTAGTGAACAATCCCATGATGCGTTGGCCGAGTGCGATGGGGTGCGTTGACATGAATCATCTATGCATGACATTGCAAAATTTTGGAAATTCATCAATGGTGGGATATCGTAATAATCTGAAGCAAACTAACCTCAATCGAAACCAAATTCGAAACATTCATGTGATGCCAATGTAAAAGGTGATGTTAAATTCACGTGTACCGGAAATATAACCGAACCTAAATACAGAAGAAAAAGAAACCGTGGTAGGACAGTCTACCTTGAATATCGTGTAAAGGACAAGTGTAGATCCGTTAGGAGACAGGACATTTCGCCACCAGTAAAACGAATGAGAACTGAACTTAATTTTACCGGTAACGAAAACGAACCTAATCCTAATGGCAATAGTAATAGTAATTGTGTGACCAAACCTAATCTTAGCAGTAATAGCAATAACAATCGCACTACACGTAGAAAGCATGTAATCACTAGATCTTCTTTCCCTCGAAATAAATTTCGTAGAAATTCCATATATGGTAAAAATTGTCAAAGTAAGAAACAAAAATATGTAGGAGTAAATAAAATGCAAAACTGAATTCCGGTTTATGAAATTAAATTAATTCGTTGGTCATGTAACTTAAGCTAAGGTTACGGCGTGCGAGAAAACCGTATTCAATGGATTATTGTTTATTTCGCCTTTTTAATACCGTTCATATTTTTATTTAAATTCTGTGCATTCATGATTATGCCTTGGCTTTTGTTCAGAATGTAACTTTAATTTGTGTTCTGATATTAATTGTCATGTTTTAACTTTAATGTTATTGTTGTAAATATATGTATTTGATCCTTTCTCGTACAAAGAACAACCATATGAATATCATAAATACATCTCTTTCAAAACCTTTTTCATTATGTCCAAATAAGTAATTATTAACTTGTGATAAGCTCTTAATGGACCCGAAAAGGACTTAAAATTAAATAACTTGCAAATCAAATTTTGAATGTGGCTTATCATCGTTGAAATGTATAAATAGAGGAAGTAAATGATTAAATTTAAAATAAATATGATTATAATATTGTTATAAAAATAAATGTTAATATATATCTATATGAATTGTAATTTTCATATATACGAGGTGCATTCGAAAACTCGAGTGATTAATATATTTTTTACTTAACGGTCCAGGATCCTTTTCTTTTAATTGTAAACCCAATAAAAAGAAAATCATATAATTCGGGCGACATGCTGTACCGATATTTTGTATTTTCAGTGTAATTTTAAATATCTCTTCTTATATTTTATTGTCAATGTGTGATTTTGAAATATGCACTATCCAGTTGGAATAACAAGAAGGAAGTCCGAAAAAGAAATATAATCAAAATTGATTCTAATATGATTTATTGATGAGATTTGGTCTTTAGGTTGTCAAAACAACGCTATATAAATAAAATATAATCCAGCAACTTATTATATAAAATGATGTATGCATTATTATAAATATGTATATTTCAATAATCGTGTGCCACAATAAAAAGGAAAGAAAATTGAACGCGATATAAACAATTGTAAGTGATTTTGTAATATAATCTAAATATAATTATGGCTGAGGATCTGTGTATAATGAGTTACGTTATAAAATTTTCGTAATCCTCGCCGCAGGATTATGACGTTATAAACTATTTAGTGGAAGTGGTTTTGTTTCATGTCGCCTTGAGGAACGCTGCGACCAAATTATTTCATTTCTTTAATTCCTGGGACTGAAGGAACACTAAATTTCATGTCTCCTAGAGGCGACACACGGACCGAGGAAGTTAAGTACCTACGTATATATTTCAATAATATATTTCAGGTTCAATAATGATTGGCACTTCCCCTATAACGGGTGCCAGGTAGCAGTTTGAAATGATTATTGATGTATGCTTTAAGATAGACTATATTACTGTCAAACCCCACTAAATGGTTTTGTTTCTTTTCGTACGAAGCACATTGTAGCAGCAGTTGGTCCAACTTGCCAGGATGCTCGTGGACAGCGAGAATACATTATGGAAGCAGACACACATGGGCAACGGTGGACAGTGTGGTTTCTCTAGAGGGAAGGAGTGTATACTTCAGATATCCACAACAGATTATTAGCCCTATGTGGGGACATAGCACCAAGTCGCAGATTTGTGTTTCGTTGGGTATCCGAATTCAAAGAAGGTAAAGACAGTGTTGCAAAAAATAAAAGCCCTGGGCGTCTTAAACTGAACGCAGAACAAGAAATGGCGCGCGAGAGAATGATTTGATAATTGAGCACAGGATAATCACGTTTGATGAACAAGAGAAAGAAACAGGTCTATCACGGGATTCCCTCTACACTATCATTTATGAGGATTTGAAGCTGCACAAATTTTGTGCAGAATGGGTGTCTCATGACCTCATCGTTGCACAGAAACAAAAGCGTGTGGAGATTTGCCAGCAGTTGATGCAACAGTATAGTGAAAATCCGACCGAGTTCTTTGAGCGTCTGGTCACCGTCGACGAAACGAAACTTGGTTCCTCTACTAGACTGCAGAAAAGAAACGGCAGTCCATGGAATGGGGCATACTGGAAGCCTTCGTCGCAAGAAGGTAGGGATGGAACTATTCGTGCGGAAAAAATGGCGTCCGTATTTTTGAGATCAGGAAGGGATACTGCTGGTGGAATGGCTCCCTCCCAATACGTCCATCGACACAGAGAGCTACTGCAATTCACTGCATAGAAACCGCCGACGCATCCAATAACGCCGACAAAGAAAATGTAGCCGTAGCGTTCTTTTCCAACACGACAATGCACGACCATATGTCAGTCGCTAAACAATTGCAACAGTGCATTAACTATGGTTTAGTGTACTCCCACATCCTCCATATTCGCCGGATTTGGCACCCAGCGAATACGCTTTATTCGACACAATGAAAGAGAGCATGAGAGGTAAAAAGTTCAACACCAATTATGAACTCCACGAATTTGTCCGTCAGTGGCTGAGAGATATCCCCCAAAGAATGGTTTTCTACACACATAAGGAAGCTTCAAGAACGGTGGCAAAGGTGCATAGACATTGCCGGGGATTACCTCTAAAATAAACTGTAATCGCATGTTCAATAAATGGTTCCTGTGAAAACAAATTAATTGTAGTGCCAATCATTTCTGAACGCCCCAAGTATTATATTTTAAATGTAGTAGTAGTAATTTTTGGATTGTTTAAAATACATGCTTCGAGAAATTGGAATACAATTATTTCATTTTGAATTTGTTTTTAACACAGCTAAAGCAAAGTTTACTTACTATTCCAGATTTGAAAATAATTTAATTTCTAGGGTGTCCTAACTATCAGGGATTAGATAATAAGTTTCGCTGAAAGCAATTATTTTCAGTGTTGTTCAGGATCTTAACATCAGGAAAATAATATTGCTGACTGGATAAACGTGTATCGGAGATTTGAAACACACATGAAATGAATCTTGGAATAGTGATAAAAGAGTTTAATACCTGTAATCGCTTAAGTTGTTCGATAAACGATTGTCTCCATAATATATTTCTTCCACAATGTTCATTATACTTCGTTTCTCAATCATATAATTTCAATTCAAATAATTTTTATTTAACTACCTTTGCTGTTCAACTCGAAGAGTGTTGATTAACAAATCTGTAGAATGTTTATTGCGTTGAATCATGATCTAGATTTACGTAGATTGAAGTTGGATTTATATAGATTTATTTCAGCAAGTGTTTTCGAGTACACCAATAGGTACATAGATACAAGTGCATAAGACGTCAACAAATAGCGAATTTCACAGAAGTCTGCATAAAATTTTGAAGTTACCATTGGTAGTTGTCATGATTTTACAGCTTATAATCGGTACCCAATTACATATATCAATTCACAGTTTTGAATAATTGGTTTCCATACATCTTCATACACCTGATAACATCTTTATATCGTTAACAATGGTCAGATTACACTACCGCCGAAACCCAATTGCCAATTGTTGGCATCAACAAATAGCCAATACTATTATCATTGTGTGCTCCCTTTATCAGCAAAGATTCTGAAGTAGAAACTAACAAGAGAAGCTAAAATATTTAGACTAAACCCTTTTTCTATATGTGGCCTTTGTCAATAATTTTGTGGTTTAACTTTTCATCGTCGCATCAAGTAGGCATCACTACCCAGTAATTTAATTATATTTTCCGTCAAGCTCTGAGTATGCACCAGGTTATTCCTTATTTCACATTAAATAATAGTGGTGTTATTCTGTTTTTAATTTATTGTAGCCTAATTCCGTTGATACAAAATTACAATTGTATTAGTTATTCTTGTGTTCACTCCTTTCTGCTGAAGCCACTGAACATAACCTAGCAATATAGTTACTACTAGGCCCCCTAGTGGTAACTATAATGCTAATCCTTTTCTTTTGTTTCTTTTGGAAGGAATTCAGTGCAGTTAGGATATCGTAGTGAGAAATTTTTATAAATTAAATACACCAAGTTTCTTGTATTTCGAAGCAAGCCTTCAGTGTTCGTTACTGTAGTGGCTATATTTACAAGGAAAACACAGTAAGTCCACGTAATGCAAGGCTTAGTTCTACGACAATATGACCAACTACGCATTATAAGCTTCTTATTTATTTTCTGAAAAGCTGCTCTACTTTTCCTTACGGTGTTGACTCCTCACAGTGTTGACTATTAGTTTAAATCTCACTGTCTCCATCAGACAAGTGAAAAAATATTTTACGCGCTTTAGCTTTCGTTTCGTTGTTGCTTCGCTTTAATTACTTCAGAAAGAAACTATTGTCATTTTCAAGAAGTTATCTAGGAAACACTTTCTGTTACAAAATATTATTAAGATATTGGGTCAGACACAAAAGAATTATACTTTCGATGTTTGAAGGGTGTTGGGAGATACCGATGCTATTGGTGAGAAGCTTACCTACACTACAGTGGGTTTTAAATCAGTTTTAAATCATTGTGAGGTTTGAAAGGATGAAAGAGCTTTTCGTTTTTCCTTGCTTTTTAGCTACAATTCGAATCGTTGGTGAGTACGTAATATATTGTAATTAATATTCCACTATATTTAACGTTGGTAATAATTATGCTACCAATATCATACTTAGCCTTAGGAAAATTCTAGCAGTTAGAGATTAAATGGTTGATAACGACATTGTTGAGTTTCTAAAGACGGAAACTATACATATACAAATTCATACTGAACTTAGTAGCACAATTTATAACATCTCTTACCAAGGGAGTGGTCGCTGAAATATTACAGTAATATATGGATCTTCACTTCGCGACGGAAGCTAAGTTGCGAATAAAAAACACTTATACCTATACCTACTAAAGAAAGGGATTTCTCTAGCGCACATAATATTTCCAGGATGTACCAGGTTGCACCATGTACTTGATAATAATTCACTTTCCCGAATTGCAAGTACCGAGTCTCGTTGTTTTACAATAGCTTATCAGAAACTCATTTAACCCGAGTTCGGCTAGAAATTACACGGCATCTTCTTCCAGTCTTCTCGAACTCGATAGATCTATGGAGGAGCAGGAGTATCACGAAAACATTTAGGCAATCCTGCACCCATTGCGGAAGCGACGCATTTGAAACCCCTGCAATTATTCACGTGGTTTCAGATATGTTTTTAAAATAGAATTTAATAATCACCGGATTGTATCGTTCAAATAATGCTGACCTAATTCAGAAAACGGTTGTAGTTTTTGGCACCTTACCGGACCCTGCTGATATAAATCATAGTTCTTCACATTTAATGTAATTTGCGATTCAGTCGATATCCAGTAGTTTATGCAATAAAAGACTATCTTTAATTCTCGTCCTGAGGTGCTATGTACGTTGAGCAATATTCTTTCTTTAGGATTCAATTGCATTTCTAGTTTGTCGTTCAGTGAGTGATATGGTAGGATAAACAAGTTGTTAACTTCCCTACTTCGGACGTGCACAAAATGAGATACTCCTTGATATAGTCATGTGCAAATAGAAATCATTTGGGATAATTTTAAATCAGTGTCATTTTCGAATATTTCCCGTAGTTTATTATGGTAGTTCGAACCTCACTACCATGCTTTAACAAGCTTATAGAGTGGAAGATCATAATGTGTCAAATTTACTAGTATCTCTAGACATTTGCGTATGGAAGATTACGGACTTTTCTCGTATTCTTACATGCTAAATTTGGAGAGTACAGTGAAACCTGTCAACTTGGCCACCTCTCTAAGTTGGCCACCTGCTTATCTTGGTCTAGTTCGTCTTGAACCTGCATTTTCCAATAAGACATTCGTTACTTACTACTCTATAAGTCGGCCACCTGTCTATCTTGGAGTTGGCCACACTGAAGCAATGTTTACCCTATGATTATAATTATAAATTTACCATTTACCTGCGTATCTTGGCCACGAAAAATACAGTTTTGTTATTTTTCTTAACTCTTTCGAATTCTCATATGAGAGGCAGAATGTTCTATATTTATGACTGGACACAAAGAAGCATAGATTCGCAAGATTTGTTCTTGGAGGTCAATGGCCAGAACACTACCCTCATAAAAGGGTGGTAAAGGAAGATGTGAATAAGAAAAAGTACCTACAGGAATTCAGGAAATGGTTGTACGTATTTGTTTAACCTGTCTGTTTTGGAAAAACCATTAGCTATATCGGCTCCTTTCATCAGTGGGAAGCTTTAGTAATTCCGGAAAATTCTCAAGGTTAAAGCTCAATTGTCATTTATTGGCACCTGACTGCATGTCAAAAGGTAGCGGAGGTTTTGAGATATAAATTCCCTAAAGATTTTCTCAAAACACATTTTGCTCCGAGGGAAACACTTCTAGCTCATTAACAAGAGGTAGTTAACTACAATATTAGAATGTGCATATCTGCCAAAAACAATAAAGCAAATAGGTCTAGAATGAACCACCATTCAGTACCGCGGTGATTTTCAACAGTAACAACTGAAAAGAAGTCATAAATTGCATATGAATTCTTCAATTTATAACAAAGTTTTTTGTTTTCAATCTGAATAACTCAGTGTGCTATAATATCAATTTCAATAAACTGCGTACATACACTTTTATTTCATGGTTGTTTGTGTTATTGTGTTTTTAATCCGAATAATCCAATGAACCAGACTAGTTTTCAGGAAGAGAAAGGTATGCATATGTATTAAACATATTCTCAAGAGCGGCGATCCTGGGGGGACCGAGGAAGCCCAGGCCCCCCAAAGCTCATGTGACCCCTATTTTATTTATGAGTATACAATATTTGGTATAATTTTAGTGCAATTTGTCTTAAAATCTTCATATATATACCTTCTGCATCTGAATGGGCCCCCCTAAATTTACAGAGAAATCGTTGCTCTTGCATATTATAGTAATATTTTCGGGATACGGAAAAAATCTCGCGGCCAAAACATCGCCGCCCAAAATCTCGCCAGCCAAATCGTCGCGGGACAAAATCTCGCCAGGCCAAAACCTCGCGTGGCCAAAACCTCGCCGCGAATGAAACTTTTCTTAAAAATTTACCCAATGAGTTTCTTAATATGCAAATCCACATTACAAATAATAATAATAATAATAATAATAATAATAATAATAATAATAATAATAATAATAATAATAATAAGAAGAAGAAGAAGAAGAAGAAGAAGAAGATACAAAACATCGATTGCGTGGGCTTTCTCGGGTTATTCCCGTTTCCTCCCACTTTCTTTATTCGATCATTTCCTTCATCCTGTTCATCTACGTCTCCTTTAACCTACAGGACATTATCAAGGGACGTCGTAAACACTCATATATTATTTCATACTTTCATAAATATTATTAGATTTTTGTTCAAATTTTAAGTTTTTGGATGTTCCAAAGTTCACGAAACTAACTTCGTTAGTTGTCATTACTTTCCTTATGCAGACTTTCATTCCCTATAACCAGTTTAAAAGCATCCTGTCGCCCTACCTTCACATTGAAATCCTCTAATACAGAAATAGAATTTTCATATGGTATCGCGGGACTTGGTCAAATACCTGTGATACTTTTTCTGAAACAGCGTCTTTTATACCGTCATCCTTATCATCTGTTGGAACATTTACATTTTGGTCATTCGAGATTTTGGGTATGGCTATATTTTGGGGCGCGAGGATTTGACAAGGTGAGGTTTTGACCCGGCGAGATTTTGGCCCGCGAGATTTTGGGCAGGCGAGGTTTTGGCCCCGCGAGATTTCGGCCCTCGACGTTTTGGGTAGCGAGGTTTTGGCCAGGCGAGGTTTTGGTCCGCGAGGTTGTCGCCGCGAGTTTCTGGCCGCGAGGTTTTATACCCAAACCAATATTTTCTAGTACTGTATATTTTATGATTATTCTATATACATTATTTATAAGTAGCTGTTGTGCCACTGCTTATTAAAATTTTACAATCAAGTAATACTAGAAATCCTATTCTAAAAATACACAAATCACACTTATTTTCTGTAAGTTGGCCACCTATCTAAATTGGCCACTTTTCGATGGAACCGATGGTGGTCAACATAGACAGGTTTCACTGTATATGTTTTACCATCACCGGAACTTCTAAATTCAAAGATCTTACCTATCTCTTTAACATAAGACCTCAACATCTTGTTCAAATTCAATTTGTTCAAATTTAAGTCTCCAAATTCAATTTGTTATGCAATGTGACGTAAGTTTTTTTTTTGGTAAGATATTAATGTATTAAAAGTTATCTCCAATTACTTCCAAAATTCTGAAGTTATATATATTATGCTGCGAGCCAAGCTCTGGTTGGATCAATTCCGTCAACACAAATACTGTATTTATCTTTTGAGAAATTTATCAAACTGGTGGAGATACCACAGCCTTCTCTGGAAGTGAAGCTTAAGACCTTCAAGCCTTCAAGCTTGAAATTCTGCCTACTCTTATTAAAGTATATATTGTTGGTGTCGAACATTTTAGGGCAAGTTGTTTTGAAAAGTGCGTCAAAGTATTAGTACTCTAAATTGATTACATGTTTTAGTAAGAGGTTGATAACTTATTTTTAATATACCGTGGTAAGCCAGGACTTATATAAATGTAAGAGAAAGGAGCTGAAGGACATTTCTAATCAACAGGAATGGTAGATGTTATGGTAAAACAGCCTTCTAGTATTACAAGTAACTTTTACCAACGTGTACCTCTTTCTTGCACTCTGATACAAACCACCTCAACGAAAATATATTTTATTCAGTAAAACTTCATTATCATAAACTAACATACGACGTAATACACTAGTCGCTAACATAAAGTAATCCTGAGACTCCTCCACATCTTATCATATCATATAATGCTTGGTGTAAGATGATCATATTAGGAATATTGTATAATCTTACTGAGTATTCAGTTCACTTTTCAGAATACGCAGATGTCATTTTAATGTAATTTCTACGTTCAAATGTTACATTTTCCTATGTAATATTTCATTTATTTTTATGATCTCATTTTTATCTCCATATTCTTTTCTATATAAACGTTCTTTTACGAATGTAGACATAAACTGAAATAATTTACAAGTTTTATTTTAATATCAATACACAGAATGTGTGGAATATTGGCTTTATAGTAACAGGTATAGGTAACCTCGAAGCAGACGCCGATATCTTCAAATAATAATTAACAAATAATGATTATATTTCTGGATATCCTAATTTATTTATTTATTATTATTATTATTATTATTATTATTATTATTATTATTATTATCCTGCCATTATTGCTGGTCATTGGCTGCAACTCAGGAGCTTCCATTTCCACGGTCTTCCGCTAAGCTTTTAGTTTTCACGAAAGATTTTTCTGTTTTGATCTCGTCCATTAAGTATAGTCTTGTTCTCTCTCTCTTCCTCTCTTTTCTGACATCATAGTTCTAACATGCCACTCATGATACAATTTCTTCTTAGCCAATGTCCAAACCAGATCTCTTCCTTTTTAAATAATATTTAAAGTAGTTCTTTTTCCTTCACCATTTCTAACATCATTTCGTTCGTTTCTCCACTCGACACAGCTTGCTCTCTACATTCTTATTCAGATCCACAGTTCGAAAGCTTCCAGTTGGTTTGCATAATTTTTGTATGGTTTCAATGTTTCTGACCCACTCAGTACAGTAATCGACACGAAGCATTTTATGAGTCTTTTTCTCAAGTCTTTATTCAAGGTCTCACAAAATATTTTTTCCTCCTTCTAAAACGTTCTTTCGCCCTTCCTATATTTGCTTTCATTTCACGTTCATATTTCTTATCGTCACTAATAATACTACCTAGATATTGAATACTAATATACATCTTCTGTTTCTCTACTCGTACTCTTCTTTTTTTAAATGGATCGTGAATATTTTGTTTCTCAATTCATTTTATATATTATAGAAGTGCACATCCTTACGCTATTTTCTACAACTAAAGTTCAACTACTGTAAATATTACATAGTGTATTCTAATGCTCTAAACGAAAATTTAAAAACTTTCATTTTTCAATGCGTATAAAAATAATACATTTAATGCCAAATTCAATTTAAAATGTGTCACCTCTATTGTGACTAGATGACCAGCATACGTGCTAGCCTCTTTCTACATGCAGGCAGCCCATGCGAGACAGACCTCATGTTAAACTCTAGATTACTTCATACGGCACTAAACTTCTACCAAATAACATTTGAAAATTCTTGTTGCACAAAGCCATAATCGTGTACCAGTAAATATGCATGCTTCTGAAGCAGTAAAGTATTTGGTATCAAACGTAATCATTCCTTCAGAACCCAGCTATTAAGGAGAAATTTCTTAAATCTCTGCAATTAGTGTTCATTCCTACTCTAAGGTTCTAACTTCAAGGACTCGTATAACTGGAATTGGCGTTTGACTTACGAAATCTCTAACAAAACTACACTGTATTGTAAGGTTTCTTGATCTCACAATTTTATTCAATTTTATAAGTTCCAGCGGGCGTAAATCTCATTACCGAAAGTTAATTGTGTAAAAACTTACACAAAATGTAATAATACATCGATTTACTTAATTTTATTAATTATAGTTACGTTTCTAAGTTCATTTCTTGACATTTTTTTCAAAACCTCAATTTCCTTAATAATCGTTTACAATTTATCGAAATGAGAATTATATATTTGCAAATTTTAAATTATAACTCTAAAAAGGTTTCTTCCCTGTTAGGAATGCAATGAACTTATATTGATAGATTTAATTTTCACATAATTATTTGAAATCATTGCACTTAATATGTATTTAATTGTTACCAAAATAATTTTAATATTATAATAATTGTAACCTAATGTATTACCGTAACTGCATCCAGAATATAAAAGTCAGAAAACGTTGAAAGTATGTTTTAGTTGAATCATATCACAAATCAAATTAAACAACTAAGGAAACAACAATCAACTGTTACTAACCTTAAAATATAAACATTTAATCAGCACTTCGTTTTCTTCCAGCTTTCCATCGAAGATATACAAATCCATTTGGATGTCAATGGAAGAGTTTCTTAAATATAGTAGTTTAGATGGCGTCAGAACCTTAGGGGAAATAAATTTACATTGGATTCTCAGGTTCGTGTTAACTCGATTTTGAACCAGATATTTTGCTTCATCTAGAAAAAGCACAATTAAATTTATTTTATTTTAACATATTTTATGCAAGGTAAGAATAATATTAATTTAAAAATTAATAACCTGTCATGTTAAATGCCCTTCTCCCTACCGGCCCCTGATCTCGAAATTAAATAAATGATCAAAACGGGATTTTCAACTATTGAACGTTAATGATCCTTGCATATGCATCTTATTTGCTTGAACTTCGAACTACAGATACTCCTCATAAGCTAATGAGAAGTTGTTTTATTATTGAACTACTATTATTGAACTCTATTACTGAACTACTCAGGTTTTGTTTCATCGTCTGATAAGTGAACTTGCAGCCAAACTGACATATTATTTTGGAAAGGCGGTATCTCTTTTCCTTATAGTATCAGACTCATAAAAATTAAAAAGTAGCAAATGTTGAATCTTACACGTAAGATTTTTTTAATGTTAAATATTCTCTTAAGAAGGAAGAATTTTCAGTAATACACATTGTATTATAATATAATAGAATGTATATTATCCTATATTATATTATATTATGCTATAATATAATACACATTATATTCGTCATATTTTCTAGATGCTAATACGTTCGTCCTCTTCGTGATTACCCTACGCTGTTCCAATGCTAGATTATGTTAAGAGTAAGACAGTAACGTAAGATGTACCTATTAACCGTAATTGTGTTGGTTGCAATATTATATATATATATATATGTGTGTGTGTGTGTGTGTGTGTGTCTGTGGTTGTGAGTGTGGATGTGGATGTGTGCTATACAGGGTGGCCCATTTCTTCCTTTCACGGAAATATCTCGAAGACGGCTGAACATAAATGAACTGAACAAAAACTCAAATATGTAATACCATGGGGCAAATCCAATTTGTTGTCGCGGTGTCCTCCGGGGCCAATCTTTTAGGGGTCTCAAGGCCCAACTTTGAAGTTTTGAATGGAAAAATGGGGCGACTGACACCTCATTGGATAGATCTTTAAAAACTAAAAAGCGATGTGGAAAGAGAGTTTTCATATCGGTCACCCTATTCAAAATAGCCGCCAAGATATGTTACGTTTATCAGATAATTGCCCAGTAGCACTAATATCAAAACGGGTGAACAGAAATGAACCAAACAAAACTCAAATAGGAAAGCAATAGGGCAAATCGAATAATGTTGTTGCGGTGCCCTCCAAGGCCGCCTTTCATGGGGACCCAGGCCCAACTTAGAATTTTTAAATGAAAATATGGGTCAAGTGGTACCTAAATCGATTTCACTTATTCTATCTGTGTAATATAATTTTTTTCACAGTCTTTTTGAAAATACATACACTAAAGAAGCTGTACATTCCGTCAATTCAATTCGTGACAGAATTGTTATCATAAAATTTTTACAATGGCATTCACGATACTACTCAGATATGACACTTATCAACCACATTTTAGAACTTCTAAATTTTTTTGTGTTATTCATTCCTTAGCGTATAAATGTTACATGTGACACCGTTCAAACTATTGGCAAATTTACATATCAATATATCAGTAAACATCATATATATATATATATATATATATATATATATATATATATATATATATATATATATATATATATATATATATATATATATATATATATATGTATATGTATATATATATGTGTGTGTGTGCGTGTGTGTGTGTATACTGTTTTGTATATTCCACATAATTTCGCATGAAATGTGAAAATCATTTTGCTGAAATATTTGGAATAAATAGATCGTAACTAACCTGATAATATAGTGTAAATAAGTTGTTCATAAAGTCTAGGAGGGGTAATATAACCTTGGGTTAATATATAACCATTTTTCTCTCCATTCTCACAATCCACTCAAGACAAATTGAATAAATACAAAATGTATTAGAAATCACGTTGTAAGGCCGAAGAGACAAATACAGCTGGATGAATAGAAAGTCCTCCCGAGTAGTCGAATTTGGTTTTTGGCACTAAACGAAATATATATAAATATTCTATAAATGCTTTTGGGAGTTATGCTGCTGGCTTTATAAATGTCAAAAGTCGGTAATTAACAATTGCAAATATTTTTTATTAACAAAAATAACTAACAAGAAAAATAACATAGCTACGAAATGTTTAAATTTAGTTAATCACTTGTAATTCTTTACTAGTATATTTAATATGTTAGAGTCCGTTATTAACTTGATATACCATGAGGACACAAAAGCCCTTTTAGCAAAAATGCCGTCAGCCTCAAGTAAAGAAAAAAAAAGTCAAATAATAATTATTATTATTTCTCAAAATGCATGAAATACAACACCCTAACGTTTTCTTTTATATATAACTTATCTGCAATGTAATAAAACCCGGACTCAATTAGACTTTAACAAAAATAAAAAATAGCATACTAAAAATATGGAAGTTCACTCACCAGATAATTCCGCCAACTGAAGTATATGGCAATTTTACATGGCGGGAAAGTAAAATTAAAGCATGCTTTAGTTAATGACAAATAAGAAATTGAATTCGTAAACCAAGAATACACAGACGTAAAAGAAAATAGTAACCAGAGTAACAAATAATAATAATAATAATAATAATAATAATAATAATAATAATAATAATAATAATAATAATAATAATAATAATAATAATAATAATAATTTATAAATAGCTAGTTTCATAATACATTACATATCACCCTCCTCTGCTTGAAAAAGTTAAGGTGATCAGGCTGATTTTTTTCGGACCCAGAATGATACCAACATTACTGGAAATAAACTATTAACCTTTCTAACGTACAAAAACATAGAAACTATATATATATTTATATATATATATATATAATTATCTAGTAGCCATACCTACTAATCATGCTAGACCGCCTTAAACCTTAGGGATCATTAACATGCATACGAGGTAATTAGCGTTTTAATAACTACACATGAGAGGGAAACATCCTATTTTGAGATTTATTGAAGAACAAGCCTGTATTTTTATTCTAAAACGAATGAATAACCACTGGACTATCCGTAAGGTGACAATGATTTTTTTAAAATCATCTTGATTAAACGAAAGAGAGCGAGAGATACAACACTCTGTTTCTTCCTGAGAAGGTAACTGGAGTTATTCGTTTATTGTAAATACGTCTTCGATCGTTAGAAATTTTTGCCATATTGTGAAATACTTTAGGCCAAATATCTTTGGCCTCTTGTGCTACAATGTCGTTATCAGAAATATCCCACCAAGCCATTAAGGGATTAATGGGTTCTCTTCCCATATATAAACGAAACGGACTATATCTAAGTTCTGAATGCACTGTAGCATTAACGCCAAATTGTAACTCTTTCAAATAACTTGACTATTTGTGTTGTTTGCCATGGAAATAACTTCGGATAGCCGTTTTGAAAACCTGCACGTAGTGTTCCACGGCGTTTCACCCAGGAAAATAAAAAAATGAAATGAAATCTTTGAGTTTTACGTCCTACGATTATGCCGGTTAGGCTAAAGGAGATGAGTAATGAAGTTAATGGTGGAATGAAGAAAGTGGGAGGAAACGGGAGAACCCCGAAGAAACCAACGCACACGGTGTTTGTCCACTACAAAGTTCACTTGGCGGGGCTGGGATTGAACTCTCTACCCCAAGCACCAGAGGTGAAGACTCTACCACTGAGCCACCGCGGCAACCAGGAAAATAGGGTAAACTACGTATGCATTTAATACCTAGGCCATGCAGGAATAACCTGAAGGTGCAACTAGTAAAATAAAATGCCCTGTCTATAGTGAGTGAAAACACGAAACCAAAATTACTAAAATGTTAAATATATAGCGTGTAATGGTAGTGTTTTTGGCCCTCCGCAATGGAATTTAATAAACAAAAGTGTACAGTTATCAAGTATCAATAAAACATAAGAATAGTAAGAACTAGTTGAAAGGTGACCCGCCAAATCGTCAAAAAGATGTCCATATGGAATGTTATCATATTTCAAAATTAATTTCTCTTGAGGTTTCGCTAGTCTAAGGTTAGAAATTTGACAAGTGTGGCAAGTGGTTACAAAAGACAATTTCCGCCATCATATTCGGCCAAGTGAAGAGCCCACGAACCTTACACAAAGTTTTAAAATAACCAATATGATTGCCTGTTAGCCGAAATTCATGATAGTAACTCATGATCTTATTTCACAAACATGAGGGTAACAATATTTTATAGTCAACATTACGAGCCTTAATTCGTTGGTAAAGGATACAATTTTCTATTCTATAGTCACGAGCTTATTAACATTACTTGCCACTTGTTGATATAAATCTTTCGTGTCAGATTCAGTTTTTTTGTATAATTTCTAATATCGCCATATACTAGAGGCAGTTCCCACAAACTACATAAAACATTTTTAGCATAAACATCCTCCTCCATTGGTTCATCTAACACATAATACAAATTGGTATCATACATGCGAGTGAGAAAATCTGGTATTAAATTCTGCCCCGAAGTAATATGTTCAATCTTAAAATTGAATTCAAAAAGTCTCTGAATTATGTTGCCATAACTAGATACTTTCTTACGATTGCTTAACATATATACCAAACTCATGTTCTGTTAAGACAGTAAATTTATTGACCAAGAACTGTTGAGATCTAATCACCGCATTAAAAATACTAAGCAGTTCCAGTTCAAATATAGTACGATTAGCGTCAGCCTTCTTTAAACGTTTAGAGTAGAAATCAACTGGGACAATGGAGAAATCAATTGTCTTCTTTGATATTGTCGCAGCCATGCATTTTAGAGATGCATCCGCCTGAAGATAAAATCTCTTGTTAAAATGAGGAACCTTCAATATTACATTTTATTCAAAGGCCTCCTTTATTTTTTAAAGGCATCAGCCTGCCTAGGCCCCTGCTGAAATTTTTGCTTAGGTTATTCTAACTCGGTAATAGGGAGAAATCTGGGAAAACTTGTTGATACATACTTCACATGTGACGTTAGCCTATCTATAAACTATATTTATGCTCTAGTTAGTATAAAATCGCGGAATTATAACTAACAGAACTTTAGTAAAAACTAACGGGAACCAACGGTGAACTAACGATTCATGTCGAAAAATGTGGCTAAGCTTTTAGTGTACGCCAACTTCACATGTGAAGTCAGAACTACCACACATTTTCATTTATGCTGTAATATGTATAAAATCGCGGAATTAACCAGAGAACTAATGGGAACTAACAATCAACTAAAGATTCATGTCTTAAAATGTGGGAAAGCTTGTTGGGTACGCCAACTTCACATGTGAAGCTAACCTACACACACATTTTTCTTAATGCTTCAATTCCTATAAAATCGCGAAATAACGGAAACTTTTAAGAACTAACGGGAACTAACGAGGAACTAAAGATTCGTGTCGAACAATATGGCAAAGCTAGTTGGTTACACAACTTCACATGTGAAGTTAGCCTACCCACACATTTTTGTTTATACACAATTTGTATAAAATATCAGAACTAACGGAACGTTTGTAAACACTAACGGAAAGTAACGAGGAACTAACGATGTATGCCGAAAAATGTTAGAAAGCTTGTTAGGTATGACAATTTTACATGCAAAGTTGGCCTACCGTTTGGTTTTTGTGTATAATTCCTTTAAAATCGCGAAACTAACGTAACATAAGTAAGTACTAACGGGAACTAACGAGAAACTAACGGCTCAAGTAGATAAACGTGGGTAAGTTAATTTGGGTATTCCAACTTCATAGGTCTATTAGGAAGCACGTTGTAAGGACGAAGAGACAAAACTGCCATAGAGATGGATGAGTAGAAAGCCTTCCCGAGTAGTCGAATTTGATTTCTGGCACTAAACGAAATATACATAAATATTCTATAAATGCTTTTGGGGATTATGCTGCTGGCTTTATAAATGTCAAAAGTCGGTAATTAACAATTGCAAATAAGTTTTATTAACAACAAATTACTAACAAAAAAAAAAAAAAAAAAACAGCTACGAAATGGTTAAATTTAGTTAAACACTCGTTAACCTTTACCAGTATATGCAATATGTTATATTTCATTATTACTTTGATATACCATGACTACACAAAAGTCCTTTTGGCAAAAATGCTGTCAGCCTCAAGTAAAAAAAATCTGACAAATAATAATAAAATTATTGATCAAAATGGATGAAATACAACACCCTTACGTTTTCTTTTATATATAATAACTTATCTGCAACGTAATGATACCCTGACTCAATTAGACTTTAACAAAAATTAAAAAAAATAATTACCATACTAAAACTATGGAAGTTTACTCACCAGACAATTACGTCAACTGAAGTATCTGACAATTTTACATGGCGGGCCAGTAAATTCCCAGCATGCTTCAGTTGATGACTAATAAGGAATTAAATTCGTAAACTAAGAATACACTGCTGTAAAATAAAATAGTAACCAGAATAACAATAATAATAATAATAATATTAATACTACTACTATTAATAATAATAATAATAATAATATTTTATAAATAGCTAGTTTCTGAACAGTTTACAAAGGCTTTCCTAATAATGATCTTAGAAAGAAAATTCTCTGACAACATTGCTTATATTACAAACGAATATAGTTCCTTATTAACCTAAATATAGTATAAATACTTTAACTTGAAAAATGCATGTAAGTTTGTTGAACCCTTTCGACACGGGTTACGTTTGTTTTTCTGCTGTGTAAACACTCATTGAGGTATCTGGAAACAATTTCCTACGTTTAATATTGTTTGATCAAACTATGTTTTCTTTTTTCTGAGAGTCCAACTTCAGTCCCACATTTGACACCCAAAGTCAAAATATTGAAATTTTATATTATTGATTTTTTAAACATGTTTTATTATAACTTCCTCGGTTTCAGGTGGATCTACTTACGACTTATGAGGTATATATATATCATGTGAATAACTATTATCAGACCATTCTGAACACCTTATGATTAATGTTGCCAACTAGAGAGATTAGTTTCCCCGTATTTTTTGAAACAATATCAAAACTTTTAAAATTTCTGTTTATTAATCTGTTCCTATAGGTACCAACTTTCGCCAGTTTCATTTCAGTCCATACTAAACAAAACCAAGTAAAGGTGGTTACAACTGACTAGGGATGATTCCATTCTAAGATCAAGTACATTCGAAAAAGGTATATATCGTCTGAACGCCAAGAAAGTACGAAACCGTTGTCAAATCACGGGCAAACCCGCAAACTGACCCCATAAGGGGCCAGTTTGTTGGTGTTTGTGACCCTATGTATTGCATATTCAACAGAAGTAAAAATGAATGATACGATGCAACAGGAGTAAGCACCTGAGCCCATCATGTTCCCTTTTGGCTCGTTGCTAAAACGTAACTTGGGCAAGAGTTTGATAATATCGCTTTGCATCCAGACGTACCCATTTGGTCAGTGTTGCCAACCAATTGTAAATACCGTGTGGGAGATGGTCTCTGTACCACTGGATGTATATTCATGAAACGTGGCATAAATATCATAATCAATCTAAAGTGTTACTGGTAAAAATGTGAAAGTAGTTTCAGAGATAATACTTTGAATTTGAAACTCAAGAGATAAAAACTATTCTTTCTGAGGTCATTTTTCTACTATACCCTATTTGTTCTCTATATTATTATCTGTAAAATTAATATTTTTTCAGAATTTGAAAGTTTTGTGTAAAGGAAAAATATTATAATTTTTAAAATGTTCTGCGCAGCAGAAACTGGTTAGCTATCACTTATTGCAATTCTTGCCTGCTCATAATTTAAAAGCAATAGCTAACGTGGGGTTGGAAGTCTTTTATAAACACTGAAACTTGTGATGGCATGAAGATAAGACCTTTCACCTTATCCACTGTTTAAGATAAGAAATTTGTTGTTAGTGTCTGCTTACTAGAGTTGGTTTTGTCGTTTTCTCTTAATAATGACAAAAAGGTGGTCGTTCTTCACTGTAGCGTATCTTAAGTTCTTTCAGTGTGTACGTGGTTCGATCAGAGTCTGATCCGAGAGTCCCGTTTGAGTGGTGTGAAACGTTAGTTATTTTGGTGGATGTTTCTTCCTGTGCACTGTGATCATGTGGATGCAATTCTTGACGTAGACAGAGACCTCCGATATTGCTTGGGTAAAAGATCCTGATGAAATTGAAGAGGTGCTAGATCCGGAGAGTGAACTGGGTGAGGGATACAATTTGGATGATGATGCTAATGGTAAAGACGAAGATTGATTAAGAAGAGGGAGTTTGTGAGATGAAACCTAAACTAATTATGGATCAACCAAGCACTAGTAATGGAAGAGGGTGTTCTGCCAATCACGTTCCGGTGGCCCATCGTTGGACTAAAGTTGAGCAACTACATAGTAAAGGGCACTAGCATATGTTTTCCGGTTTTTTTCAATAATGTCTGGGACTAATAACCAGAGGATCGGAGCAGGGTGAATTTGTTGTATATATTTTAATATCTCTACTTCCACAAATTCGGAAATCGAGGTTTCTGTTCTAACACAATAATCATTTAAACTGGCAATACTTTTCAAATTGCAATTCCTAAAAAATAACTCCACTTTTATCGCTATGAATAAACTATCATTCGTATTGTCATAGTGGAATTCCAATTAGCATCATTTTGAAAAATATATATGTAATCCAGTTTGGACATTTAACTCCAAGTATTATATGAAACAAGGATTAAAAATATGATAACATCTTCAAGTACGGTTACTCGATGGAACAACACTGAGGACCGTTCTTGTAATATTATATACTAAAGGACTTCCTTCCTTCAGAGGACACGTGTTGAGGATCACTTTCTCTTAGGCAATCACTACTAAAGGCAAATGCATTTGTCACTATATTGGTTATTACTCTCTTTAACATAAAGGGGCTCAGTGGTAGAGCGTTCATCTCCGGTACTCGGGGGTCTCTGGTTCGATCGCTGCTCGCGCCGTGTGGACTTTGTGGTGGACAAATACCGTGCTCGTAGGATTTCTCGGGATTACCCCATTTCCTTCTACTTGCTTCATTCCACCATTTCTCTCATGTCTCATCATCACCGTCTCCTTTAGCCTAACCGGCATAAGCGTGGGACGTAAAATTTAAAGATTTCATTTCATTTTCTCTTTAACATAACATATACAAAACTCTCTCATTTTGTTCTATGGAGCATCGGCATGAACAAGCAAAGTAAGATATTTTATTGTTATGTCAGGAAATTGAATGTGACTATGTTGCCAAATAATAACCTTTGATGGAAAAGTTTTCATTATGTGATATTTTGTTGGGGAATCTTTAGAATGGGAGTTAATTATCAGTATTAAAATAATCAATTATTTGAACAAAGACAAAAGGGAATTAGTTAAATGGAAGAACGACAGAACTAGTGTATTTATATATTCGATATGTTGCCCATATTCGAAACACCTACAGTATTTTAATCAGGTCAAATAACATATGACTAGTTTCTTGTAGCCCATAATATCACTCCAGAATGTATTTCAAATTATTCACCCGATTTCCTTTGATGCGACCAAAAGGAGGAACATGTTCTCTCATTGAATTTGGAGGAAATAAAACTTTAAAATTAATCTTCCTCTTCCTCTTGAAAGATGAATTTTCTACGACACCTCAAAACGAACAACCTTCTTTAAATATACCGATCTTCATCTTGGGGAGATTGTAAGACGTTATATTTCAAGAATAATGTAGGATATCCTCTGTAGGAACGTATTTTAATCCGACTTGCATGGTATGATCTAGCATCAGATAGATGGTAGGTGTGTTCGAAAGCTTGTTTGGAACGGTTAAGCCGTTTCCATACAATGCGATCACAAAAATATAACTTTGATTTTCATTTAAGCTATACGTTGTGGAATACTTTTTGTACACCAACATTCACTTAATTTATACATGATACAATGATCGTGCGAGCTGTTAGTAATAGAAAATTGGTGTAAAATTAATGTGACTGACACCTGTCATTCAGGTACAAATAAACATGCCGGACACTTGTCTGTAATTCAGAGGGGTAAATGTAAACACACAAAAAAAAAAAAACACAGAAGTTTATTCAAATTCAAGTACATGATATAGCATAAAAATATATGTCAAACCTGTCAGTAATAGGGCACACACACATGTCCAAATGTCATTAAAACATACTGCCAACAACTTGAATAATACTGTCGCTAAACACACTGCAAGAAGACGCTAGAAATATTAATTTTAGTGGAAATAATGCCAGTTTCGTGACCGGAAAACATTTAAAAGGGTGCTAAATTTCTTTTCTAACAATGATACGTGAACCAATTGTTTTTGATAAAAAAATAACATTAAAATTATAGATCAAGCAACAAAGTGGCACATTGGTAACACTGATAATAGGAGAGAAGCGACAAAGGTCTCATGTTTCCGCTCTTGTGTATAAATTTTTGACATACAAGTAAATCATCTCAAACATTGCTCTAATGATCAAAAACATAACATACTAATCTGTCAAAACTAATAAAAACATGGCAGTAGATCATTTTGACATGCTAAAGTTGCTGACATTTTTATGTTCATGGCGGACATATCCGTATTTCCTTATGTCCACCATTAGAAGGCAATTTATTTGTACACCTTAAAATACGTCCAAAGTTGAAGACATGCATTTTTCAGTTGTTTTGATTCAATTCGGGCTCTGTGTGTAATATTATAAACAGAAACCATACATAGAACGTAATAAACGATTTTGCTTATTTTGAACACAGGAAATAAAGATAACTAAAGAAACACTTCCTTACATTATTTATGCTGCATAATAATCCTTATATTAATACTGTTTAATAGTTTCCGTCCAACATATAATTTAGCTGATATAGATACAATTAGTAAAAATCCTCCTAATTTGGATTTATGTACGCTTATATAATCCAATTATCGTTGGCCCCTAAATTTACATTGTCTAATGTAAATTTTCTATCCCTATGTTACTTCGGATGATTTTCTGTTTATTATAAATATTTTCATTCTCATCCATAAAAGCATATATTTCTTGTTATATATATATATATATATATATATATATATATATATATATATATATATATATATATATATATATATATATATATTTCTTCGATGTTTCGGCAAAGTGTGATTATACCCTGTGAGGTTTCTGTTCCCGAGATTTGGGCAATACAAAATGTCTGTGGCGAGACATCGTGCAACGCTAGATTTCGGAAATTGGAGATTTTAAAATACTACATCTAGAAGTGAAGATTTTGGAGACGTGAAATTAATTCCTATGTGAAAGTGGTTGTCAATATTTCGACAGAAATATTTTGTCAGTGTATAAAGGTTCAACAGCCGCACTTGAATTAACTCTCCTATCGTAATATGGATACTTGGAAAAGTAGCGTTTAAAGGAGGCAGAAGTCGATCTGGCTACATTAGTCAGTACACGATAAAGCTTAAGACATTCCTCAGTAAGAAGCCCTTTTCCACTGTGAACAGTTTTGGTTTCATATCCTGTTATCAATGGTGTCAACTTTATTAACATCTTACTGAATATTTGCTGTCTATTTTTTTAAATCTTAATTTTATATGTTGCTAGTCAAATTTCTTCATTCGTATATCGTTTGTTAAGATCTCGCTCAGAATTCATAGACTGATACGCTTCAAACGTCGTAACAGGCCGGTAGCCAGCCCCAAAATGTAGAGGGGGCCCGGTAGAAGTTAGGGGGGGCTGAGCCAACCATATTATAATTCATCAAATATTAACATCTGCAATTCATCATATCTGCTCTTGAATGTTTAAGCATTTTGCTTCTGCTTAATTCTATTATCCCCCCTTACACACACACACACACACACACACACACACACACACACACACACTCACACACACATTAAGTTATCATTCTGCAATCTACATGAAAAAAAAACTTGAATTTTATTAAATGGGTATTACTAACTACACAAATTAGAATTAAAATATTAATGTTTTAATAGTCCCACATGCAATACTAACATTAAGATAAAGAACGAGAGATGATCTACTGTGAAATAAGGAAATTCAACTTTACTTAGGCTCTTGTTTAGGATTAACTTGCTAAGTTGCCCTTCCGTTTTTATCAAAATTTTGAAAATTTACCTAGAAGAAATTGATAATTTGCTGCTTGTAGACTTGATAACATGTAAGTGAAGCGTAATTTATGTGCAATTTGATAAGCGGTTATAAAGACGGGACTAATTCGCAAATAGAGGGAACTACTTGTCTCTAGGTTCAGAACGGTTGGATTGTGGATAATTTTCGAGTAGACATGCCTGCAAGTGTACAGGATCTTCGCGCTGTATATTAATTGACAGTACTAACATTTCTAAGACATGATGTTGATAATGAGGTTGATCTTTTGAATATTCATGGCTTAATTAGTGAAAGAAGAAAGACCACCAACAATCGTTCACGAGTTTCTGCTTGAGATAGGAGAGCTCTACAAACCTAAGTACGTACTAAGGTAAGTGCGAAGTAGACCTAATCTAACCTAAGTAACTAGTAGTGCGTTATCCCACCTTACTTCGGCTTCTCGCTTCGCTCGTTCTTCCCTATCAACTCCGCACTCCCCATTAACTACCCACAACCGTGCTAAGCGCGGCCCGCTAATCTCCCCTTTAGGTTAATAATGGATTTCCAAATGTAATTGTGGTTCCTCCCCCGTACTCACACTTCGAGGTAACGTAACAGAACATAAAATGAGTAAAGTTTAAGTAGAAATTGATGATAGCAGATTTTATTATGGTTTTTGTTGAAAATTAGGTGGACGGGAAACTTTGAAGTAATTCCCTTGTTTACATTTACAGTTGTATTTTTTATTTAATATTTAAAATAAGTTCTTGTTTAAAATATTAAATTAAACTCATTTTATATAAATAAACCACCTGTACACTATACCAAGAAGACACATACCAAAACAGCTAAAAAATACTATAATGTTATTCAAAGCCACACTGAGAAAAAAATGTATGCGGCATACGTAATAGCGTAGGTTACATTTGTAAATCCTGTAGTTTTTGACAACTATAGCAAGCATATAAATCAAAATGCATGTTTTATAATATTTTCTATATAAGTGTTCCATCTATACATACTTCCCCTATGAAACAATATAGGCTGTCTGGATCTCACATACAAATGGACCTATATAACATAGCTGACGAAGGTAACATATATATATATGTATGTAATATAAGGAAGACTATTAGACATCAGACATCCTGCAACGGCATGATGTAACACCTAATGGCAGTGCCTATGTAGCATACGTATAATGCGTGATCTGTTCTGATTTTTGAAGCAAGCAAGAGGATTCCGTATATTTCTACAATATACCACTGTCAGGAGAAAGGATTTTTCTCAATGTAAGTAAAACGCTAAACCCATCTAGCATCAGTAAAAGCATCACTGCTTCTTTCATGTTGAATTACAACATTATTGCGCGTACGCGACAAAGAAATAGTTCCAATTTTCAACGTTTTTATATGAAAACTAGCTACTCCCACTGGATTCCCCATCCCAAATACAATACAAAACATTCTGCTACTTAATTTCTCCTCTAAATCTTGCAAATTTTTCCTAGTCCTGGCTCCACAACCCGAAATTTAATCCTTAAACGTTAAATATGTTCACTTGCTCATTTATTCATCTAATTAAGGTAATTTAGCTTAACTTTATTTTTCTACGAGAACGAACATATGAAAGTCTTTGCAACCATAATTTTTACGGTGAATGTTCCACCACAGTTCTTGTTTTACATATCACACCACAATAATTTACTAGACTCAGTCGCCTTTAACGGAACTCGGAGCTCTTAATTCAATTCACAACTAATTAATTGTTCTACAGTTAATCTAAGGTTTGCTGTTGGCGAGGATTTTGCAATGCATGTATGTACTAAAACTACACAATAGAATAACAGTAACTTACCGCCGTTACTGTAATCGACAAAGGATAAACACTTTATTCCTACTCCTGCTTTTATGATTTGGCTTACAGCAAGCACTTCGCACTTCGTCTCCTACCTCCCAGATCGTTATTACAACTGTGGTGTGAAGTATTATGAACATATTCCTTCTTTCGAAAAACTTACTTCAATATGTACTGTGTCATTTCATGTCGAGATTCGAGAAGACTGATAAACTTTACTTTAACTCCTTTAAAATATGTTTAGAAGTGTTCATCAAATAGTTAAAGTGGATACATTCTAGGAATAATCTCTTTTATATTTCATTTTATTCTTAGTGTTTACACATAGAATTAATCGAGATTTTTTTTGCAAGCCTTCCATAAAAATTTTAGGGGGGCCAAAAAAACTGTGCATACTATCTTGGGTAACATAATTTTATTTTACATTTGACATGTTTACTTACGAAGAATATTTTCTATTATTGATCTCAAAATAAATCAAAGAAGAAATGTGCGTATGATTTTCCGTTAGTATGGCGTCAAATCAATACATAAAAATTAAGGTAGGCTTGATGTAGCTAAACGAAACTCCGTTAATTTTGATGATTTTTGGTAAATTACTAGACCTTGAGCTATATTTTATTTCTCGCACATATTTGACAAATGGGGAAGAAATTAGAAATAATTAACATGTAAAATAACCGAGAAGGATCTATACTATTTCCCAATTTATAATTTCCTGTGCTCTAGAAAAATGAAACTCAATATATAATCTATCTATCAGTTAATAATAAGAGACCGGTAGAATGTTCTGAATTTTTTCTCCAAATCGCGGAGAGCGACATTTATAAAAATAAAACTAATCTCTATTTCTTTAATCTAAAAGGTTGCATCTGAAGATTCGCTTAATTTAGTGATTTAGTGTTTATTACATAAATTATTGAACAAAAAACAAGAGAATACATGTTTCATCGTTTTCGAAAATTTTATATCTCCATTGGGGTGGAAGCTGGGTCACATCTATACTATGCAAATTTACTTTTCATTAGCAAGAAAAGTTAAATATTGTGGATTCACTTAAGTTAAAGATGTAAACGTCTATATATAGACTTTTAAATGAAACTAACGTAGTATGTGTTTCCCAGTTTTCGAAAATTTTAACCGTATTCGTGGAAAGAAGCGTTTTAAATAATAATGTAATTTCCTTGATTTATTCACAAGATGAGAAGTGCAAGAATTCTCATAACTTGGAAATCCCAAACCTACAATAAATATCTTAAACAAAAATAACGATATACGTTAACGAAAGCTGCTCTAAGAGAAGAATTAACTCATACAATATAGAAACATACATTTATTTATTTGTAAAAAACAAAAAAAAATAGAGACTTCACACATGAACAATTCCATATCTAAACACTTATATAAAAAATAAGGGACCATAGATTTCACTATTTTTTAAAAAAGAAATCCGCATGTACATATTTAGATGATACAAAATATACTGTCCACAATCGGAAACTTTCGAAGTCAATGCCGCAAGGTGTAGACCAGGGCAAATTACATTTGAAATATTTTAAATATATGAAAATGGTTAATTCTTCCTCCAGGAGCAATTGTAAGATATTGGTGAGAGGAGAGAGATTACAAAAGGAACATTTTGTCCAAAGTTTTTCCCGGGGGAGAGTTTCTAGCATCGCTGCTACGTTCCCTCTTTGTTATGTTTACTCATTAACTAATGACAAGATTATACATTAAATTCTTACAATTTCTGCACTTAATATAAAATTAATTAAGATAGTATTCTTTTAAACAGTACAAAATTTCTGCAGAGACACACATTCTTCAACTATACTGAAATTCCAGAGTATATAATGCAAACAATATTATTCCGGCAATTGAATGTTTCTGGAAGTTAATGTTTAACTTAATTTTCTCCTTAAAATGCATATTTTCCCTGTTATAACAATTCCGATAATTATTCTGATAAAAAAGCAATTACATGATTTTCAATATTTTCGAACACTTTTGACCAGACCTTAGTTGCGTTTCAGACTTTTGAAGTTGATGTCCGTTGCCGGGCAAGCGTACTTCGTCAGATACCCGTTTGTCAGTTTTGTGGTTGATCTACCAGCTGCATGACGTGGTGTACTGAGCATTCTTAACAACGGGAGGTCCCACAAGTTATTGCTCAAATCTGATTGCTACATAGCACATCTGTTACAGTATCATGAGAAATGAAAATGAGGAAAATTTTAGGTGCTACGAATCAAGGCTTAGAAATTTGAATATCCAAACAATTATATAATGGAAATGTATAACCTTTAAGTAAATATTTTGAAAACCCTTAAAGCAATCAAAACAAAAGTTGCAGAAGATAATGAGAACAAAATGCTGTATCTACAGTGATGCCAACCCGAAACAATATGTAATCCCATGTCGAGAGCCAAAAATTCCCATTTTACTTGCGAATTTCCCACGTTAGACTAACAAAAAGTATGCTATAATATTAAAAATTAAATTTCTTTGTCTTAGTCACTTTTTACAATATCTAAATTACTAAACCGTAAATTTCGATCTACATGAAAAATCCCATATATGCTGCTTATTATCCCTTTCCGAGAAAGTATGGTCAAAAACTCCCACGGTATGGGGGTTTTCCTACACGTTGGAATCACTGTTTTTCAAAAACCACCAACATTATTTCCAAAGATGAGACACTGTTGCCAACCCAGCATAAATGTATATTGTTTGAAATAGCACCACATACAAACGTGCAATAATTATAATGCATTATTTTCACGAAAACGTAACAACGAAGTGTAGTGGTAAAGTGTTGCACAATGTTGGAGTTACGTGTGCTGAAAATGTACAATGGATAAGTCTGATATTTAACAACAACGGGTAATAAATTTATCTAGGGCTCATATTATGAATATAATTCAAGAGTTGGATACATACCTATCCAATAAAACCACTTTTAGAATTATTTTTATAAGAATCAATTTGTTTCTCTTGATACACTATACTACCTGCCTTATGGCAAACAAACATGTTTTTATACGTCTTATGGCTCCTCGTAATGCGTATAAAACACATGTTTGTTTGCCATATTGCAAGTAGTATCGTATATCGAGAGAAACAAATTGATTTTATACAAGTAATACAAAAAAGTGGTTTTATTGGATAAGCATGCATAATGAATAACCGTCACCAAAGTGTCAAGAAAGAGATGAATAACACTTTAGAACAATATGTGAGTATGGTCATGATAACAAATGATATTCCGAATTATTCGGGGTTACATATTCTCGTTCTTATGTTAAGACTGCCATATGCATATTTCATAACGATAACAAACAGAGTTTATGGTTGCGTACTTACAGTTGGCAGAATTCCATGATTAAGCACAGTTAATTGACAACTGAGTCTACACACCGCTATCACTGAAATTGTAGAACACCACTGTAAACGATGTTATGCGAATTGAGGTTGAGTTGTGACTATGATGTGATGATTTTTGTAAGATATTTAGAGTTCATATACGTACTTTTTATACTTTCATTTTTTATTACGGATTTTACAAAAGTAGGATTGTTTGTGAAATGGCTTACTTTCCTTTGTGAAAGTCTTCCGTGTTTATAATGTTTGTTTCTTACTTTCACTATTTTTACCAGGATGTTTATCGATACTTTATTTAAAATAGTTTACTTTTACTTGTTTATTGTTTGGTTTATCCGAAAGATTAAATAAATACTTCAGTTGTTAATATCACAAAATAAAAGAATGTTTTAATAAGTATATACTGTATTCCTTACCACCAAGGCTAAGACTTGCACGGTCGAAGATTTGAGCCGAAGCAGCTCAACCTGAGTAGTGATGTTAACTGACTCAGCTCGATGCAACTGAGCGAACAGCTTGAGCCGGCTCTGTTGAGATGAGGCACCTCCTCGGCTAAGGTGAGCCATCGGCTCGAGCCAGCTTGGTTCGGGTAAGACATCAGTTCGGTTTGGTTTGGCTCTAGCCGGTTTGGTGGATAAGCTATTTGCTCGGCTCGATAAGAATGAGCAGTGAGCCAATCCGTTCGAGCCCATGAGAACCTAAAGCCCGGGTGAAGCAGTTTTGAACAAGTTTGGCCGGCGCCGTCTAATTTGTAACGATTTTTTTGTTTGTTTGAGCCCGGTTGCTTGCTTCTCCGGAACTATAATCCAGAACCTTTTGGACGATGCCCTTGCCTCCTAGACTCCACAACTACCGAGGTCAGCAGTCAACTAGTCTTTAGTATTCAGAATACCTATCTTTCATGTTTATAAATGGTGCTTTAATAATAATAATAATAATAATAATAATAATAATAATAATAATAACTAGAAGAAGTAGTAGTAGTAGTAGTAGTAGCATCATTGATAATAATTATATTGTTTATGTAGGATGCTTGAAGAAAGTACTTGAAACTACACACAGCATTTGGCGCGATTTTGCTCGTTTTGAGTCTACTCGAACCGAAACTGGAGCCAAATTCGAGTCCAGTTGGAGGAATTTTTCGAGTCGAGTTCTCGATTCGAATTCAAAGATGTCTGTTTCGAGTCAAGTTGAGTCGAGTTTGAGTGAAAACTCGCTCGAACTCGTTCGTGCCCATCCCTACAATTCTTCTTTACTTTCTAGTTACCAAAGGCGAAAAGATTATATAAATTATTTACATATTCTTTGAATTATATCAACATATGTAGAAATAGTGTGTTCTATGATTATCTACCGTAAGTATTATCTGAAGAATTGAAGGCAAAGTGCGAGAGCAGGGAATTGCTATTACAGTGACCCTTGTACAAATCTCGGAGTGGCATTTATAACTTTTTCTTTATTGGAAGGTATTGTTTATGTAATATATATTGTAGTTCTGTTATGACTTATTATTATTATTATTATTATTATTATTATTATTATTATTATTATTATTATTATTATTATTATTATATCAAAGTCGATACTTGGCTACATATTTTTATTTTATGAATTTTCTCATTGAATTTCACGTCTCTTTGTCGGATGATCAACACACTCCATTGAAGGAGACTTGGCGGAGGGAAATATCATTCTGTTGCTTTTCTTATGTTTACTTGCATGCCATACCAAGCCTGGATATTACATTTCATCTCTCTATATCTACGGGAAGTACCCTAAAAGTTTTCTTGATCGTAGGAGAGTAGGTGAATATTTGATGAGATTAAGGAATTTTACGTATTAACAACATTTAAAGTATCAGGTTTTCGGAAAAGTCATACGTATTTCGGTAAAGTATGACAATTTATGAGTTGGTATATACTTCAGTTATTCGGATCATGCAATAGTTATGTCATGAATAGCTAAGATGTTGAGAGTTTTGTGTGTTAATATTGCTCTTTGTTTAGTTTGGTTTTATATATTTGACAACATATAGAAAATGGGAGACCAAAACTTGCATATTCACCATATTTTATTGTTTTACTTCAGGAAAGGGAAGAACGCGTGAATAGTGTTTGTGCTTTTTACTGTCCTCAGTGTTTATGTGTTTTTATCTTTGTTATTAAAGTGTAAAAGTGAGTAAAGGGACATTCCATGTTAAATCAACGACTCATCAGACTTCAGAATCTCAGATTTTTGTAAAATGTTGGGAAGCTTTATTACAATGGGAAATGAAAGATCCCAAATATTAACTCTCTCCTCCTGAAAGTATCTCCATACAGGGTGTTCAAAAATGTCAAAAAGGAGCATTTTTTTCAGTTATAATTATTAAAAAGATTCATAAAATGGTTAAAATATGCACTAGAGAAGTGGAATGAACGCTACTAGAAAGCCTAAAGATTCCTCTACAAGTTGTACTGTATTGAAAAATCCGTAAAATAGAATGTAACAATTGAAAAATTCAAATTAAAATGTGAATTTTGAATATCACATAGAAACCCCATGCTGTAAACTTTGTCAACAGCTAGTATCCCACTTAGCGGTATATGTCGATTGTCGCTATAGCGACGCGTCGAAGGATTGTAATTAGTGTGCCATAGGCGGCAGGTTTTCGTCAAATTGAATTAGATATCTAGAGTCAGGGGTATTGAAGTTATCACCGCGTAGCAGCGACGATTTTATTTTTGTCCGCGCTTCTTCGATTTGTCGCGGAGAATCGCGAAGGGACCAACACGAACCCTCGCCACTCATATACATGAGATTATTATCATATATTATATTTTCCTGACTAATTGTTCCTAAAGTAAGCTAGGGGGTCAAGAGTACTCCCTGGTTCTACATCATGAAGTGAAAAATCTTGAGATGAGTGCGAAGAATTGTATGAATTTAGATGACAACTGTAGCCGATCATTTGAAAGTGCCTATGGGAGAAGCATGATATAAAGGAAATAGACACTCATCATTTTGTTATAAAATTACATGGCAAACGGACTTTATCTGATCTCAAACGGTTATCGTCGAATATGCATGATTACAGGAGCACTGTGATTAGCCACATTGAAAATACCTCAAGGAATTATGCTACTACAAACGACATTTTGTTCATCGCTTCCGTGGCCAAGTCTTCATAGCTCGCGTCTAATAATTCAAACGTTTCTGGTTCCCGCCCAGCAAGGGACCCTTTTTTAAAACTTTTGTTAAGTATTTTTCAGACTTTCCCTAATGTAAACAAATTACGCATATAGGCGATTTAACATATTTTATGGGAGTAATTTTGTTGTTCATTGGCATTTCGTCGTGTCTCTGCCGTTGGTGGCATAATTTTCAAAACGGAAGTGGGGCCACCGTGGATCGTCGTTGCTTGGCCGCCAATTTTTGACCATCTCTGCCCATCTCTAGTTGCCCTTCGTTGGTGACCGACGCTTACGGCATGGGAAATGTCCCTCTGAATTTGTTCAAAATTGTCCAGATTGTAGTCTCATATGTGTACTAAAACACTACATTTTGGACATTCAATGGGATCCGATGCAAAATTCAGCATAAACCAAACATTGCAAGATATTAACCAAGTGAATATCTGGGTTCAGATCGATATCCATTTGCCTGTACCTATTTACCTACAGCACCAAAGGAATTTATATTCAATTTAGTTTGTTGCTTAGTGTATTCAATTGAATTTACAGAATTAACCACTTTCTAGATATTTATAGAGGTATTACGTTTCGGAACAGTACTCAATACAGGTCACTTTCCTCGTTAGTCAGTATTTATGGTTCTAAATTTACATTGGCTACATTGATACAAGTTATTTTAATTTCTTTGTTTCAGGATTGCTGTCACAGACGTGTGGAAGTGCATAATTGATATAGGAAATATAATTCATTGTGTAATTGTTTGTGTTGAAAGTGTGCAAAGTGATTGTCAACACGGTCACTCTCTTTCATACCACATTTCATACAAATATTGTGAAAGAGAGGGAAATAAACCCTCCCTTTCACAAGTTCTGTAACAGCATAACATAATAAGTTTAGGATTTTTCATACCCTTTCCTTCTTTTCTTTCTTCCTCTTGAATTTTCCACTCCCTTACTTGGACGCAAGGCCGTAGGTCCGCTCGCTCCCCTCCCGGCACAGCGCTGTGCCAGTCCAGGGTTCGAAGCACTCTAAAGGCCAGTTTCTCCTTCACGGCCTTGTGTATTTGTTTGCCTTTAAAGTTGTCAATTTAAAGTTGAATTCTCTGGACTATTCTGTCTGCATAATACTTTACTGTTTTATCACGACTGAAATAAAAAAGTGTCTCTATTATTACATTCGAATCGTAAAAGTGTGCAATTACTGAATTCACTGCAACTCTATTTTTCTCTTCTCTCAGAACGGTGATGTTTTAGAGTAGTGGCTTAAGCGTTAGTTCAAAAATGTTTGAGTCGCAGGTCCGATTCTGGCTGAGACAATTATGGAAAGTTTTATAATTGGTAATATTGATATCTCTGATGTATACCAACATGAAAAAATATTCCATTTCTCTCGGTCACAGAGTTCAGACGACTTGATTCACAGGCGAAATGCCAACAACACAAAATCACATCATCCGTATTAACCTTGATTCGTACTCTCTGGAAATGTAACATGTTTGTACAAGAATTGATGAATACATAAGGGCTAAAAACATCCTTACTGCTGTAGTATGGGCTAAAAATGAGTTCTAAGGAATTGTTTCTTCCTGTGCACAAATTGCAAATAGTGATCGAATTTACAACTCTAGTCTAGAGAATGAGCATATTTAAGATGTCACCTCACCTTTCTATCTAGAACAAAGGCGAAACAAACTTCATTGCAGCTAACAAATATTTATATTCTATTTCTTGTCTTGAAATGATAATTCAATCTGTAAATCCATAAACGTAATGATATTGTTGCGTTCATATGTAAACCTAAGAAGCATCTAGCATACTAAATATATTTTGTGGTCCTATGAATAGTCTGGAAACTGTTACTTTTCTTTTCTACTGTGGTAATAATAATAATAATAATAATAATAATAATAATAATAATAATAATAATAATAATAATAATAATAAATGAATATCATAATTACAATACCAATTACATAAACATTATCTTCCCATTCAGAAAAATTAATAATTGCCACGAAGGGATTTGATATCAGGCAGCTGCATCAAGTTTCCTGCTTTCACAATCTTTTAAAAACAAATTGCCCATCCGGAGTATTGTTCGCCACTGGCACCTCATGTTCTTTACACTACAGGAACACGAACACAGAAATTCTGAGGACAGTTAAAATTCCGACCTTGCTCATCAGCAGCCGAACTCCCGAGCTTACTCGGCTAGTGCTACCGGCTCAATTTGTCACATATTCTTCACATGCCACTGATAAGAAAATTAACTAGCAGTTATGGAACATAAACATAGCACTGTCTATTTCTACACGTATTGATACAATTCAAAGAATGTGAAAATAATTTATGTCATATTTTCTTCTTTTGAAATTAGAAAGACGAAATGCTATGTAAATTGGGATCATACCTGTAACCGATGATCAGCGCCGTAACTTGCTTCCCTTGAAAAAGTTGTTCTTCTAATTATTGGGCCCTCTCCTTCCAACTTTCTCTTAATCTTTATGGGCGCTCCGGAACCTGTGGCCCCTCCCGCATGGCAAGATCTGCGGCTCCGTTACTTACTTCCTAGGCCCATTCCATACATAACAAAATTTTTGAGGGGACAATATTGATAAATCTCAAAATCCATGAGAACAAATATTATTTCTAGAGCGCTAATAGTAGACACTTTTACTGAAATGGGTCAAGTACTCATTTTTATTCTATTTACCTTTTGTTTGCTGTTTTGTTTATATAATGTAGCGACCTTATTTGTTGCTTCATTTCTAATTTCATGTTTGTACTGTATATGGAGTAAGAAAATTTTGTCTCAATATGGCCCCCGTCGAACTGCGGGGAGCTTATCTGGGTGGGGGCAGTTGCCCCCAAATAAGTTAATTGTCTGTTGATGACGTAGCCTCATCTTGAAGAAGGATTTCGTGGATTTTTCTTCATTGAGGAACGTCTATGTAACTTGTATTTGAGTTAAACAAGGAAATCGCATTAACTCATTAAGAGACTCACACAAGTTGCTTATATTTTCTTGTTTTTATTTTATTTATATTTTGTTTTTTGTTATATTTAAGTATCTTGTTTATATTTCTTTCCATGAAACGATTTTAAGTAGGTATTAGTTTGGGTCGAAGGTTAAGTGGCGCGGTAGATGAGTGGTTAGCGCATTGAACTTCTATTCGGTAGACACGGGTTCTAATCCCGGCTAAGCTGAAACTTTTTCAAGTGTTCGTATTTCAATTTCAATGCATACTCATTGTGACAAGCAAGATTTTCTCTTCTCTAGAAAGAAAAGATGTTGGCATAAGGAGAATTGGAGAAGGTCTGTCAATTGAGACAGTATTTACAAACTTATTTCCAGCAGTTATTCTAGATTTGATATTTCCGTCTACTTTCAAGCATTGTCTGATTCATGTGAGATCAGTGTGTTTATTTCTTTGAATTACAGTATATAATGAAATAACACATTACATATACAGCAATATTGAGATTAACATATAACGTTCATTGAATAACACACTCTGAACCAGGGAGATTGATCTCAGAATGAAGAAATGTTTCGTGCTTCACCTACTTACAATTGTACTTGCACAAAGACTTGACTAAGTGCTACCAACCGCTGTCAGTGACTAGAAAACTTACGTGCAAGTTGGGTTGCATCTGTGTAGGCGTTCTCTCAATTGCAAATGACCTAGGCCCCAAGTAATGGAATTAGAGCGTTTAGCTGGGGGATAATTTTGTGATTGGCTGTACAGTACAGTTTAAGGCTTAACTTTCGCTTCCACTGATAAATTTAATTCCTTACGTTTGAGCTTTACACTCTACCGGAAATTATGTAACTCCTCAGGTAATTCATTTAACATTTTGTTTACCAGTCTGCATAAACATTCAAATAAGGAAGATATATTAAATATTTTGTAAAAAATAATCTTAACAAAATTATCTAATAGCAATATCTTATTCAAATTAAATAATGACTCACTCTTTATATCTAACTATTTATTACTAACTTTTTATACTATACTAACAGATAATAAATATATATTAATCCAATGTTCTCGGAATTGCTGCCAGAGTGAGTGTTGCTGTGCTGAGCTTTCGTTACCATACAGCGGCAACATCTTCAGAGCTATGTGTTGGAGTGTGGCGGTCGTACAATTTATATTGTTGTTTTTAAGAATCGCTGTGTTTCTATTGGCTGACCACCACACTCCAACACATAGCTCTGAAGATGTTGCCGCTGTATGGTAACGAAAGCTCAGCACAGCAACACTCACTCTGGCAGCAATTCCGAGAACATTGCATTAATAGTAGACGCCAGCAAAGCTTCAAGATCATAATAATTATATACTCTTTCGGACAGTAACTATACAACTACATAAAATGTTTGCTTACAATTCCTTTTTAGTTTTACTATTCAATACCATTTTTTTTCTCAAGTAAATGCTGGAACTGCATTAAATTCATGATATGTCTGATGGACACAAATTTATACTATTTCGATCAGTCAAAAATTTACTAACAAATTAAGAAAATTAGACACATCTAGTAAAATAGCAACATCTTGCATTTTGTTCTTATTGTACATAGGGAATGCAGTAGCAGGTATTTCATAATATGTAAATACAACATTATATGAGCTCAGCCTTTTATACCTTGAATTTGATGATGGTTTATTATCCACATTGTATAAGATATAATCACTGAGTATATTAATACTGTTGCAATGACTCATGGAAGAAAATTTAATTGTAAAAATATATCAACGATGGATGTATACAACTTTATCAAGCGAAGAACACTTGTAGAAATAGTGGAAGCGTTAAAAATTTATAAAGTTTCAAAGAATGGTAATACAAGATAAGTTCCCTTTAAGGATTTTATGAAAAACAAAGGCACATTGCATATGCTTCTCATAGTAATGGCTTCCCTAGGAAAGATTGCGTTGAACCTGATTTCAACTTCTGAGAGGAGTGAGGGTCAGAAGTAGATTCCCTTTCTGATTGCTAATTCAAATATTTTATTACTTATGAACATTTCTTAACAATTTCTTTAGAAAATGTTATAAAATTATACTAGACAAAAATTAGCAATTGTTTGTCAAAATAAGAGTGTTCCTTAGTGTTCTATAGATCCTACAACATGCCTAAATCGTACACTGTGCTAAATTTACAAAACGTACGTTTTGAGAAAAGTTCCTTGTATTTATTCGTTTTGTTGCTTTATAGAATATACGCAAAGACAATGTTCCCTCTCCCTTGCAATCTACAGACCATATTAATAAGTTTGTTTGCTTATTAGTTGAAGACTATATATTCATTTCACTACAAATGCAACAATATATGATTCCAACATCTTAAAATATAGAACCACCCAAATGCGTTTGAATTTAATGTTTGTTTTCACTGAGAACTGGATCCGGGAAAACGAGAACAAGTGTTCGAGAAGTTGTCAGCATATTTCCAATTAAGGCAAAAAAAAACTGTACTTGAGGTTTTAAATTCAGATTTTCATATAAGTACTCAATTAAGGCTATCCATGATTAAAACATTCATTTGATCAGTAGATATATTAATCTCATCCTTTCCTTACAAAAAAAAATCAATATTTGTATTTTCTTGCTTATTAAAGAATAATACATCTTGTGCAGTGTGTTCTGTAATATTGGCTGTTAGCTAATCCGTCTAGTAATTTAAAAACGTCGTAATCGTAAGCTTGTAATTGGTTAGGTTAGATTTTTACCTTCTTCATTTATTTCTATTACCTTTAACAGTAATGGCTGGTGAAGAAAAATGCTTTTTATCACGTGTTAGGCATACGCATTTTAATATACTTTTTTTCAGGATGCTCTGGTGCATCTTATGGTTAACTGCTTGTTTGGCCTCTGTGTATGTTGCTATGGATCTAGGAAAAACATATTACAGGAATTCAGTATCGTACGAAATTGATTCCGAACCTTTTGCACCAGATGAATTTCAATTCGCAATTTCCACTTGTATTTTCAAACAAATCAACTGGACAGAAACGTAAGTGTTTTTAATCATACACCAGAGATGATTAGAAATTTAGTATACTTAGGTAAAGTTGCAATAAAATTTTTTAAAAAATTAATTATATTTTCGCATCACGAATTACTGTTGTTTCCTTTTTTAAGTAGCACCTATGATGCATAAATTACTCCAATTGGATACTTTTTCTTTTAGAAAAAAAACAAAATAAAAGTACACTCTTTCTGCATAACACTATTCCCATTACTTAGTATTAGTGTCTGTTCATTTCCTTGTTGGCACGTTTTAGACCTAAAACTGTAAGCTCAATTTGGAAGGAATATTTCGGAAGGCATTCAGCGCTCAAAGAATATATTTCTTTTATTAAATTTGATATCCATTAATATCGAAATTTTGTGAATTTAACATTTTTCAGTATACAGTATGAGCATCAAAGATCAAAATCAAGTTCTGCCAAGCAGGTTTTTGAGTTGATTGGACGTATAAAAAGATGATAGCACCACTAACCCTTAAGTCACCATAAAATTTGAAGTGGGAGATATTTATTAGTTTTATAGATTCCAATATAATTATCTGGAAACCATAATCAGGTTGATGGGCAATATTCTGAAAAATCTTACAACGTTTTAACAATATATTCCTTCTATTAACACAGTATTAGAACCGGAAGACATACTAACTACACATTTCTCTGTTAGGCTATAATCGTGAAAAAACGAAAATGTAATAAGAAGTAGTGCGAACATTTTGTTTAATTGACTCATCATCCTATAAGTAACTTATCTGTACATGTATGCATAGAATCTCCCAATATCCACATATTAAGGTACCCAGCAGACAACAATCACACAGTTTTTTTCTCTTGCTATTGAAATCACTCATCAATATCTTGCAATAGACGGTGTTCTTTATTGTCCTTTCCTGTGACGAATCCACATCCAACATAATTTTCACTTCTTTCTGCTATCCGTATTAAACTATTTACATTAGCCTATTATTCCTAACTTTTCTAACTCTTGTTTTGATTAATTGGAAATTATGTTTTGGGTACGTTATTGCAGCCTAAGGTATAGCGTTGGTGGGGTTAGCTGATAAGATGAATAGGAGAAACATGTAACAAATAAATATACGGTCATATGAATTTTCTTTCGTTGGGATTCGCGTAAGCACAAACAACCAAAGACTTTTATCCTGGGGACTTACTGAATGCTGCTTGTAAATTTGACGAAGACGAAAGGACAAACTGCACGGATGATAACAAATAAAACTCATGATCTATGTTGCTACTAAGAAATATTTCACGACCTAAGGTTCTTAGTGGTTCTCTTGCTCATCTATAAACGGTAACGACAGAATAAGTACGGAATGCACAAACAGCTGACTTAATGCCTTCGTGAAGAAGAGTGTTACCTTACTTCAGCGGAAAGACATAATTAGACATGAAAACAATGCATCCATAGTGTCACTTGTACCGAATAAGGTCATTATGTATTAAATCGATCAATACGTAAAGAACAGATGTATGTTGGTTAAGTACAAGAAGGAAATTCAAGGATTGGAGACAAGAGTATTTCAGAATAAGATTATGTAAGTCTAGCGATTGATGCCATAGAATATAAAACGGAAAGGATAGACTTTGTGAAAAAATTTCGGTTAAATAATGAATCAACCATTTTAAACAAAGTGTTCCTAGAAGTATGATTTCGGCAGTTTGACGAAACTTTGGCGTCGGTCTCCCAAGAGATTATAAGTACTGTCCAATTTTAATTTTCTCCCCTTTTGTGTATTGTTAGATGTCTAGCAAAACGTACTGTCTTATTATAATAAGAAGTAAACCCGATTTTATAAAGTCTATTCCGAAAAGGGTACGATATTTGGCAATTTGACGAAACTTTGGCCTGGATGTGCCAACTAAAGATACTGTCAGATTTCAAGAAAATAAACTTTTCAGTTACAAGCTTGGGCAGAAGGTCCAATTTTTAAGCACTAGAGGAATGCGGTTTTAAAACAATAGTTTTTGACCCACCCTAATGAGTATATTGTTTCCTTGTCTTGTATAGGACATTGGTACCATGGCACAACTGTTGAAAGTTTCGTTGGAACACAATTTTGAACTATAGAAATAATCAAGAGTAAATGTTTCTATTGTAATTTATTACTACTGCTATGGTGTATACTTCTTTAAATTCGGATGGTACGTATTGTTCCCACCTATTTGGGAAAAGTAATATTCAAATTTAGGAAATTTCTTATGTTACTTTTCATGTGTGGTATGGTTTCCTTGTAACATAAAGCTATAATGATAATCCTGGAAGTCATTTTTCTTCATCCTGAGTGAGAATCTGGACACAATCTTCATAACTTTCGGAGGGCTACATCTCTAAAGTTTAGGAACATGCAGTAAATTAATAACAACTTAATTAGTACGGTTTGTAGTACTTGGAAACAAAATTTTGTAAAATTAGATTGATCCAATTTGTACCAAAGGAGACAATGTCAAAATTACAATTTTGGTAACATGAACTGCATCTAACGAGGAAAGGGCGTGATGTCACTCAGAAATAATTGCACCAAATTTGGTATAGTAGTAGGTAATGGGAGTAGAGAAGAGCGTGTGGAAGCATTCGTTTCGCAGGCGCTCTGAATCAGAAATAATTGGCCCTACAGTTCAGAGGAAGTATGGCCTGTCAATCAGATATGATGGGACGGAGCCTTTGCTCGCTCTTGCGACCAATGTAGAAGAAGTAAGATGAAGAAGAATGAAAACAGGAAGAAAGATGAGCTGAACAGAAAGTGCGCCAATTTCCGCCATAAGTCTCACCAGGCGAATGCAGGGATACTAAATCATCAATTTCCCTTGCTATTACCCACATTATCTTTATAAAGAGTAATTGAAATTAATTTTTAAAAAAGCAGTCTTATCTATTTCAGACTGAAAGTGTGTTGCTTTCTTAGCATATTTATTTTTTGAATACAGTTCCCGGTACTATGTGAGCCTGTTATATTTTGTAATGTTTCTGTTAACAATTGTTTCATTTGCCAAAAAAGCGGTACAGAACTCACTGTACGATATATTCAGGTTAACTATTGCATTTCCTAATCTTGTCGAGGCCAATTCGGACACTAACTTGAGAACATGGCATCTGTGAAGACAGTGAAGACGTTCTGTCTCATGTATGCTAGGCAAAAGAAGTGAAACTCTCATGTTCATTTTGTGTCTACATTATTAAAGTGCAGTGTTTGCGAAATATGCATGAGTTATATTTGGAGTCTTGAGAGTAGTTGTTACGAGGCTATTTCTGTACAATAACTTTTCCTGCTTCCTTGTAGTGAATAGACCAAATTCAAATATTTTCTTTATCTTTGCGTTCACTTAGTTGTGTTAATAAACAGTTGTGTGTGTATTTAAACGGTTATTTTTGTTAAGGCTGTCAACAGTTGTTCCCATTTTGAACATCACAAATACAGTTACATATTTTTAAATTAGCCTCACAAACACACAATACTTTATTTTTGGTGGGTGTCATCGTAGATATCAAACAACCGTACAAATAATATCAGTAAATTTTGGGGGGTTCAAACATTTAATACTTGCATATTGACAGAATCTTATAGTCTGAAGAAATACAGCAACTTCATTTCGACCCCTTCCCTGGAAAACTTCAGGCGAAGCCCATGATTAATTTCTGGGTATATTTTCTTTGTTTTCTAAATATGATTTCATTAGACTAAGTAGTAATATATTGCCAAATGGTAGCGGGAAGGGCAAGGCAGTTGATAGATTTTGTATCGCGGCATTTGCCTGGCGGGACTGTGGTGGGACAGTGGCGCAATTTCTGTTTAGCACATCTTTCCCGTTTTCATTCTTCTTTATTTAACTTAACTCTCCGTCCCATCAGTAGCTGATTGACAGGTTGTCTGGAACTTGAGGGCCGATTATTTCTGTTTCTGAACACCTGCGAAACAAATGCTTACACACGTTCTTTTCTATTCCTATTACCTACTTTTTCACCAAATTTGGTGCAATTATCTCTGAGTAACATCGTGTCCTGTCGCAACATGAGAAATTTTATTATATCATATTGTCATATGAATGAATACATTCCACTAGTTGAAAGCTATATTTGATGAAAGGTCAACTTCTGAGATTCTACTTCGCATTACAAATTCTAGGGTTGAAAGTTGATAAGGTATTACTACACTATATATATATATATATATATATATATATATATATATATATATATATATATATATATATATATATATATATATATATATATATATATATATATATATACCTCCATGGTGCAGCAGCTATTTCAGAACACAGTACAAGTGACACAGTATCCTGTATGTCGCAGTGACAGGCCTTTCTGTTGCAGCTAAAGATGACAAACCCCACTCTAACCCAGAAAATGAAGAGCCATTCAGTCATCGTCTCCTCGGTTGCAGGACACTTCAATTCCAACATCGGTGCTTTCCTGAAAGTCGCCCTGCCATTCCTCTTCAAAGTTCGAAGAGAACGGGAGGCCGCCAGTGGTGATGTGGAAACCGCTTCCCACAGGAAACGACATTGTGAGACCCCGGACAGAACCAATATGCCAGAATTCATCGCTCCCTTCCAAGCTGTTGTCAAAGTGGACTCAGGGAAGTCCATGAGGGCACTCGCAAAGGAGAAGCAGGTTGATGAGGCGACCATCCGACGTGTGGTACATGAGTACCTCCGTTACAAGTTATATGTGATCCGAAAAGGCCAGTTCATATCCGCGCGAACTAGAGATAGTACAGTGACACGTGCCTGACGCCTTTTGAACAATCTGAAGCATTCGGAGTAGCCAGGAATGCTCTAGCTCTTCTCCAATGAGAAAATCTTCGTCCAGGACCAGGTGAACGCAGACATGATCGGAAGTTGTGTAAAAAACCCGAGAAGATTCCAAACGTCATGCAGGCCAAGTTTTTCGCTTACGTGATGATTCTAGGGGTCGCGAGCAGCAAGAGCAACGTGATGTCTCCACATTTCTTTAGTCAAAGTGCTAGAGAAAACGCCATTGCTTACACCAATGTGTTGAAGACGGTTGTATAGCCCTGGACTACTGCTAAGGCACGTGGGAAGCCATATTTGTATAAGCAGGACTCATCTCCCGCCCATACGACCAGCTCAATCCAAGAATCATTGGCCACTAATTTTCACGACAACGACACCCTAATCACGTGTCCCTTAGCTCCTTTGATGTCAACCCTTTGGACTTTTACTCTAGGACATCAATGAGAGGACCTCCAATAAGCATCCACACAATAATGTTGCAGCTCTCAGGGCAGCCATTGTGGATGCTATGACTAAGATTCTTAGGACTCACCTTATTCATGCCTGCTGACGGTTTCGACACCGTTTAGAAAGTGTCATTGCGGCAGATAGCGGTTTAATTGAATGCTATCCTGCATTGGGTCTGTCTTCACGTGTACATAACGTTCAATGGTCATTAAATGCTCTATCTTCCTATCTCCGTCTCTGTTCCTTCTTTCCGTGGATGTTATTTTGTTCTTAAATAGCTGTCACATCTTGCAGCTATCATGTATATATCATGTATATATACAAAGGAAATTCGTCACTCCGCTCGCGAGGATATCTATCACATACCACTCAGAAAAAATTATATTCAAGACTATGAATTCTATACTTTATAAAGATGTAAAGTATGTGAAAAAACCCTTTGGCTCAACTGTCCGAATGCAAATTCCTCTTCATTCAAAAAATCTTTCTTTAATAAGAATATTTTTCTTACTTATATCGTTTGATTCCTCAGAGGTGATATGGAGTTGATAGACTTTCTCTTGTAGAATGTGGTATGAATTTAATGTTGCTAGCATTGTGTGTAACCTTCTCGCATACTGTGTCCCATGTCTCTTCACTTTGAAAAATGTCTTTAAAACAGTGATCGTCCGACACATAAATCTACAGAGCAGTTTATTTGTTCTCATTGTTGAGGTCCTCGTATCTTTAAAAACTTTAAACTAAATTAAACCTAAAGCTTAACTGTGAAATTCTGAAACGCCACATTCTACTTATTCATACAAGTGAACTAAGAAACTGAAACCAAATCTTGCTAAACCAGAAACGATTATTTCGCCGTGAGTATTCATGACTAGCAGCGTTCACCCCGCTTCGCTGCGGTCACCCCGGAACGCAATAAACTTTGTTACTTAGATAATTTTTACTTTTTCGCTTTCAAGTGATATGATAAAAACCATAGAAGATTGCAGTAAATCTTAACATTATATCGCCTGTCATTTATGTTAACCCGCCCCGCTTCGCTGCGGTCATCCCGGTGCTGGCATATTGTAAAAGTGTCTGCAAAATAAGCAAATCAATTAAAAAATTTTAAACAGAAGATTCAAGCTATTTTCCGCTGTATATCGCCTGTCATTTATGTTAACCCGCCGAGTGACACGGTCATGCGGGTTGCATATAAATACGTTTATTTTTACCTATGATGAACTAACAAAGGATTTGTGGACACCTGAATGGTCAATTATCTCAAGACACTGGTAATTAAAAATTAAAGTGATATGATAAAAACCATCTAGGGTCCAAATCCTAATAACCCCCCAAAAATGAAAGAAATTGGTTCAGCCGTATTAGCGTGATGAGCGGACAAAGAATTGTACGTTCTCTTTTATATATATAGATTTCCCCTTACCACTAGTGCAACCACCAGCACTCTTCTTTCCTCCTAGTAAATTATTATAATAAATATCTTCCATCTGTGAATATTTTCTTTGACAAAGAGCATGTCTTTGATACCACCTGGCTTGAGGGGCTAATAAGAGAGACTGTAATTCTTCTCTCACTTCATTATATCCGACCGATACCAACCGACGTCGTGCATTTATACTTATCAAACACTAAGAATCACAACCAATTTCTCTTACGAGCAACAGTACCTCAAGACTCCAGTCTATCTCCTCTCCTTTATGTCTTATACGTCGCCAATATGCCTTCTGCCTCACATTCAATTCGTGCCTTTCAATTTGCTGACGATACAGGCTATCTCGCACTAGGCTCCACTGTTGAACACATTAATATTTAATAACAATTAGAAGTCGATAAGTTAATCGCCTCCTTCCTTCCATGGAAAGTTAAAGTCAACCCAATTAAAAGAGAAATGGAACATTTTGGTATTAAAAAGTAATTATTGTCTCTCATGAATTCTTTAGCATCTTCACATCATGTTTCTCGGACCAAAGATTTCATAACAAAATAACGATAAAATTTTGGGGTTTATTTTGACATATACTTTTCATGGAAAATCTCATTCACCGCTCTAGTTTAAAACATATTCCGTCGACTGAATTTTGGGCGTAACATGAAAGGAATAACCTCGAATTTAAATTCCAAACTCTTACTGCACACTTAAAAAAAAAGTCGCTCCAGCTGTGGCAAACGAGCTCCTTTCTCAGCAAAACCACAGTTTTATAGTCACCTACATATCCCAGTGCCCCATGCGCATTTCCTATTCTTGTTTTTATCAAATCCCAAACGCGGAAATATATCATCATACTTCAACACTTCCTCTATTGGAACATCTGTATTGCCTACCAAACCGCTACATTATGCATCCCATAGCTGTATTTCATCCCATTATCACCGATCTTTCAAATTAGACTCCTAGTATCCTTCGTTCCGGTTATTCTCCTCTTGACCCTGTCCTCGCAATATATGAACGAGAGACCAACTCATTTGATCATAACCATGAGCGTACAATCTATCATAACCATCCATATAATATATTGCTTATAGCCTGGTTTTCGACCTCGCTATCTATTGCCACTTATAACATAGCTTGTCTTTACTGAACTTGCCCTGAGCGACTTAAGGGACCACATTTAACACAAATTATTCAATGCCTGCACATTCCACTGTTGAACAACCTATACTACCCAGTCAACACTTTCATCTCCAGATATATATAAATAAAAGAGGGTCGTTCAAGTCAATTCGGGACTTTTTTAAAACAAATAGAAGAACAAATTTCAAAGTGTGGAAACTGGATTTGTTTTTCCACATAACTTCCAGTTACAGTTATACACTTATCCCAGCGTTTAACTAGTCCCTAGAATACTTCACCGCTGAATTTTCTCAGGAATGAATACCGTGGGCTATGATCACCACGACCGGGATCATTAGTAATAAAAATGCAGCCATCTTTGAAGCGCTTAGACAATTCGAATGTTCTACTGCGACTAAGTGTCTCATCACCATTCTGAGCCTGAAGTCTTCTGAAAATTTCAGCAGGCTTTATGCCCTCGTCCACTAAAAACTTCATCACAACACGCCGTTCCACGTATACATTCAAACTGTTGTCCCCCATCTTCAATAACAGTCTATCCAGAAGCGCGGGAAATGAGCTCCGTCTACCGGTAATAGACTACACGTGCCAGTTTCTGCTGCATACAAAATCTCCAGCCTAAGGTGTCCATTTAAACCTAGAAAGGAAAACTCCTGACTGAGTTGAACAATGATCGTATATATACTGAAACAAGTTTACCACATACATGAAAACACCAATCTTCCCAAAATCACTCTGACCAAAGAAAAGGTTTCACTTTCTACTGTCCGCCCATCTTGATGTTAGGATTGGAAGCCATAGTGAATAATGATATATATTTAAAGTTTCATAGTTCTAATCTTACGTTATGGTCTACAATAAGCTTATTTATATATATATAAGTTCAGAACTTGGAACCTAACAAACAATTACTAAAATCGATTGACACTGAACAATAAACAATTTCAAACTTCGAACTTTGTTCACAATTTATAATCTAAATCTGTGATAGTCAACATTGTTATACAAGGAGCCAATCTGTGATAGTCAACATTGTTATACAAGGAGCCAATCTGTGATAGTCAACATTGTTATACAAGGAGCCCCGTCATAGTAATTTCTAAGAGACGAGTGACATAACTTAACCTGGCACTTTACGTTATAAGACACACTAATGATAAATAGCCAAATTTATGATTAACGGCTAAAATGTTGCCAATAAAATACCGACACTCAAAACAGACAACAGAACACCGACTTTCGAAACACCGGCATAGCAAAAACCGTATTTTTGAACGTCTAACCTATTCCAACGAACCTGACTTAGCTTTAACCGTTTTAAACTAACATATCTTTACCTGATTTAATAAAAATGACATATTCTACGTGTTGGCTACTTGTTTCGGTATTTCGTTGTCTCCAAAGTCAATTTTGATAGGAAAAGAGTACAGTCGTGACTTGTCAAAGCGATGGTATCACCCTATCGATTTCTTCAAGTAGACTTTAATCCTTGCATTGAGTAAAATGTACTCTAACAGATGTAGGTATTGGAGAACATGGAAGCAATCCTCTTGCAAAGCCCCACAACTTGTAATGTATCACTTTGCACTGGAACTGCTGGTGTACCTCTTGCCTTGAGTGCAGAAACGGGTCACTTTGAAGATCACAGAATTTTAATTAAACATATTCACTTTATTATCAAATATCACAATTCATGAGAATGTACGGTATATTTACTGAGACATCTTATGCCCGAAATCCATAGTTTTTTTAAACGGTATCAAAATATTGTCAAGGAATTTAAAGTGCGATGCTACTTTAAGATCTAAAAGTTCTTTGCACGATTGGGAAAACAAAATTTCTTTTTCCAAATATTGGCCGTGTAACGTGGGTTCTTGTCACCACGGCATGGCGCGTCCTCAGATTGCGGATCGAGAAGGCCTCTAGATATAGAAGTTAGCTGCGAATGTACTGAATAAGCAGTAGCGGACATCCGACTAGGAGTGGTCCTCGAGCTTGGGGGTTTGGGTAAGGCTAACAACCTCTACTTGTAAAAAATGCACTTGTTCAGAAATATGCACAAAAACCTCGGACAAGGCCTGATAACTTGACGTGACCTCAGCAAAAGAAAAAGACATGAGATTTGGAACATGGAATATTAGGAGTCTTTATAGGGCAGACGCGTTAAAATCCGTAAGGAGTGAGTTAGAGAAATACTTGATGGACGTAGTACGAGTTCAGGAAGTTAGGTGGGAAGGAAATTGATATGTGAATTCCGGAGATTTTACGTTCTTTTACGGGGAAGAAAATAGAACCACCAGTTAGGAACAGAAATTTTCATTCATAAACGTATATTACCAGCAGTTAAACGGGTTGTATTTGTTACTGACAGACGTTCTTTTACTGCTCTTAAGGGACGGGGATGAGATATTATTGTTTGAAATGTACATGCCCCAACAGAGATAAGGATGACGATATAAAAGACAGTTTTTACGAAGAAGTAGAACGGATATTTGAACAACTCCCGTGATACCATATAAAAATTCTATTAGGGGATTTCAAACCGAAGGTAGGACGAGATGATATTTTCAAACCGATTATAGGGAACGATAGTCTGCATAAGGAAAGTAATGACAACGGTGTTAGACTCGTGAACTTTGCAACATCAAGAAATCTAATCGTTAAGAGTACAAAATTCCCACATCGCGACGTTCATAAATACATTTGGACGCCACCAGACGGAAAAACACATAATCAAATTGATCGCATTTTAGTAGATAGAAGAAGGCAGTCTAGCATAATTGATGTCCGGTCGTTTAGAGGGGCTGATTGTGACACTGATCACTACCTGGTAACAGCTATAATACGAGAGAGATTATTGTTGAATAAAGGTAATATTCATTGTCCGAAAACGGAAAGATTCATTTTAAAGAAATTAGAAGAGAGCTAGGTAACAGAGAAATGCCAGATAGAAGTTTCGAATAGATTCTCGGTTTTAGAAGATTCGGAGTGCACTAGTGTTGAGGATACCTGGATTGAAATTAGAGATAGCATTAAAATTTCAGCAAAAGAAAAATTGGGACACGCGGAAATGCGTAGGAACAAAACATGGTTCGACCCGGAATGCATTAAACTAGCAGAAAAGAGAAAACAGACAAAATTATGCTGGTTACAAAATCTGAATGAAATAACGACACAAAATTTCGAAGGTATCAGGCGGAAAACTACCAATACTTTTAGAACAAAGAAACGCGATTTTCTGAAAGCTAAAATTAAGGAACTTGAAGATCATTGTAAAAATAAAAACATCCGGGACATGTATAAGAGGATCAGCGAATTTAAGAAAGGCTATTAAGCTAGTGTTTATATATTAAAGAAGTCTGACCGTACAGTTCTCACTGATACGGATAGCATCTTAAATAGATGGAAAGATTTCTTTGGCGATTTGCTTAACACGCAACCAAAAACTAGAGTGCATGCAAAAAAGAAAATACACACCGCAGAACCGTATATTTCAGGACCCAACCGAATAGAATTAGAAACCGCTATAAAGAATTTAAAGAAACACAAATCTCCGGGTGTAGATGAAGTTTGCCTCTGTTAATTTTAGCTGGATACGAAAAATTGTGGAACAAGATACACAAACTCATTCTCCTTATCTCGAAAAAGGAAGAATTGCCACAAGAGTGGAAAGAATCAATCGTTGTTCCAATTCACAAGAAAGGCGACAAAACTGACTGTAATAATTATCGAGGTATTTCTCTTCTCTCAACATCCTATAAAATCCTTTCAAATATTCTATTAGCAAGACGGACTCCATACGTAGATGAAATTATTGGAGATTATCAGTGCGGATTTAGGCGAAATCGATCAACTATCGACCAAATATTTACCATTCGCCAAATACTCGAAAAAAGTGGGAATACAATACCCCGGTACATGAACTGTTTATTGATTTTAGAAAAGGCGTACGACTCGGTTAGGAAACATACAACGTTCTTACAGAGCTTGGAATACCGAGAAAACTCATTAGATTATTTAAGATATGTTTAAATGAATCCCAAAGTAAAGTCCGGGTTTTAAAAATTTTTGTCCACAAACTTTCACGTCGAAAATGGCCTTAAACAAGAAGATGCGTTGTCGCCATTTATATTTAACTACGTTCTGGAATACGCTATAAAGAAAATCAAAGATAACCACCAAGGTCTACAGTTGAACGGTATTCACCAGCTTATGGCATGTGCTGATGATGTAAATTTAATAGGGGATGATAGGAGAACAATAGAAAGAAATGCAGAGCTCTTATTAAACGCTTGCAGGAACATGGGTTTAGAAGTAAATGCAGAGACAACTAAGTATATGGAAGTGCGTCGAGACCGTAATACGGCAAATTATGGATGCGTTAAAATATTAAATAATACTTTTGATAGAGCGGATACGTTCAAATATCTAGGATCAATATTAACAGAGGAAAATCATATTCACGGAGAAATTAAATGTCGACTAAAAGCAGGGAAAATGTGTTACTATTCGGTTCAAAATCTCTTGTCTGTCGCGAACGCAGCATTGAACCTCCGGGTTCCATAGGCGATAGAGTTAGTTAGTTAGTTATTTAGTTACTCCAAATATTGGTCCCTAAACTTTCAAACGTTGAATGTACCCATTTAGATATGCAACTATGTCTGAAGTCTTTGATTTCTTCCTTGTAATATTAAATTCATTTCGTTCGTATGTTACGTAATTCATGTTAAGAATACAAGACAGAAATTCATCTCCAGATTCGGTTGCTCGACTAACACATCCTTGAAACATTTGGTATTGATTTCAGCCACCGGTTCAACTACTTCTTTCATAAGGAAACATGAGGTTTAAGTGAATTTCCTTTACTAAACAAGATAACTTTAGGTACAAAACAAAATTACTATACTCTGACTCAAGTCCTTATAGGAAATGAAGATACTTGTGATTGGTCAAAGACCAGTCTCATCTTCTTATGAAGTTACAACTTTGTCACTTCTCATAACATTTTCTGTTTCTAAATAATTAGTACAAAGAACCTTCTTGGTTGGTATATATACCTTTTGTAATAGCATAAAGTGGAACAACAGTAAAAGGATTTTATAAATATTAAAATACTTAGCAACAGATCTGATGCAAAATGAAAGGTGAAAAGAAATAAATTTTGCCCGTCAATTTCTTAAGGGTCTATGAATAACACCGAAAAATGATCGATGATGCTTCTTAATTTACTGTGAGGATGAGTACTTAATAATTTAACCCACAAACGCCCAAGACTAGCTTTATTCGTTAGCAACTGCCTGAACAATACCGTGTTACATCGAAAACCTGAGAAGAAAACTGAACGAAATTTGTACAAGAGAACGGGTAGCGTGCCTGAAGTGGAACAACGGGGATTTGGCTAACTGAATGATATAGCCCATGTAACGTAGTGAAAAATAAAGTGGGTCACTGGTGGCACAAGGAGCGTTTGTGGGTTAACTCTTCTAGTAACATTTTTATCGGTAAAGGAAACATGTTTTATTTCCCAGGAAACGTGTTATCTTTCCCGAGAACACCTAACCAAATCTAACAAACATTTTGCACACATTGATCATCTAGCCTAGGCATCAGTTCCAAAAAAGTTCTCTCCTTTTCGAGTTTAAGAGCAAATCATGTAACAATTTGGCATCCGATATTTTTGGAATATATATCAATCACAGATTACAAAAATTGCGGACGCCAAATGAAACACCTCATGGGAGGGTAGGAGTAGGGGGAGAAAACCGAAATTTTAGCCGTTCCTATTATTTACTATAACTCCCTAATAATTGGAGCCAAGTATCCAAACTTATTTCGTTTTGCTTGTCTAATTGTTTCCTACGATTTAACTCTAGTACATTTTTGAGCTATATATAATGATTTTCTTGTTATTTTTACTCAGTTTTGGTTGCGCGTGACGTCAGCTTTTAGCCACAGATTATTTACAAAATGGAAGTCGGAAAAATGTTTCCTCTACGGTTTTCCCCATTATATGCTCTTTTTAAAAATGTATACTTTTAGTAGTGTGGGACTAATAGTGCCTGAGTTATGAGTGACTACTCTGTCCTGTGTGAAACTCATCACTGTGCGTCCCAATAGTTACTTTCCCACAAACGGTAGATATTAGCAGCTGATGATATATATATAATCTTGTCTGCCTGTAAGTATATAATCCTAATGGTTAAGTCTATCTATAATCTAAATAAAATTAGCAATTTTTAATATCAGTTGAGGGACTTTTCGTAAAATAACCCTTGTCAAATTACAAAATTTCTCTGAAGAATGAAAAGAGAGCATTCTTTAGTACACAGTATGAGAAACTGCAAAACTTTATAAGTGTCTCAGACACCTTCTAAAACATGCACAAATATACAGTTTTCTATTTATTTTTTCTGAAATAATCTTGTTTCGACAAGGAGTTTTTCCTATAAGTCATTCGATTTATGTACTACTTTGGTACTGAGCTGAATAGAGCAGGAACCAGATTTTAAATTGCCTCAAAGGAGCATCATGAACATTTTTCCTTCGACGTTTTTTAACGTTTAAACTGTTAAATCTTATGTACAGAAGAACCATTTGCCCATTATTGAGATTGTATACAGTTGCTGTAATATAATAAATCTATAATAAGAAACGTAATAGAAGAAAACTTTATGCTTAATAAATCGCTACACAAGACAACAAATGATTTAATTTCTAAAATTAGTTCTCAATAATGTTATGCCAATTTTACATCTCGAAAAAGATAAAGAAATTAGTGATGCCTTTAACGCATCATTCAGTCTTAATCACTCTGTTCGTTAACTGATATTGAATTTTTGCACTCGCTCGGATAAGTACACATTGAAGTGCACAAGAAACCGCGATTCTTAGAATTGCATTTCTAACGTGCACACTCAAGTTTCTGAGATCTACACATGCTAATCTCTGAAGAAGAATTGGGAATATCTTCGAGTGTACTGCAACAGTATAAAGAAACGTACACTGAGTGATACAAAAAATTACTCAAATATATATACACATTCTTGTGTATATATACTTGAGTAATTTTTTGTATCACTCAGTGTACGTCTGATGAGGATCTTGGATAGAAGATCGAAACGTCACGTGTAAATGTGTTTTAATATTAAATAAGTGCAGTCTTGTTCAGCAGTGTGTTTATTTTTCTGATTTTATTCGCAAGACGTTGACTATGACTGTGTGTCAGTTTAAAAATGTGACATGAATATCCATTATCGAGCTAAAGATTAGCAGATATTTATGGCCTCTTGGGACCAGTACCCTCAAATCACTTTGGCTATATATAAAGTCCATTTTATCGAGCATATACCTAAACGAGAAAGTGATTCTATAGCCCCTAAGGCTCTCACATTGGATCCGCGTTATATGTATATTAAAAATGCGGAAATTTTGTACCAAGTTGTGTGAAATATTGAAGGGGAAATTGTTCTAGATACTCCGCAATACCACTAAATAAACAAGCAGTGTTGCTAACGCATAGCGTCTAATGCTATGACCATAGCATAATTAAGCCTGCCACATTTTTTTTCATGATAATGCGGGACACCTTCGATGCCTTCTTCCCCAACTTTCCCATATCATCCAATTACCTTTAGCTCAGGTTATGAATAACAGTATAGTAAGCGGAAGTTTCGTCAGCTGTAGCTATTGTTCTCTGTTCGTTCCCTGCAATTAAGTGTACAGAATTCATGTATTTCCAATGCAACTACAAAAGAATCGCTTTAAAAACTCAATATGGTGTCTTATAAAAAATGCTTTATGGGAAAGGAATGAAAATAATCTCGTTTTATTTAAATCGGTGATACAATTTATCTTCAATATTCTTCGCGCGTTTAGCAGTATTTATTTGTATTATTATACTTGCCAAAATTACGTTTATGAATTAGTCTGATGAAAATTTAGATGACTTTTCTCCTTGTATCGCGTCTGATTGTCAGGGCTGGATTTACATGTTCTAAGATCTGGACCAAAGTACAATTCTTCGTCTCTTTCTAGCCCCTCAAAAAGATTATTTATAATTTCTGTTAACTTACTTAATGTCTTGTCGAACAAAATTTCACCCTTCTTTCCAGTGCTTGTAGACGTAGACGCACTTGATATATTTTTCTTTGCTTGTTATTTAATGTTGCAGACTGTCCGAGTTTCCATCATACCCAATGGGAAAAGTTGCATGCCAAATTTTGCAGTCACTATATAGTCATCTTCGTTGCTCTCAGAAAAGGGTACTTTTCCTTCAAATTGGAAGAAAACGTGCACTTCGATTTAGGAATTTTCGTTCAAACAAAATTGGAACACTTCACTTATAATGTATGATTAACAACACTCAACTCGTGCGCTTTTTCAAAGAAAGTTTATTCCCTTGACTGATGAGAGACAACTGCAACTCTGCACTCGAGTCTATTTGCTTGTTCACTAGGAATTGGAGAGGGTGCTGTGAAAACTTCATCCAAGCTGTTATATGTCACAGCTTATTCTTCATTCCCTAATAACAGGTCCAGCCAATGTTATTTTTTTAAACTATTATTATTTACTTCTAAGCTGAATAGCAGAAATGGGAAGGGAGTAAAATTCGGGACCTTTGCCTGTCCCGACTAAATTTACGTGGTCGCGAGACATTCGAGTCCAAAATCGGGACTATCCCGCTTTGTGCGGGACATATGGCAGACTTAGGTATAATGTCTTTCGAATGAATGAAGAAAAAAAGTTACAAGAAATGGAAAATTTAATTTTTTCTAAAGACTTTACTTTGCAAACGTGCTGACATATCACGTCTCATCATGTAGATGCTTCCAAAAGACTTAAATTATCATAGTGCCATTTACAACAATTGTTATTTCAAACCGTTTCATAGATACCAAACACATAGGTAGTGATTGTTATACTGCTTTAAATAACGTATTTGTATTAAATTTTTATAATGATTGTTGCTTTACTTTGCTTCTATGACATTACAACAAAAGTGTTTGGTGGCTTTAATTACAACAAGTCACAATTACTTTACTTTAAGTAGTGTTTTCCACTTAAATAAATTGTTAAATATTACTCTAAATATAGTGCTAATAACGTAGCTAAACTGCAAAATATTTTTAAATTACTCGTAATTTGTTTTACGTTGAAGAATGTTCTCAAAAGACGATGGTTTTCATAGTCTTTGGGTTACTTATAATGTTAAAGTCAAGGTTTTCGTTCCAGCAATAGCTACACCTAAATGCAAATTGATACTAAAACTGCAAAGTTTTCAGTAACACTAGTTTTTCCCTCTAAGTCTTAGGCCTGGTCCACACTTTAGATTAAAACCGTGCTCAATTAAAAGATCTAATTACATTTCACTTGGTTTAGTTTGACCACCGACCTTCTCAAACTCAATCTATATAGCTATATGCAATTATTAAGGGACCCTACATATCATGTAGCTATATACAATTATTCAAGGACTTACAGTTAGTAACACAAATTATGTTCATTTTGGTTTGGTTTCGTTTAGTTTAACGCCCCATGCTTATGCTAGGGCAGCTCAAGGAGACGTGGAGCTACTTATTATAGTGGGATCCGAATCACTTCGGTCGTTCAAATTAAGCCTCACCGGGAATCGAAATCGTGACCACACGAACCGAAGTCAAGCGTGCTAGCCGCTATACCAAATAGGGGTTCTCACATTGCGTTGACTTAAATAATTTAATCAGTGTTGCCAGCTCCTAAGATCAAAAAGTAGTGTGTCTATGCTCCGAAAGCAGCGGATTGTAACTATTTGTAGCCCGAATATATAGAAATGAATTATTTGGCAATTAATGACGGGTATTGATGAAATAATATTAACTTGAACTGGAAAATGTCCTGGACATATGTATTGGAAGAAAAAATTATGATCAATGGACGAAAAGAATTCTAGACTGGATACACGAGACTGAAACAGCATAGGAAACGTCCACATACAAGGAGGTGTAGCGAAATTAAGAACAACTGCGGAGTAACCCGGAAAAGAATCGCCCAAGATAGATACTTGTGGAGAAGATATGGAAAGACCTTCATCCAGCAGTGGATTGATAATGGTTGATTATTATGATGATGATAATTTTATTATATATCGATCTCAGATTTAAACTAAACCAAGTCATAATTTCGTAATTTTACAGGAGAAGCGAACTATACTACCAGTTTCTTAACTAAGACCTATAGTATTGTTTTTCAAACTATATTAAGTAGTTACAAATTAGTAGGATGCTTTTTGATTTTCATTATTACACTACTAGAAAGAACATAGTCTATCAGAAAATTGATCTTAACCCTGAAATGCATTTTAATGCCAATTGGCATTATAGTGAATCAATAACAATAACAATAATAATGACATTCTTAAAATGTGTACATTAGCGAATAGCGCACGCCGATACCATGTAGCACCAATGTAGTTAATCTTTCTACTACACAGTTTTCGTCTAGTGGCATAGGTCGCACAGAGAGTGTTAGTAAGCGTCAAAAAGCATATATAAAACACAAAAGTTGCACAGTTTAATTTTTTTCACAAAACCTTTTTTTTTTTTTTTTGTTTTCTTAACAAAAAAAATTGTTTCATAACCTTTAATTCCACAAGGTTTCTGCTGTGTTTTCACTTGTGCAATACAACCATGACATCTATCCTGTAACTTGATACCCCAGAAGTAAAAACATACAAAACCATATTGGATGTTATTAACATTTATCTACGTAATTCATAAAGAAAGAAAGAAGAAAAATAATTTCAACACGACCAAAATTAATTCATGCAATAAAGGGTGAACTCAGTTTCGACCGGAAAGTGACTTACCATAGTCTATCTCTAAAGTTCATATATAACTTTTACTAATTCAATCCTTCATGTTGCAGCAAAACTACGAAAACAAATACAAAAGAAAACTCAAAGTTAACAATCACTAGTTTTGGCGAGGGAGAGAAAATTCATACAGATAGCTCGAATTACCGATATACTTATACAATATGTACGTCCATGTTTCACAAGTAATTTTCAATCAATATAAAATTTCAACGTAATTAACGCTCTATTAGTATTCTCGAATAAAGAATACAATTCAAACGTAGGTCAAAAATGAAAGCAAAAAATAAGAAAAAAAAGACAGACTGTATGTTAATAATATTTTTACAATTTTAATTTGATGGTATATATATTTCGAGATTTTCGAGACGACACCGAGAGTTGGTCCTCGAGACCGAGACCAAGATCGAGACAAGCTTCTGTTGACCGAGACGAGACCGAGACGCAAATTTCTGACTCGAGATGTGACCGCTATTTATCAACTGAGATGAGACCGAGACTGTACAAAGTCTCGTCTCGTCTCCTCTCGGTACCATCTCTAATTATGACAGAATTTCTCGTAAGGAATTGTATATGATGGCGGGATTTCAAAGAAGAAAGTTCATTCCATTTAGTACCATTGCCACCAGTTATATGAGAATGAGATGAGTGATAATGGCTTATCACGCTCAAATTGGATGCGACATTACGTCATATCCAGTTGTAATATCAAAGATCAAGAACTCTCTACTTAGTCATGTCAGAAAACTGTGACCTTTTATTTTCCTTAGGTCAGATTCCTTTATCAGCAAGCACTATAGAATCTGCAGAACTGTTTTTCACAAAGCTCCTCAAGGTTAATGCGACGATTCGTGATGAAGCTAGGCTTCTACGTTTAGGAAAATGCAGTCTAAAGAGGTTACCTACAACTGGTGATGCTCTGAAACAACATATAAAGAGATCCCATTAACAAACAGCCCTTTGGGAAATGCTGATAAGTGTGAGATTGATCTACCAAGGCCAGAAGACTCCGGATGGTACTTTGAGGACTACAATCTGAGGCTAGTTTTGAAACACTCGAAGATATTTTCAAGGCTTGTTTAGATATTACCATGTGTGGCTGTCAGAAACTTGAGTGTGTGAGTTTGATAATGCAAATGAACTATCGCGGTTTCTTGTGAACTCCAATGCGCATTTGTCTGAGTGAGTATAAAAATTCGATCAGTTCACAAACAGAGTGATGAAGAAGACTGAATGATGCATTAAAGACATCACAAACTTGTTTATATTTTTTGAAATATAAAGGTAACTAAGAATGTTCTGTCATTGTTTTGTGGAGGTCTGTGTTCAATTGGTTCATGAGATGAATACTAATGGAAATAAGGCGAAGGTCAGTTGTTGGGTGGGTATATCCAACATACTACCTGGATGGGGCAGTTCAATTACACCATGAAATTGTGTAAGAAGAGGGTAAACATAGGACCTCCACAGAGCATCGTAAGGGCGTGTATGCTGTACGAGTTTAAACTGGGATCAAATGCCCCTGTACTGGGGCGGAAGATATGCCAGTATTTTTGTGAGGTTGTCGTGAGTACCCGGATAGTGCAGTGATTGTTTAACAAGTTTAAGGACGGTGAAGAAACAATCGTAGACTCAATAGTTGCCGTGAGACCAAGTACAAAATGAACATCTTCAGGCAGCAATTAGAGCGAAAAGTACAAAGACATGTGAGAACCTGAGACTAAATTCAATGTGAGTGGAAAAAACTTTCGGCAGCACCTCCACCAACTTGGGGAACACTACAAATTGTTTCGATGTATCCCACATGATTTGACTTCGGGAAAGAAGGTAACGAGAGCAGACACCTGTGTTTCTTTGCTGTCTCATCTGAGGAATGAACTATTTCTGGACAGGTTGTTGGCATGTGATGAAGTGGGATATGTATAAAGCTCCACGGCGCCGTCACCATTGGTTAGCATCTGATGAACCGGATCCAAATCAGCCGAAATCAACACTGCACCAGAAGAAGATCCTTCTGTGTGTTTGGTGGACTGCTCGCTGTATCGTACACTGTTAACTGCTACCAGATTTATGAGCATCAATGCGACTGTGTACTGTCAGCAGTTTAGCCGTATTCAAGATAAACTCAAAATTCTGGAGCCAGCATTTCTGAAGGGCAAATGGGTCCTCCTATTACAGACAACGCTGAGACCTACGTAGCTAGGACGACCCGGGACACCATTCTACGCCCTGGATTGGAAACACTATTGCATCCGCCATACTGCCCGGACACTGCGCCGTCCCATTATCAGCGGTTCCATTCCTTGGACAATCACCTAGGAGGACGCTAGTTCAAATGTCTAGTAGAGGTGCAAAATGCACTTGATACCTTCTTTGCTTCCTGACCCAGCAAGGTCTACCGTGTGGGAATCCATGGCCTTCCAGAACGTTGGCAGGAGGTCGTGAATGTTGATGGGTTTATTTTGGATCTTCCAGGTACGTCATAGGAGATATATCAAGGGTGAAAAGGCGACAGAACTTTCTTTGTTACCTTTATATAAGAGTGGCATAACGTTATCGAGAACTAATTTTAAAAATCAAATAACTTTTTCTCTTATGTAGAGATTACTTAAGTATATAGTTTATTTCTATTGCGTTTCTTATTATAGGTTTATTGTATTACAGCAACTGTACACAATTATTAATAATAGGCAATTGGTTCTTCTGTACATAAGATTTAACAGTTTGAAAAATGATCATTTATAAAATGCACTAAGCATATCCTATTTTCTTACCTTTCCAGTAAACATTAGGAGGGAAGGGTGTAATATATAAAAAGAACGTGCATGGCAAATTGTTCTCTGCTCTATTTCGCTCAGTAGCATTGTAGCACGCAAATCGAAGGACTTGTAGCATAAACAACCCTTATCGAAACAAGATTGTTTCAGAAAAATTAATAGAAAACTGTGTATCTGTGCATGTTTTAAAAGGTATCAGAGACACTTATAAAGAAACAGATTTGCAGAGTTTCTCATACTGTATACTAGAGAAAGTTCTCTTTTCATTCTTCAGAGAAATTTTGTGTTTTGGCAAGGGTTATTTTCCGAAAAGTCCCTCAACTGATATTAAAAATGGATATCTCTAATTTTATTATAGACAGACTTAATCATTAGGATTATATACTTACAGGCAGACAACCATCTTCAGCTGCTAATATCTACCGTTTGTGAGCAATTTACTTTTGGGACGCACCGTGATGAGTTTCGCATACGACAGAGTAAAGTTGCTTATAACTCAGGCTCTATAATTCCTACACTAATATAAGTAAACATTTTTAAAAAGAGTATAAAATAACGAAAAAATTTTAGAGGAACCAATTTTCCGAATTCCATCCTGTAAAGAATCTGTGGCTAAAAAGCTGACGTCATGCCCACCCGAAACTGGGTATAAATGAAAATAATAAGACAAACATATTTAGCTCAAAATGTAATAGAATTAAATTGTGGGATACAACTAGGCAAAGAAAATGTAGAAAGTTTGGATGCTCTTGTTTCAATGGTTATGGAGTTATACTGAATAATTGGAACGGCTAAAAGTTCGGTTTTCTCCCCCTCTCCCCACCCTCCCATGAGGTATTTTTTCTGGCATCCGGCATTTTTGTGATCATTGATGGATATATATTCCAAAAATATCGGATACCAAACTGTTACATGATTTGCCCTTATAACTCAACTTGTAAGTTCCGATGCCTAGTCTAATCCGAAAAACAACAATTTTCATTTACTATTTCTGACCTGATAACAAAAGAAGTGAGGAGGGAGGGAGTTAGAATTGAAGGACGTTGTGAACACAATCATATTGAGGATTGCCCGTTTTCTTCAGGCCTACGACAAAATGTAGCGCTTGGCCGACCACAATAAGTCCCGTTTTTTATTTCTAGGTATCTAGTTGTAATGGGTACCGAAGTTGAATTCCTTGTGTCACGAGAGAACTTGTAAACAGACCAGACACTGTGATTTATTATTTTGATTGCTGATAAAGAGAAATTCATTTCCTACTTTTCTTGAAACTTTCGGTTGTCATCACCAAGCTTCCATTTCTTGCTCATATGGAAGTGGCGCTCACCCGAAAGACAACTCATACAAATTCTTAAGTATGCTAATGTAATGCACCAGTCTCAGCAACATACTCAGAATTCTTAGGTTCTTAACGACAAATCGGTATAACTAATCTTAAAAATCACCTTTACTAGAAAAGCATCCTTACACTCGCAAGATTGGATAAACATATCTACGATATCAAAGATGAAAACATATGTAAGAAATAGGAAGGAATTTATTAAATCGTAATTAGAAACATATATCCTGAATTCAAGAGTGCAAACATTTAGAAATATCCACCTCCACTCATTTTTTTTACACTGAAGAACTTGAACTCGTAATATATAGATCCCAATCTACCAAATTAATATTATAAAAATTAACATAATCACTTTGACAAAAAAATATTTTTTGGTTTTGGAATTACATCATACATCCACATTCATTGTGTTTCTTCAGACACATTAAATTTTAACTTCATTATATATTTTTATGTTCATGATAACTTACATAAAATAGTGACCTGTTATCTTTTGGAGGGAACCACGAGTAGTCCTACTTGGTCTGAAGTGATTGGTATAAAGCTATTTATGATTCATTCTTATTGAATGGTCCCTTCAAGCTTTTGGTTTGTTTTTTCTGACGTTTATGGAACGTTTTGTTCCAATGTTTAGTTTGATAATTATTTTCGTACTGAGGAAAAGTACGAAAAGAACCATCCGCCAATAAGAGAAAGTTCCCAACGGCATCATCAGAGCATGTCGTTGGCCAATAACAACAACCAATAGAATTTCATCAATCCTTAAGACTACAATATAAATTGTACGACCATCACACTCCAACCCATAGCTCTGAAGATGTTACTGCTATATGGTAACGAAAACTCAGCACAGGAACATTCACTCTGGCAGCAATCCCGAAAACATTGGATTGCATCTTGAATTATTTTTTACTCTAACTAGGGGATAAACTTGGGAATAATAAACTGAAATCATGGATCTAAATTTACAGTCTGATATAATTACTGTATGAAGTTAGCAAGATTGAGGAGTCTACGGACATTGAATCTAAACACCTGGTCACTACATGGAAGCATCCTGCATCAACACTTGGCAAGAAATTCAAAACAACTTCTGCCAAGAAGGTAACGTCTATTGTGTTTTGCGACATCAGATTATTTTTCACGTCGAATTTTCTTGAAGGAGTACGAGCATTATGCGAACCTCTAATGTTAAACCACGGAGAAGTGAAAAACACCTAGAAACTAAAAGAGATCATCATGATAGAGTGTGTTGTTATTCCAGAAAACACACGAACAAATACAGCTCAAATGGACCCATACACTAATCAAGAGTTCCAACAGGGAAATTGATCAAAACCCTTTTTATAAATAAAACTGGTTTATTTCCTTGACTACAATTTGTTTTTAATCCTAAAGAAACATCTATGTAGTTTAATTTTCTGTACTCTGGAAGAGACAAAAGATTCTACGGTTACCTTCTAAGGGAACCTGAAGCAATATTTCTTTGCAGAGGATATTGGCGATTTTGTGTCACACTGTAACGCATATTTGGACTGGAATCAATCCCATGTCGAATACTAGAGTAATAGTATAAGTCAAACTTGATACAGTTTATGTTTTCCCCCCGCATATTTTTGAAAAACCATTAATTCTCCTTACTTTTCTTTTGTACGTATGTTAAGTTCGAATTAAAGTTAGAGAAAAGGGTTTAAAATAGATAGTGAGAAAATAAATTGCAATAACAACAAACACGTGTATGGATAATTATTAACACTATTAACTGTTTGCAAAATCATTTCTTACATCAAAATAGTGTCTTAGGAATAGTAGAGTACGGTAATGTAACTAGTCACTTGGCCAATATGCTATTAAATATTTATTAAATAGTTGTTTTAGTGAATGGATACTTAAAGAATATGATTACTCTGTTTCTCTTCAATTAAACGCTTACCGTGTTTTAGTTAATGCTAGCTACTCCATTTAAGAAACAGAAATCTACGATTTAGTTTGCTCATATTAATCATTTCTAATCTTTCAGATTTTTTTTCAATGCATATAGTAATGCATTTAGATTTATATGTTAAGTTGGTAATCTTATTATTACTTACGATGAATTTTGGTTACTTTACACGTCAAACAAACCATTATCTTCCTCTTCCACATATAAACGAGGAGTTCATGTAGTCATAAATTTGCAGTATATAATGAAAACATATATGTTATAAATTACTGTAATTTCTTATACCAGGGGTATTGAGTTGTAGTGCTTTTGTTTCTGAGCATTGGAACAATGAAAAGAACTTTATGTTTGGATTTCCTTTAAAAGGTTGCATTTCTATACAGTGGAAGTTGCAAATTAATTTCATTACGTCAGTTGGATATTGCAAAATTGATTGTATCTATCTTTTTTTTAATATAAAGTTTAAAATACTGTCACTAACAAAAGCAAAAAGCTTCAACCATCAGAGGAATTTTGATAGAATGCAATCAATTGTTTATACTTTCAGTCACACAATGCTATATCTCCTCTTGGCAGCCACAGATATAACTATTTGATCGGCCATCTATCTGACCGTAAAACTTATTGCTGCTACTGCAAAAGTGTCATTGTCATGTTATAGTGCCATTTCTCAGTGTAATTATTTCTATGAAGCTTTTACAGTAATCTGTATTTGCAATTATGGTAAAAATAACATATTTCGTAAAAATGCGTGTCCTCTTTCAGACCATGTGAAATGTTGCTCCGTAACTGCACTGTTGATGGCGTTTCCGTTGATTGTTGCAAATTACATACGATTTCCACATATGGAAACATGACATGTCTTACATCCAGATTGCACCATAGTCCGTAAGTATAACTTGTATTTCAGAAGTCACGTTATATTTAATTGTCATTTCATGTCATGTCATGTCATGTCTGACCAATGAATCAATTTATGAGCAGTACCATGATATTTCAATAAATTATAGTTTGAATTACACTAAATATTCAAACCTGAAAAATAATATTCCAAATATATTTGGAAAGGTGAGAAAAAAGTGAGAATTGATTGATAATATAAATAATTATCAACGTGTTCATTGCTGCAGGAAACCTGAGTAGGATACATATTATTGTTTGAGATTTTGAGTAACATTTATTTGTAATATTTGCGCATATAATAACGGTGGTACAAGAAAAATCACGAAAGAGGTAAACGAAATGTGGAAATGACAAAAAATGTTAATTCACATATTCGTCATTCTACATCGTGGTCCGGAAGTGGGCATACCCCTAATTGGTCTTTTCTGACGGTTTTAGGTTTTTACCCGCATTTCGTTGATAACATTGCTTGGCATTGTCTGGCAACATTGCTGTCCATGTTTATTTGTTTTCTGATATTTTCGGCTTGGTAACAGTTATTTACAGTGAAGTTGGAGTAATCAACAATGCGCAATTACCTGAATCATACGTTAGCTGGCCACTGGATTGGAAGAGGTTGTGCATATTCACCAGCTACCTTTCCTGGAATCCAAGAAGTCCAAATCTGACGACACCAGACAATGCTCTTTGAGGTTTCATAAAACAAGTAAGAAACACTCGATATCACACAACGCAAGAATTACGAGCAGCTGTGGAACGCACCCTCATCCTCGTGACTCGAAGTATATCCGCAAAACATCTGCGAGAACTTGGCGCAGAATCCAGCTGTGTTACGACATGGATGATGATCATACTAATGTTTATGACTTTTAAGACTCTTAATACTTCAATTAAACTGTGTACAGACATTCTACCATAGCAGACACTATACTGTTGAAACTAAAGGGGGGTACGCCCACTTCCGGAACACCCTTTAGACATATTCTATCTTTGAAATATCTAACTGATGACACTTTAAGACATTAGAAGGTTTATATGAAGACCTAGTAAAATAGTAGGTAATGTAAAATAGTTAACTTTTCGTGTAATTAAAAATACAGTAAAAAATCTTTGCATCTCTTCGTCTCTCAACTTTATCATTAAATTCGTTTCTTTTCTGCTCTAAACTCTCAATGTAATGTCCTACTTTCTAAGTTGCTCTCCGCTGAAATAAAACTTCATTACCACCGCTAACTCAAAAATAGTAAACAATAAGTAGTTTGCAAGAAAGTTCTGAGCCATAATTTAGATTGTTCGGTTACCCTTAAATTTCTTTCTCTGCAGGAAGGGATTTATATGCAGAGAGTAGAGATAGTCGATGGAAAAGAAGTAATGTCAATATGTTGATTTAAGTAGTGTACTTTATTGAAATTTTGCACAGTTATTTTACAAACACATGGATGTTAATTGCTGCTGACAGCAATGTGTCTATTGACTACTCCCCGATGCATCGATATCTGCATACCGGGAATTTGATGGAGTTCACCATAAGCAATGATCTCTTGTATCAACAACAAAATACATGATGAATTCACCCTACAATTAACTGCAAATAGAACAAAATCCTTTACAGATGTCTGGATTGCTTTACAAATACACCACAGAAATTAATTTATTATGTATTATTAATTGAATTGCTTTCCTTTATAATCAACATTAGTTGAAAATCATGATGAACTTATTTATTTCATGTATCGTGTAACAGAACGAAGAATGTAAACAGACATCCATAATAGGTACTTTGGATAACTAAAAATGTGTAGTCTTATGTGTTTTTTTAAATATCTCCCATGCTATTTCTCCTTTTCCGCATACATCTTATATAAATTTTGAAATCAGCTTCTATTCTAAATATATGTGGAAAAATTTACAATATGGTTTGTAACTAAGATTTCTATTACTTTATTTTGAACGAAATCAACAAACGATATTTACTTTTACTGTGTTTCTATTACTGGCAGTTGCATTTTAACCTTCTAACGTCCCTCGGGTCCATTTTGACCCAAAGTGATTTTTCAACTTGATTATCTCGGACACTACGTGAGCTGTGATCATCATACTTCGTGACTTTTAGTTATTTTACCAAATATGTGTTTTGTAAAATATTCGATTCAAATCTCCATCCTGTTAAGTCACAGTAGAAAAACTGACACATAAGTTCCTCGGGTCCATTTAGACCCATTAGTTCAATGAATATTTAAGTGACTGAAAAACCATTATTGAATCGATTTCTGATGATAATACCTCCACAAAACAATCCAAAAATTATTATTATTATTATTATTATTATTATTATTATTATTATTATTATTATTATTATTATTGCACTGTCCTAAAATAATTTAGTTTCTTCCAGTATACTGCACTGGCAAAATTGTTTAGGTTTTTTCAGATACCTTGTGTTGGCAACATTGTTTAGGTTCATTTTGGATAAGTTTTTATTCGTAGTATTGTTTGTTTCTTCGTTGTGCAGTAATTACAGTCCATTTTGGTGTCCAAAATGACTGCTTTGACACCAGAAGAATTCAAAACTTTCTCACTTTTTCTTACGATGAAGTGACATCTGAAACGGAGGATCAATTATCAGTGCAGGATTCTTTGTCATTGTCTTCCCTGTCCGATGAAAATTCTTCGGAAAGCTGTGATTGAAAATTGCATCAAGACCTCCCTCGTGGCTAAGCGGTTGCGAATTTAGCGTGGAACACCCGGGTTCGATTACTGGCGGGAGCTCATGTGGCTAGGATTCCACGCTAATCAGTAGGTCCACGTTTCATATAGTCTCGCTGCAGAAAGGGACGCTAAACTAAAATCAACTCAACTGAAAATTACATCAAACAAACAAAAATGTGCTAAGAACAAATGCAGCCCAAGATATCATACGATCGCTCCGTGGAGAGACATAGGAGGAGTGTGTCCATCAAACGACGAGTAGCCCTGATGTTCTGAGGAAAAGAGGTATTGCCAAATGTGGAAGGGAACAGACCACAAAAATACGATCAAATACAGTTCGTGAAACAAATTTATCTGTAAAAGACATCCCAATCAGATTTGTAAGGAATGTCAAAAACAGTAAAATGGGTGTTCACATGTTTCAAGTAGCATAAAAGAAAACAACCTCTTACGTGGATTTTGTTTTCAGTGGTTTTCAATAAAAGTTAACAGGAATGCATGACCTAACCTAACCAAAAGTAACCTAAATAAAACCTGGTTGCAGCAGAAGTGAAAAGTATTATATATATATATATATATATATATATATATATATATATATATATATATATATATATATATATATGTGTGTGTGTGTGTGTGTGTGTGTGTGATGTTTTAGTGTTCTAGATGCAAGGGCATTTCTGGCATGTTAAATTTCAGTGAATAATAAAACAATTGTACAATTATTTGTAAATATTTGAGGACGACAGGAAAATTTATCATGTATTTAAAAACTATAGGGGGCCGAGGACATCCCCCCCAAACAGTAACGCTTGTCTAGATTTGACCCATCTTTTGTTATATTTGACAAAAACCAGTCACAACGCTATTGCATGTACAAATGTAGTGTAAACTACAAATTTAAACATAAAAAAAATGAATGGGTCCATTTTGACCCAGAGGAACTTATGTGTATGCTAAAATCGAGGGACGTACAAGGGTTAATAGCCTAAGATTTTATATAATAATACATATCAATATTGCAATATTCAGCAGGTACGTACAGTTAACGCCATTGCGTCCTCAAGGATCTTCTACTATACCAGAACATTGACTCTAGAGACCGTCTGTTGAACACTATCAGCGATTTTCTTCAATGATCCTCACTGGGAACGTATCTAAAGAAATCAGGCCAAAATTTTTCGGAGTGTCGCTTGTAGCATCGAGGAAGGAACGTGGTGATATACGCTCCATCGCTGTCGGTAACGTTTGGAGACGGTTATCAGCTAATATAATATGTCAAAGAATTAGGGACCCGTTATCTACCTTCTTGTCATCACAACAATTGAGAGTGTACATTCCACATGGCTCAGAGGTTGCAGCTCAAATCCCCTAACTACATTATTCACATGCCCACAACCAAGAAAACATTTTCTTGAAACTTGATTTCCGGAATGCATCCAACGACATCAACAGAGACTCTATGCTTATAGCTGTAAAAAACGCACCTCATTTATTTATACGCTTTCATCCATCAGTGCTATTCACAGCCTTGTCACCTATTCTTTATTGAAGACATCATCCTCTCCCAGCGGGGTGTTCAAGAAGGCGACCCTCTTAGACCTGCCTTATTCGCGTTGACACTTCAATCTATTGTCAGCAATATAAATACTGAGTTAAACATTTGGTGTCTTGATGATGGAATTATAGCTGGAGACAAGGAAGATGTCTTGGAAGCTTTGACAAAAAGTCATAATCAATCTCGCGAGATTGGAATAAATCTCAATTTCTGCAAGTGTGAAGTCGGTTTTCTAACAGTCTCAAACGAACATTGTAATACCCTGCAGACGCCCCGTACACCCTTTTCAACGAAGTGTTTCCTGGAATTCAACTTATATCACCAGACAGAGCCTCCCTTTTGGCGCAGCACTAAACACTGACACTCGACGCATCATGTTACTGGACAAGATATCCAAATTAGATTTCTTTTACACTCGCTATTCTAAGATATCTGCACACTCAGGTTTCTATCTCTTACGGGCCTCATTAGCAATACCTAGATTGTTATATTTCCTTCGTAGTTCTCCATCCTGGCGTGAGACAGGTATTCTTGAACAATATGATAATTCCATCCAACTTGGCCTAGAATCTCTTTTCAACTGCTCTCTTGCGGATAGCTCATGGCTACAGGCATCTCTCCCAGTGGATTATGGAGGTCTAGGAATTCGTTCAGCCCTTGACTTGATCACTCCATCTTTCCTTTCTTCCATTTATAGCTCTATGCCATTGATCACTACTCTTCTTCGCCAGAATATTAATCAGGATTCTGAAGCTGAGATTAATGATTGTACCTTCCAGTAGACATCGTGCGGCGGATTTGCTCTACCTGTTCTTGATAAGAGAAGTTTACAATCTTCATGTGACGCTCCTCTTATTAAGTCCCGATTTTCTTCTCTTCTTCAGTACTCCACCAATCCTGAGGATAAGGCACATCTTGCTACTTTATTCCCTGAAACAGGTGCCTGGGTACAGGCTTTTCCATCTCCTCCCTAGGGCTACATCTTCAGTTACGTTTGGGAGCAAATGTCTACTAACAACACCGGTGCCATGCTTGCGGAAGTTTTGTAGATAAGAAAGCTATACATATCCTATCATGTCTTCACAGTGCTGGCAGATACTCTCACCCCTCCGATGTTAATAACCTCATCATGACAGCACTCATCTCCTCTGAAACGTCTTCCGTGAGAGAGCTAATTGGATGTAGTCGCTCTGACGGCAAGAGACCTGACGAGGCCATGGAAACGAGGGAAGACTTTCATATGGAATTTCACTTGTGCCGGTACTCTAACCCCTTCTAATCTTCCTACTTCTTCCACAAAAGCTGGGATGGTCGCAACTCACAGAGAATCAGAAAAGAGACAAAAACATAACAAACTCTTGAACAAATACCACTTCATCACAATCGCCATCGAAATTTGTGGCTACTCTGGTCATGAAGCATTTAACTTTATTTAAAAAGTTGGGCACCGAATAACTCTCAACACAGGCGACACTCGAGCGTCAGCCTTCCTTATACAAAGATTAAGTATGACTGTGCAAAGAGGCAACGTAGCAAAGATGCTAGGAACGCTTCCCCGGGAAAAGCATTGGAAGAGATTTTCCTTCTGTAATCACCCTCCTCTCACCAATCTCACGCAATTCCTGCTAAGTAATAATATATAAAATGCATTTGTGCTACATTTTTCTATGAAATTAGGATTATGATATTTTAAAGAACATTAACAGTGTGAGTACCAAATCAACACTTTATAATCCCTTGATATGTATCAGTAGCAGTTTAATCTTTATTCTTGGACCAAAATAATAAATTAGTGTTTTGAAAAAAATGATTTTAAATGAATACGAAGCAACTGTAATGTGAAAGAATTTGTAAATTTCTAAGAAAAAGCATAAGAAGGCTAGCATAGAAAATGTATCTAAAAAAGTGTATTGTTGTTTCTATTTTGTGTTTATGTTACTTTTTAACCACTATATCATGTAGCAAATGTTAATTACCAGCAAAACTAAGAATTTTCTCTTAAAATGTTTCAAAGTGTTTACCACAGACAGTTTAAAGCAATAAAAAACAAATAATACATATTATGGAAACTATTTATGTGTATGCAATACGTTAAAGACTCATACTAAAATTTGTTTTATCGTAATAATATTATCTTCCAGGTATGTAAAAGAATTCGATTTTTTAGCACGCCATAATCAAAAAGCAATTCATGATACTTAGCAGTACAAAGCGTAGTGTTCTTATCACTTAAGATATATGTCAATACCCGAACAAATAAACAATGTTTGCTCGCTCCATGTAAACTTTGTGGTGGACAAACACCATGCTCTTGGGTTTTCTCGGGGTTCTCCCGTTTTCTGCCACTTTCGTCATCCCACCATTTCATTCATTTCTCATCATCAGTGTCTCCTTAAGCCTAACCGGCATAAGCATGGGACGTGAAACTCAGGGATTTCATTTAATTTTATTTCATAAACAAAGTTACATTTTGATGCATTTCCGAAGAATAATAAACCAGTTATTTATGGAAAAACGTTTATCTTTCACACGAGATTACAATTTCTCTGATTTAAAAGAAAACCTATTTGAATTGCAATGTAAATAAATGTTATGCTAACATTGCATTTTTTTTAACCATATACAGTATCTGAATTGTTTATATAGGCTAAACGTAAATTGCAAAGTACGAAGTATATGCATCTAAAAATCGTGAAGGTGACAGTACTGGAGGAATGGAGTGTGATGATAGAGTAGTAGAGCGATATGGAATGTACTAGCACCGGAAGATAATTGTTTGTTTAAAACTACATTACAGCATTTTCGCATGTAGATATCAGTAGTTCCAGCAGTCCCGAAACCTGGATTTGGTGTTGAAGGCCTACTAGGAATGTTGCAGCTTCCAATGGCGCCGCCGTTTTATTTGTAACCATTAATGTTAATAACAAAAATAAATCCAACATGATTTTCTCTATTTCCTAAATACGTGTTGGTCACTACAATTTCGGTTAATCTACCTTATAATGTAGAGCACAACATGAGTCAAAAGCAAGTCCAGGACATATTCAGATGCACCAGTAAAGTTACCATATCTTGCTCGGAACCAGTTCGCACAACACTGTCAGATAAAGTTACTTTTTTGGTACAGTGTGTGGCCATACAGGACAATCTTTGTGGCACAAGTCATAATTCTCAATGTTCGAGCTTAATTTATTTTACACTATTCCGAATATTGAAATTCATATTGACATTGCGATACCATTTCATATTATTACTCTCATACGCGGTACATGAATTAGAATCATTACAATGGGTGCCATATAAGTTACAATGTTTGGTAAACTTTTACCTAAACTCATTAAAAATGTTAACATACAGGAAAATTTTGGAAAAATATTTTGATAAAGTTTGTATAAAAATACATTAAAAATTATTGATACAGATAGAGTCTTGCGAAACCCGACTATCCAAAAGAGTTTAGTATTGATTAGCTAGTTATATTTTGATAAAAAGTAAGTCGAAAATGTGTTAATACTTGAACGTAATTGCTACCGCTATAATGTAAGATGTAGCAATAACTAAAATATAACACTAAAAATATAACCAATAAGGCCTTCAGTCCCGCTATTGTTCTTTTAAGTGTTACAGTTCTAATTATACTAGTGTGTGCATTTGTTGAAAATATGATTTTTATTAAATTAATGTGATCACATTCTACATTTCAATTAAAACTTGTTTCTAATATTTGATGAGCGTGTAAAATTCCACCTTAACGAAGGTTGGTCATGGATTAAATATCTGCGTTCAAGCACTAGAAACTATTTCTAAATTCTGTTCAGAATCCAATGGTTGAAAATAAAATATCTTAGTTGTGTGTCAAGTACTTATGTCGTACAGAATAGGGAGAAGCTCATGATGAGAATGAATGGGATTCTCAAATGAACTTCCTCAATAGGAAGCTTGCTTAGCCCAACTTATTACTGAATCTGAGACTCCATGAAAAGGAGATGAACTTAACTCGAAAGCTTCTTTCCGTCAGAAGAAATGTATGCACCTGAAGATATAATTTATAAGCATAATGCATATATTGCTCTTCTTTGTTTTTAATATAACGTCTACATTGTAAGATAATTGCACGCAAAATAGTATATCTTGTTTGTCTTTATTATTTTTCAGCCAATCTGATGTAGAATTGACGCCATCTTTTGAGCATGAGATCAAAATGAAGATTAAATGGGTGCATCCCCGAACTAAAGTAAGTAGCAGCGTCAATATCTGATATCATTTCTTTAATATCTCCCAATGTCATAGATCCCATAACAAATTAAAAGCTTTATTAAAGAGGATTACTGTCGAGACAAATACAGTATATTTCAAAAAATAATCTAATTCACTTACTTCCAAACATGTTTCTAGTATCAGTATTGGGTAATATTAGTACTAAGCTATTGATTTCCAACAAGCCCTCGGTTTAAGGCACTAGAGGACGACCTACAATTGTGGCTAAATTTCCGAGTACCGAAATTTACGCATACAATAGAATACGACTAGAAAATAACCTTCGATTTTGCAGACAAACAAAAAATCATTACTCTGGCTACGAAGATTTCATAACACTTTTTTTTCAAGACAAATATTAGTCACAACATAAAAGGTAATAGAAAAATATTTAGCGACTTTCTGTCGTGGATCATTTAAACGATTTCACGTCTTCGCTTTTCACACATTATCAGTCCTTAATCCTAAGAGAGAAGGGAAGGAGCTCAAAGGGATGATGTACGGGCAAAGATAAGGTTGTAAATAGGAATTCTCTTACGACCTACAATATCTCTTCAGACGATACTTGCTTCTTAATTCAGAGCATGTCAAAGACGAATAATTATTATACTATAATGCAATCTTATATGAAGTTTTCGGTATGCATAAAATTTTACAGGGGAGATCAACCAGCCGAGGTTATTTATTTATGTTATATAAGCGCAATGAAAGTTTAGAGAATGATTTTTCAGGATGAATGAGAAGTTCTTTTTCAAAGGATAAATAACCGAAGGGATGTCAGTAGACTGTTTAAACGCTCAAGTTGAGCGATTGAAATTCTGAAAATAAAATACATAAAAAACATATTCTAATTAAAATATTCAGTTCCCACTAAACTGTGTTTCCTAACGGAGAGCTATATTTTGTGAAACTGTCGCTGATAATAGTTTCTCAAGCGTATTATATTCATATTGCTAACTCACTACATAAAACTGTGACAAACTACTAAATGTTCATCACGAATATACATACTTCAAATAAGTACTGATCAGCAAAATTATCGACTGATTTCTTTCCCCTTGTCTACATGTGGTACAATGAAAGTAGAATTGAAATGAAAAAAAAATCTGTTGACTACGAGTAGTGAAGGAATTTGAATCTATTCAGTGATCATCAATGTACATTGTACACTCATGTCCAAAATTATTGTCTCATATCTATAAATTTATTCTTGTAAGAATGAAATGTGTTAATGATTTTGCAGGGTACTTTTAATACTATGTGTACCTGATACTATGTGTATAATCAGGAAATGTATGATTGTGGCGAATTTCATAGGAAAAGAGTCATAAATATAAAAATTAGAATGAATAAAGAAAATGTTGCTAAATGAACAAGAAAGTTTTATTTTATTTTATTGTTCTTATTTACTGCCCTCTTGACATGCAATTTGCCACATGCATGTCTTTGCCGATTATACACACACTAACATTATAAGAAATACCGGGCGAATTCCTTATCAAATTACAATTCTAGTACAACGTATTTATAGACATGCGACAATAATTTTGGACATGAGTGTACATAATGAGTTGTTGTCTTTGTTTTTTTTCGAGCTTAAACAAAACATTAAAATGATTTTTCTTTAAGTTACATTGTATATACAAATATATATATATGGAACGGACAAAGCGTTATAGTAGGAATTACGAGAAAAAAAAACTACCTTTATAGTTAAATGCAAAAAAGTTGTAGATGGTTGTTTGTTCTTGATTCTTCAAATGTAGTATTTTGCTCAAAGTGCCACAGACAAGATCTGAAAATTGATGCAAAAAAATTGCGCATCTAACGGATTTAAAAATACGTATTTGGAAATATTATATTTAGTTTACGAAGCACTTTAACTAAGGGTAGTTTAAGCTATATTGTAATGGTTGGTGACATCACATTTAATGCTTTTAAAGATGTAGCAATATTTTGATTCAGCAGACATTTAACTTAAAAATAAAAGACTTATACCGGACTTATACAGCAGCATGGACTTAAAAATAAAAGAATTATACCGGATATCACCATATTCCCTAGACAGTTTTTGTTGGAGAACAAATAGGTATAGTTTGCTCATAGTTGTGATATTGTCTATGTTTGTTCTTTATAGAAATATAAAGCCATTTTGTTTTGTATTGTATATCGACCTTTTAGATTCTAAGTAGTTAACTTAAATGCTGAGTTTATATATTTTTGATTTCAAAATATGAATCATAAGCAAAATAGGGAAGTATCAAAGTAAAGAGAACTAATAATCTCGTTTTTGTCTGCTTTGCCAAATGTAAAATCTAAGAAAATAATCTTTACTAAGCTCGAAGAAATTCACGAAAGGATAAAATTTTCGGATATCATGAAAATATATACATGTACTTCCACGACGGTAATTGTGATTATATTAATTCAGAATCAACGCTGGTAATTTATATTTTGATTTTAATAATCATTTATATTTTGAACGTTTTTTTTTTTTTTTGCGTGAAAATCAGTTGACTGAATTTACCTCCAGAAAGCTCTTAATACCTTTAGAGAAATAAAACCTACACAACAAACTGATCACACGTATATCGCTTATCTCAATGTAGTTCAGCTTGTCAATAACAGACTATGTTACTGCTGCTTAGGTTTATTGCCGGAGAAAGGTTAGTTAGTTTTAGTTTACCGAAGTCTTTCACCTGTAAGATTATAGTATTTGTTCTTATAAGTTCCTGCATGAAATTATGTAGTACTTAACTAACTAATTTTATGGCCTATGGAAACCGGAGATTCAATTACTCGTTCACAAAAGCTTTCCACATATCCTTAGACAACTGGATCCAGTTTTGTTTTATATTCCTATTTCTACGAGATCCATCTTAATATTGTGCCAATGTTAGGCAAAATCAATTGAAATCAAATGTTATTGATCAATCAATTGAAAGTAATTGTTCTGAAAATAAATTGCAATTGATTTCAATTTGTAATTGACAATTACTTTCAATTGCAATTTAATTCAATCATAAAATTTGCAATTAAATTATCGTCACTTGTTAATTGTTAATTGGTCACCAGGCAATTGAAAATTTTAATTGTTAATTGCAATTGACAATTAAAACTTGTAATTGTTAGTTGTAATTGTTAATCGCAATTGAAATCAACAATTAAAACTAAAAATAGGAAGGTGTGTGTGTATTGTGCTATCCACTTGTTACTGTTTTACATATTTCAAATAAGGCACTTATAAGAAATGCCTACCATCCCTTCGCCCCCTGGGAAGAAAAACGTGAAACTCGGTATTTTTTAAAAATATATTATGTTTATGTTTCTATCCCCCTCGAAACAACTCTATATGCCCTTCACGCGTATAATAGGGATGGACACGAATGAATTTGAGCAAGTTCTCTTTAAAACTCGACTCGAGAACTCGGCTCGAAAATTTTCCCTCCAACTCGAATCGAATTCGAATCGAGTTTCAAGTGGAGCCGAGACAAAACGAGCCAATTCGAGCTAAGTTATTTGTGTGTTTCCAGATACTGCTCTCTTCAAGTATCCCACATAGGCAGTATAATTATCAATTATACTATTACTACTACTACTATAACTTATTATTATTATTATCATTATTATAATTATAATTATAATAATAATTCTTATTATTATTATTATAACACCGTGTATAAACATGAAATTTAGGCAGTTTGTATCAGAATACTACAAATTAGTTGATTGTTGATCTCGGTCGTCAAGAAATCTACAGGAGGTAAGGACATCAGTCTCGAGGTTCTAGGTTTGAGTTCAGGAGGAGTAAGTATTCGGGCTCGATTCAAAAATTGTTTAAAGTTATACGACTCCAGCCAAACATGTTCAAAACTGCTCGACCCGGGTTTAGGGTTGTAAACGACTCAGCGACTCGCTCACAGCTCATTCACTTATCGTGCCGAACCAAGAAATGAGCCGAGCCAATAGCTCACCAAACCAAGCCATTTCGAGCCAATGGCTCAACCAAGCCGAACTGAACCGAGATGATTGCTCACTCCAACCGAGCCGGTTCGAGCCATTGGTTCAGTTGAGATGACTCGAACCCAACCAATGGACTCGATTCAACGGAGCTGGTTCGAGCCATTGGCTCCAATCGAGACGAGTCGATGACTCGTCACTACTGAGCCGGCTAAAGCCATCGGCTCAATTGAGCCCAGTCGTTGAGTCATCCCAACCAAGCCACCTCAAGCTGTTCGCTCAGTTGAACCAAGCTGAGCGTTGACATCACTATCCCGGTTGGACTCCTGCTTTGGCTAAAATATTGGACCGTGCAGTTCTCAGCCTTGATGGTAAGAATTACAGTATACTTACAGACAGAAAAATATACTATACTGAAGTACATAGTACAGATGGTAAGAATTACAGTATTTGTGCTCACGGCGTCAGTAACTTGTTTCGCCACCAACGAATTTCGAAGTGCTTTGTTTCGCATCTTATGTGCGTGTTTTGTGTCGCTTTGTGTGCTTATTCCTACGTTTTGTGCGTTACCAGAAGAGTGTCAAAATAGGCCTCCAAAGTGTGACGAAAATGACCAACTGTTCCGACACTATCAAATTTCTATGTCGTTTCTTTCGCATCGTTTAGTACGTATTTTTTTAAAAAAGTTTTCTGCACCTATTCCTTGTCTAATACATCATCTGAGGTGAGTTAAATGGGCCTTTAAAGTAAGACTTAAATGGCTCACTTTTCCGCCATTTTCGAATTTCGATGTCGTTTCTTTCGCATCGTTTAGTGTATGTTTAGTACGTTTTGTGCGTCACTAGAAGTGGGTCAGAATGGACCTACGGATATAACGAACCAAATTAATGCTGTTCCGCCACAAACGAATTTGGAGAACGTAGTGTGTTTTGTATCGTTCTGTCCGTCTATTCCCACGTTTTGAGCATCACCGGAAATGCGTCCAAATGGTCCATCAAGGTGTGAGGAAAAAGAACTATTGTTCTGCCACTATCGAATTTTGAGTTCGATTCTTTCGAACCGTATTGTGCCTGTTTTTATACCGTTTTGTGCCCCTATTTCCACTTTAGTGCGACAATGAAAATGGGTCAAAATGGTCTACAAGTATAGCGGAATAAGTTAAAGATGTTCCATCAGCATCGGATGTTAAGGTCAGTTCCTTCATATTTTTTGTGCATATTTTGTATCGCTTTGTGCGTCGGTGGAAGTATGTCAAAATGAGCCTTGAAAGTAGGGTAAATATATTTTGTGACATATTTGTAGGACGTCTTTGACCTACTTTCGGTGGCGAATTAAACGTGAAAATGTGCGCAGGAACGGTACAAAACATGCAATAAACAATGCAAAAGAAGCGACCTCGAAATTCGATACTGGTGGGACAGTTATTCATTTTTCTCTGCACATTGAATGCCCGTTTTGTCCACTACTATTTAATCAAAAAACATGGAAATAGGGTTACAAAACGGTAGAAAACAAGCACAATACAATATGAAGGAAACGACCTCCAAATCGTGCCTGAAAGAACAGCATTAACTTGTTTCGTCATGTTTGTAGGATAACATTGACCCATTTCTGATAACGCACAAAACATAGAAATAGGCGGACAAAATGACAGAAAAATAGCACCAAACATTGCGAAAGAAACAACCTCGAAATTCGATATTGGCGCAACAGTGGGTAATTTTTGTCCCACTTTAGAGTCCTATTTTGACCTTCTTCAAGTGACTCACAAAACGTTGAAATAGGCGCACAAAACGACACAAAACAAGCATGAAAGAATGTGAAATTAACGACCTCGAAGTTCGATAGTGGCGGAAGTCTTGGTGATTTTCGTCCCATCTTGGAAGCCCATTTTGACCCACTTCTGGTGACGCACAAAACGTAGAAATGGGTGCTGAAAAGTGAAAAAAACGGGCACTAGGCGGTTTGGAGAAACGATCTCAAAATTCATTGATGACAGTAGAGCATTAACTTGTTCCAAACTTTTTGTAAGCCCGTTTTGGGTCATTCCCGGTGGCACACAAAACGTGGGAATAGGCTCACAAAACGGCAAAAAGCACACACAAACGCTGCCAAAAATGCACCTCGAAATTCGTTGCTGGGTTAACAGTTGGTCATTTAACTCTCACTTTGAAGGCCCTGTTAACTCACTTCCGGTGACGCACAAAACTAGGATGTAGGCGAAGAAAACTACAAAAAATAGGCACTAAACAATGCGAAAGAAAAGACCTAGAAATTCGATAGTGGCGGAACGGTTGGGTATTTTCCTCACACTTTGGAAGCCCAGTTTGACCCACATCCGGTAGAGTACAAAACGTTTAAATAGGGGCAAGAAACGGTACAAATAGGCACTACTCGATGCGAAAGGAAGGACCTCGAAATTCGGTAGCGGCGGAGCAGTTTGTCATTTTCGTCCCACCTTGGAGACCCATTTTGACCCACTTCCCATAACACCTAAAACATGAAAGTAGGCGCACAAAACGGCACAAAACGTTGTGAAGGAAACGACCTCGAAATTCATTGGTTGCATAACTGCATTAAATTCTTCCGCCATATTTGTAGGCCTAGTTTGACCCACTTGGGGTGACGCACAAAAAGTGAGATTAGGCGTACAAAATGGTACAAAACGATGCAAAAGAAACCATCTCGAAATTCGTTGGTGGCGGAACGAGTTAATGACGCCGGTGCTCACGGCATTTGACACTGTTTTGTTATAAAAATCTATAGTCGTTTCGCTATCTAGACGAGACGAGATGCACTAAAAGGACGAGACTAAATGCAACCCTGTGGTGACCACCATTAAAAGTATTCAACATTACTAATTACATTTCTTATGGTTTTTGCTTTCCAGTATATTCAGATCATCATTTCAAAACGAGTTGAACAAACTGAACTAGGGAGCTTTTTGTCAAACTCGGCTTGACACAAAAATCGACATCAATTTATGGAGCTTGTAAGGGATGAACGATAGACATATAATCTTTAAATAGCCCCCACTACCCACAGTCCTGCGAGAACGGACGTCACCCCACTTCCCCCTTTAAAATATAAGAATTTTAAAAGGAGAGAGAAAGGAGAATTCCACTCCCCCACGGCTGAGATTAATGACGACGTGAAGAGTGAGGTTCAATACTGGAAAAGGCTTATACTGTATGCAAAAGTATTACTATTAAGATAATCAGGAGAATTTCTACAAATACTTGTAAATGTAAAAAGTTTTCTAACAAAATGAAAAATTTTATTATAACAAATCCGAAACGTGTTATATAAATAGTAATATAGAAAATATTCAACAAATTTAACAAGCAATAATAGCATTAATCGAAATCCCAATTAGCAAGCAACATTTTTCCAAAAGGATTTTTTTTCAACTGACAAAAGTTTCTGAAGTAAAATATTATAACCAATCGTAAATCCAATTATAGAATATAGAAACCTATACAATAATATCATCAAAAACGTATGGAACTCGAAATTACTGCAAGGTGGCTTTCGTTGGAATGAAAATGTGAGAGGAAAAGATTCCTTAAATATGGGTCAATATACATGAATTACGAACAACAGCTCAACCGTAATTCCATAGAATCCGTTTTTTTCTTCCTTTTCAACAACGGATCTAAGACATATATCATTCATTTAAAAGTCTCAATTAGCCTGAATATTTCCCTACTTGTAATATATTCAATTTCCTGACTAGCGATTTTTAACTAGTTTTTCAAGGAAAACAAGAATCAACATGTTTTAACTAAAGGCATAACTCTGCCTACACAAAACCATTTACCTTAACTATTCGGTTAACTATTTTTACTTTTTTTTTCTTTCGCAATATTTGTTAGAAATAAAAACTTATAAATATACTGAATAATAATAATATCTTTTGAATAATAACCATAGTCAGGATCAGTTATAATTCTCAAAAGAAGTTAATTAAACTATGCGATTATACGGAAAGAATATAATTTAAAGACCCATTCTTTTCATTCAAAGGACCTAACACTCTTACCTCATTTTGTACACTGCGAAGCGCTTCAGTTTTAGAGCAAGAACCTCGGCTGCAACGTCATCCCGAACGCCACGACTCGCGCAATCCAACCGAAGGTCAATCAGTGCTTCCAACTCCAAGAGAAATAACCAACTTAACAGTAAATTGGAGTTTCATCTCACAATATTTTCCTTTTACAAATTTTTCATTTTATTATGAAACTTGGGTAGGTTACATAATATCCGAGGGTCGGTCAAAAAAAATTTCTATCCATAAAAAATCCCAAGTTGAATAAATTCATTTCAATACATTACCAAATCTTACATAAATTTTCAAATGCTAACGCCTTCTTTAAAAACTTCTACAGTAAATTTTCCAATTCCTTACATAACATACACAAGGGATGATGATGAGGTATTTACAAAATTTATAAAAGGTTGACCTCTCACTTTCTCGGACGAGGCATTCCTGCAGGAATAAAAAAAATATACAACACACAAAATTTGTTCGAACAAACATCCTAAAATATATACATAAATGCAATATTAATAATTTACTTAACCTCAATTCTCACATCAAATCATTTTTTTTCTGTGCTACCTTATGGGTTAGGTTGATTAACTTGTCTCGGTGGAAAATATTTCTTACAAAAACGAACATGGCGTTTTATATGGTCTTTCAATATTTTCTAGGCAAACTGTATTTGGTGTAGGTTTAGAAATAAGGCGGTATGGGCCTTGCCACTGAGGGGCGATCTTCGGATTGAAATGTTTCTCTGCTGAAATTTTCATGAACCTTTTAACCAGTACTAAATCATCAATATTTAAATTAACAGGACTATGTTTTTGACTATACACCTTCGCACTATGTTTCCAAGCGCGTTAAATGTTATTATTTATATTGACTAATGTTTGCTCTTTATTTTGGTAATCGTCTAAAAAATCTAAATCCATCAGCCATTTAACATCTAATGGATGGTAAAATTTCCGTCCCATATAAAGTTCACATGGACTAGTCCCAGTAGTTTCATTCATACTTATGTTAATAGTAAAAGCAATTTTAGATAGTAATTTGGCCCAATTCTGTTGAGACTTATCAACATAAATACGAATTAAATTTTTAACCGATCTCACCGTACGTTCCGCTCTGTTCGATTGAGGGTTATATGGGGAGAATTTTACACTGTGTATACCATAGGTATACAAGAATTTCAAGAAGTAATTACTCACGAAATAAGAAGCGCCATCATTTAGGACTTTACCAGGAAAGCCGTATCGAAGAAATAATTCCTTTAACTTATTACAGATGATTTTTGAGGTTAGTCGTCTTAAAGGTTCTAAAAAGACAAAACGACTATAGGCGTCAGTGACAATTAAAATATATTCAATCCAGAACTACTAGGCAATTCCCTGCAACATCAATAAACCAGGTATAATTTGGGTGCATTACTTTTTTGTAAAATATTGACCCATAGGTTTTCGATTAGAATCTTTACAGGTTTGGCACAAATGACAAGACTGTATAAAATTCTTAATGTCAGAATATAAAGTAGGCCAGGTATACTTTTCAGCGACCTTAGCAATGGTTTTTCGATATCCCATATGCCCACCATGAATTATTGGACAATGAGGATACTCAATAATCGACTGAATTAAAGAATTAGGTATTACAATTCTAAATCCATTATTCCCTTTAACTTTGGACTTTTTAAACAAGATCTTATTTCTTAATACATACGGAGGAACTTCTTCCTTTCGCTCTAACCTATTGATAATCTCTCTTAATTCAGGATCCTTCCTCTGGTGATCTGTAAGAGGCGCATTAAACACAGGATTTTGCCAAAAATTAATGAAAGACAAATTTACTATTTTATTATGATCTTTTACGACTTCCATTGTATTATCGTCTTTTGTATAAAATTCTAGATGGTTTCCAACCCCTGAAAGGAAATCGGCTATACTATTTATTTTTGATCTTACATGGACTATACGAAATTTAGACCTCGAGATTTTCTCTAACATAGTCCTATATCTCCTTTGTCTTTTATGGTTATTAAGTACCCAAGTTAAACTCTTACTGTCAGTATATACTACAAAGGGATTTGCCAAATAATATTCAATTTTTTCCAAAGATAAAGAAAGAGCCTTAAGTTCTAATTCATATATGTTTTTACTCCAATCAGATTATGGAATTGCCCGACTAAACATAGATACAGGTCTAAGATTCCATTCCGAATCATATTGGCTGAGAACCCCAGAAAAATGACGCAAAGAGCTATCACAATGTATAACGAAGTTGGAGTTCATATCTGGGACTTTCAAAATGACCTGACTACAAAAGGCAGCTTTTAATTTTTGTAGGGCTTCATCATGAACTTTAGTCCATTTAAAAGGCTTTTTTACAGATCTTAATTCTTGAAGGGGAGCAATTAACTCTGAATACCCATAAATAAATTTTGAATAGAACGAGAAAAATGAACAAATTCTGTTCACTCCTTTTCTGTTCTTTGGTTTGGGTATCTCCTGGATAGCTTTATTTCTCTCAGGGTCTATTGACATGTTGCCATTTTCAAAACGAAACCCTAAATATTTAATACTAGTTTGAAATAGGCAGGACTTCTTTTCTGAAATAGTAATTTCCTAATTTCTTAGTCGAGATAATACCTCCTCTAATAGAGCTTTATGACTCTCGATATCTTTGCTAAATAAATTATGTCATCAAAATATATATCTAAATTCTTACCAATTAACCCTTCAAAGACTTTTGACATCAAATTGCTTAAAACAAAAGGTGATAACACTAAACCCATTGGTACCGATTTATATCGATAGATTTTATTTTTTGTCACAAAACAGTAATATTTCTACTCTCTTCAGTCAGAGGAATTTGATGAAAACAGGACTTACAATCAAGTTTTGAAAAGATATTATTGTCCGAAATACTAGATATTACATTCTCTTTGGTAGGAGAAGGATAGCTGTTTACCATCACCCTTTTGTTCACTTCTCCGTATGAAATTACAAGACGCCTGCTTCCGTCTGAATTTGTTACTAAGAAACAGGGCGATGTGTAAGGAGAATAATCTACTTCCTCTATAATATCGTCTTTTAAAAGCTGAGCAATAAAAGAATCTAATTCCTTTTGCTTATGCGTTGGTAGTTGATAAGGTTGCAATCGAATGGTAGTTTTATCGGCAAGTTCAATTTTGTACGTAAAGATTTTACTCTACCAATTTTGTTTCCAATAACATCAGAATATGAACTTAACAAGTTATTAACATATTCCTGTAACTTAGAATCACATTGTAATAATTGATCAGGAACCGTATAATTACCTTGAGATTCCTCCAATTTAGTCTCCGGTGGATGCAATATGGACTGATCAAAAACGAATTCCACTCCTGGGTCAAACGTGGTATTAATTCCGCTGTCTCTGGTTACTGATGTCGATGGTGTCCAACTCTGATTGGAATTACCAAAAGATCTAGGCTGAGGTGTAGCTTTCGGACAAGCAAGGTCGCATGGCGGCTGCTTTCCACTCACCCCATTCCTAGAAGTATATGCAGAAGCGAGAGAAGTCTGGGCACACAGAAGTTCACCAGCTCGGATCATAGGAACTACTAACTTCCGAGCTTTTGTTATATAAATTACCAGAAATGTCTATTATGGCATCGTATTTTGTGTAAAAGTCATTTCCAAGCAGAAGATCAAACTCATTAGAGTCCACGATAAAGAAAATTTCACTAAATTGGTGTCTTCCAATTTTAAAATATAGTCTTACTCTCATATCCACTGTAACTTGGATATTTCCCAAGCCGATCGTCTGAACGTTCACCTTTTCTGCCTTTATTTTACACTTTTTTCTAAGTTCATCATAAAGATGTCGAGCCAAATAAGAGTTCGTACTCCCAGTATCAATTAAGCACTTAAAACGCATACCCGTAATGTAAACAGGAATCGCTAACAATTTTTCTAATTTACTACCATTTTTTTTACGTCTAAGTTATTTTGAGTTATGTGCTGAGATTCTAAATTATGGTTATGAGAAAATTCCGCCTTATCAAGATTTTTATAGTTAGATGGTAAAGAATACATAGCTGGAGAAACCAAATTTTTATGCACATTTATTGGTTCACGAGATTGCAACATACTTGCTGTTTTGTGTTCTTCGCTCCGATAAAGGAAGATGATTTACGAGGTGGTACCAAGTCCCGTACGCTACTACCTTGATTACGTAATTTATAATAATCTTTCCTATACCTATGCAAAGCATCATAGTGTTCTGCAGCTAAATAAAATTGATTTAAATCGATAGGCATACCTCTTTCAGCTAGAAATTGATAGGCAGAAGGCGTTACCATATTAGTAATTAAACTACAAATAGTGGCTTCATCAAAGGACATATCAAGTACGTGAATAATGGATAATTTATTATCTACGAACTCATATAATGAATGATCCTCCCGCATGGAACGTAGAAAAATAGTCGCATGAATTGTGTTCTACCAATAGTGGAAATAAATCGCATCACTAAATGTCTACAAACTGTTTGCCAAGGGGAAGCGTCCCCAATGAACGATTGTATAACTTCTTGCATTTCTCCTGTTGTACGAGAAAGACAAGCTACTAACACAAGATCTAAAGGCAAACCCTTACCTCTGACAATACTATCAAGTTTTAATAAAAACTGAAATGTAGACTCAGTATTGGTACCATCTATTATAGGTAGACTATTTATATCATGCAACAGACTTATAGATTCCTTCCGAAGCAAATTTCTCAAAATTTAAATTTAATGAGGCTGCCATATTAAATGGTCGATCTCTATATTTATTTTGAAAACTCTGACTCCCTTCTGCTCTTAAATTAGGCGAGGAATTCGCAAACCGTGAACTGTGTCCCACATTACTTTGTGGATCCACGTTACAATTTTAATCCTGAAATGGTCTACTTTGACCACCTAGTAGTGGTTCGTGAGGATTCACTTGATTATGGGCTGAAGGCCTTGAATGATCAAACATAGGATTACAAAATTCATAAGAATACCCAAGAAATCCATCCCAACTAGGACTTGAAGAATCCGAAAATCTATACTTTACATTTGTCTCCTTTGACAGCGCCATCCTTACAAGCACACCACAAAATATTGAGCTCAGAGATACCAAAAGAATAATTACTACTATTTATACAACCATATCAATAATTATTTTCTTATTACACAATGACCTACTAAACCATAAATTTTGTATCCGACCCCGGCAAAACTGAATTAAGTATTTTATGTCAACATTCATATACAACATTTATATTAACTCAACAAGAAAGGCATAGTATAATGAAAATATGTTATTTAATTTAGAGGTTAATTTCACCAAAGAAATACAAATAAATTTTAGAATATAAAGGGAAACACTTTTGGCTGGACCTCCCCGAACCGGACCTCGAAGCCAGCATAAATTTAGCTTTTCCAGGGCAGTGTATAAAATTTATTTTATTTAAAAAATTATATATGTAAAGGATGAACGATACACATATAATCTTTAAATAGCCCCCACTACCCACAGTCCTGCGAGAACGGACGTCACCCCACTTCCCCCTTTAGAATATAAGAATTTTAAAAGGAGAGAGAAAGGAGAATTCCACTCCCCCACGGCTGAGAATAATGACGACGTGAAGAGTGAGGTTCAATACTGGAAAAGGCTTATACTGTATGCAAAAGTATTACTATTAAGATAATCAGGAGAATTTCTACAAATACTTGTAAATGTAAAAAGTTTTCTAACAAAATGAAAAATTTTATTATAACAAATCCGAAACGTGTTATATAAATAGTAATATAGAAAATATTCAACAAATTTAACAAGCAATAATAGCATTAATCGAAATCCCAATTAGCAAGCAACATTTTTCCAAAAGGATTTTTTTTTCAACTGACAAAAGTTTCTGAAGTAAAATATTATAACCAATCGTAAATCCAATTATAGAATATAGAAACCTATACAATAATATCATCAAAAACGTATGGAACTCGAAATTACTGCAAGGTGGCTTTCGTTGGAATGAAAATGTGAGAGGAAAAGATTCCTTAAATATGGGTCAATATACATGAATTACGAACAACAGCTCAACCGTAATTCCACAGAATCCTTTTTTTTCTTCCTTTTCAACAACGGACCTAAGACATATATCATTCATTTAAAAGTCTCAATTAGCCTGAATATTTCCCTACTTGCAATATATTCAATTTCCTGACTAGCGATTTTTAACTAGTTTTTCAAGGAAAACAAGAATCAACATGTTTTAACTAAAGGCATAACTCTGCCTACACAAAACCATTTACCTTAACTATTCGGTTAACTATTTTTACTTTTTTTTTCTTTCGCAATATTTGTTAGAAATAAAAACTTATAAATATACTGAATAATAATAATATCTTTTGAATAATAACCATAGTCAGGATCAGTTATAATTCTCAAAAGAAGTTAATTAAACTATGCGATTATACGGAAAGAATATAATTTAAAGACCCATTCTTTTCGTTCAATGGACCTAACACTCTTACCTCATTTTGTACACTGCGAAGCGCTTCAGTCTTAGAGCAAGAACCTCGGCTGCAACGTGACGTCATCCCGAACGCCACGACTCGCGCAATCCAACCGAAGGTTAAGCAGTGCTTCCAACTCCAAGAGAAATAACCAACTTAACAGTAAATTGGAGTTTCATATCACAAAATTTTCCTTTTACAAATTTTTCATTTTATTATGAAACTTGGGTAGGTTACAAGCTAAAACTAAACAGAACGTGTAGAAAAAATCTCTTTTATGGAAGGGGGACTTCCTATGTGTGGGAAATTGGTAGTGGGTTGATTTGCAAAAAATAATCGAAAACGATGGATATTAGTTGAGAAACAAAAAAATAGAGCGCTTCGCATTATATATCCACTGCTTTTTATTATAGTAATCGCTGAAGCTTGTGTGTAGCATTCAGAGCACACGGAGATCAAGTTGTGAGAAAAAGAGATATATAGTTTGTACTGTATGCTTAATTACATAGAAATTTGAAGTTTGTACGGTACGCTTAATTATATGGAAAAGTTAATAATTTTTGCTTTACTTTAGTCTACTTTGCGTTGATTTGGGACTTTCAAATTTTATTCTTTTTTTCCAGTGAAAAAGTATTTATAATTCAACAAGGAAATAATTATACTAGTCAAGAAGATGTTGACACAGAAATGAACATACGTGATTCCAATAGAACTTTTCACGTAGAATTTGAATCAGCAATCAGTTTATCTCCATCATCCTCAGTTTACCCGTGACAAAGGAATTTTCGGAAAAATGCCCCTCAAATTTCTCTCTTTTTTTTTTTACAATTCTTGTACCTTAGCTCTGGTACCCTTAGGCATATAAACACACACATTGTATTGTATGTTAGCTTGAGTTCTTTTTAGTAAGCTCTTTAAGTCTCATAAGAATCGCGTTATTCTTTCTAGAGAAATAAACATATTTATATAAAAATATGCTATGTGTACCGTTCATTTTACCATATTCATTGGTGCAGATAAAATCACATATAACTTCCACGAAAATTACAATATAAGCATGTTTTATACCTCGTTTGACTTCCAATAAAACATATTTTCAATGATGTGTACGCCATGTCGCTATTTTGGTATGGGGGAATTTCTAGAGGAATATTGTAGAAAATTCGCTCCAAAAAGTAGTTATAATATATTTTTGTCTTAACTTGCTATTTGTATATAGTGATACAGAAACAGGAACTGAACTAAAACATAGTTTTTTGTATACTTAATAAACAATGTTAATTTCATGTGAATTGCATTATTCTGTCTAGAGATATCAACTGTTGCGTATATTAATAGGTAATAAAGAATATACTATGCAAAACTTTTACGAAACACAAAGCCCTAACGTTGACGTATTTATGTCGGCACATAGATGGATACTCAAACACACATACATGCATGCTTTCTGTGGAAAATAAGTCACTTTTTAATATTTTGATCTGCCAACAATGCATAAAAAAATTGATGACTCATGTAGCCTGATGACTGTTAGTAGCGTTGAGTGGCGGTCCAAGCTGGACGTGTTTTAGATGTGGCCGGGTGTAAGTTTAAGTTTTTGTGCATTGTGGAGTTCGAATAGATTATGTTGTTTGGTGATGCCCTGAGTTAGATTACGTTTGTCCTGCTTTGTGATTTATGGAGTGTAGACTCGTGTGTGTATGTGAGTGTGAACCAATAGCACCAGCTAGGACGCTCGTTTACCCCTATTAGCGGAAAACTGAATTGGGACCTCGAAATTCATCGACAATGATCCAGGCTTAGTCCGGCTTCAGTCCCGGAACTTTTGTGGATCTTTTGTCTACCGGATTCGACGCCATTGCCCGAGTGGTATCAACGATGGATTAAGTGACCGGTCGAAGATTGTGAGTACGTGAAACATTAATTCGTTTACACATTTAAATATCCACCTCTTCGTTGAATGAAAATAAATAGAATTTTAAAAAGGAAAGGTTGAAACAATCAAAGAACGCCAAATACTACTTACTGGTTTGCTTGTAATTCTCTATGTCATCTTAATTGTGTAATCATATTCAGCAATATTATATTTTTATGCACAGTTTAACTAGACTTTGTGATTTACATTGTAGGGTAATTCTTATTCGTTGATACTTGTGCTAAAATTAATCATTTATACATACTTTCCTTTTACAGTACTTATCTTTTATTGATCTGTGTGCCCACCTTCGGTTTCAATAAGATATAAATGCGGATGTGATCGTAATCTGCCGTAGTAAAGCTGGGGTGAATGCAAATGAATGCTTAGGTTTGTAGAGTTTTAACCACGGCAAAAAACACGATTACAAAAGAATAATGCGATTCTTATGCAACTTAGACGCTTCACTAAGTAGAAATCAGGCTAACATGCAATGTAATTTGTGTGTTTATATACCTAAGGATACCCGAGCTATAGGTATTAAAGTGAAAAAAAAGGGAAATTTGAGGGAAAATTTCCAGAGAAGCCCTGCGTCACGAGAAAACTGAAGGTGATGCAGAAAAACGGATTACAGATTCGAATTCTATGTGAAAAGTTCTATTAGAATCAGGTATTTTCTCCCGTGAGCCAGACAAAAAGTTTTTTTTTGTCGACTACTGTTAACAATGATAATTATATATATATATATATATATATATATATATATATATATATATATGAATTCATTGTAATTTGGTCCATGAGAAACACTTTACCATTTCGAACTTGCTTTTATGCCAGTTCTTCGCACGGATCAAATAAAAAATCAATGTAAACAAACTGAACAACTGAAGAACAATTAAGAAACATTTCTAAAATTGTATAAATTTTGTGTGAATATATATCCAAGAATGTACATGTGCTTTCATTGGGAAGACCGACAAGGGCTGAGTTTGAACGTAAACATTATCTGTAGTGTCACTATACATCTGAGCAACACCGATATATACGGATTCGACAATACATATTGGTCATTTTCTACTACTTTTACATGTCCCGGTTAAGTCCCCCTCAGACCCCTCAAGTTCAAAATTAAAAAAAAGAAAACTCTTTGTATTGGTCTGGGGCCTGTGACCAAATTTTAAAACTTTCGGCCCACTTGTCTGGTCCACAGGCCACACATAGACACACTAACAAACTATTTTCTTTATATTAGAAAGGTCAGATCCACCGTTATTTCAGTCTCACGTCCCGTGGTTCTACCGTTATTGTTATTGTTATAGAGCGGTGCTCGAGCGATTGATCGTAGAAATTCAAACTCCGATGAGTGATAATTTCAGAGCCTTGTTTTACTACACGCTTAAACTCTTTAGTCAGTAGAGAAGAGGGCGTGAATCATGGGTCAGAGTTGATGACAATGGGGTTTGGTGTATCTGTGGGTTACAGTGGGTGAGAGTGGCTCATGGTGGGTGGTGGGTCAAAGTGGGCCACGGTGAGTCGTGGGTCACGATTGGTGGTGGGTCAGTTGATCGTGGCTAAAGTTTCCATTGCCCCACGCCCCCTCTGAACTACAGTGTTGAAAATTAATCAGTGAAAATCAATTGCAATTGATGAATCAATTGAAAGTAATTGCTGTGGATATCAATTGCAATTGAATTAATTGCCAATTAATTTTAATTGCAATTGAATGACTGAATTCAATTGTAATTACTCTCCACTTTAATTACTTTCAATCGCTTGATTAATTGCAATTCATTCTCCTTTATTAATGACCGACTGTAAATAACAATTAACCATTACTTACTTAAATTGTTAATTGCAATATAACAATCAAATTTACAGATTAATTGTTAATTCCTAATTCGATCGAAATCTGCCCAACACAATATTGTGCTCCCATCTACGCCTAGTTCTTCCTAACGGTCGTTTTCCGATTGGTCTTCCAATTAAGATTTTGAAGACATTTCCAGTTTCTTTCATGCTGCTCACATGATCTGCCCACATTTGCCTTTTTGACTAGATGACACTAACAATGTCTGGTAAATTATATAAATTATCTAGTACTTCGTTACGAAGTTTCAGCCATTCCCGTTTCCCTTCTTCTTGGGTTCAAATATTCCTCTCAGGATCTTGTTCTCAACTACTTTCAGTCTATGTTTTTCCCTTAGAGTAAGCGATCATGTTTTGCAACCATACAGAACAACACACGTGATTATCGTTTTATATATTTTAAGCTTCATATTTCTCGACAGAATTCGCGACGACAAGATATCTTGAAGTGAATAATAATACGAATTCCGTGCTTTTAGTCGACATTTAATTTGTTTAATTAAGCATTACAATTCAAATTTATTTAACGTGTGATGTAGTTTACATTCTAATTTAGGACTCTCAGCAACACAGCAGGATGTCTATAAGGAATAGTACTGCTAATTTTAAGACGCATGTGCAGACCTAGTTAAGTAAGTAAGTTAGGAAACTACTGTAGAATTTTAAACTATGCTACCTGAATACGAAAGGTGTAAAATGCCTATTTTTCCGATTTTCATAAGGGAATAAGGAAGGACATGTGCCTTATTCTTGAGACTCTGAAGTCATATGAAGAAGCTACTTCCACTTATATCTAATTGTATCTGGCATGTCAAGATTAATTGTAATCTATCATAAAAAGGTATATTTGCACAAATTCAAGTTCACGTAGATGAAGAAATTCTGAGATAAATATATATTGTACATCAGAATCTATACCAGGAAGCTGTTTCTCGATATCTCTTACCGTCTTTGCTCTAGGCTGATAAACGTTAAAATTACAATTGGAGGGTATGTAACACTTTTATTTTGAATAAATAGTTTAGCAATGTGACAGAAACAATGTATCACATTTATCTATAAATTTCATCTCTCACTGGAGCCCTTCTTGTCCTCGATCACATTTATTCTAACAACTGTAAATTAAAGTAAATTCCCACTGGTTTTAACAGAGACAATTGGATGCCTACGGAATTTATTTTATGAAACCTTAATCAATTGTAAAATATTCCTTGTTACTTCCATTCCTATTTCATTCTTCAGTGGTGATAAGCGTTAATTCGGGAATGAATAACTTCTACCATTTCCAGTTTCAATCACGGTATCATGGAGTAGAAATAAATAAATGTTGAGAAACTAGTTCAAATAAAAAACGCTTGACGACATAAATTTCTTACATTTATCACTGAAACTGAGAATGGTTAATTTAAACCATTTCTCATTTAATTAACGATTAATCTATCAAATGGGACGTATTACTGAGACACTCAGTTTATTAAATAAATGAAAAAGGAGAATGATTTGAGATATCAGTCCCTTTCTCTTTCAACATAAGTCGTCAAAGTGACGGATATATCAATTCTATGGTACTTCTGTTTCTTAAGTGTAACACGCATTATAAATTTGAAATGATTTTGTAATAATTATAAAATATAGATTGGAGTCCTAAGTTTTGTTTGCTTTGTTTTCTCTTCTTAGTTCACTGGTCATAAATATAGAACAAGGGCAAAGGGTGATAACTCCCCGGTGTTAGGTAACTTTTGCCACTATATTAGAAGTGTTCCTTAGGGTCAATAGAATCAAAAACATAATTGTAGGTCGACATATAGGTGCAACACCTGGCTTCTGTGGCTCTTAACCCTTTAGCACCCGGGTATAATTACAGATAGCGATGGGATTTCTTTAAATGACCGTAGATCAGATCGCAAGTGAAACACTGGAACAAGTTATACGTCGATCGATTTGTAAGACTGCAGGTTTTCAGTTTTCGTAATGAGCGGGACATTTGTGTTTACAAAGGAAAACTAATTGAGATACATTTAATAAAAATTTCCCCGCAAAAAGTCCCTTTTCACGATTCTTTGGTTATTGTGGATGGTGATTAATAGAAGCCCGCAGTAACAATAAAACTGCTTCAGTAATTAAACCACTAACTGAAATACCTACGCAGACTGCGCCTTCAATGAATTTATCGTTAGATATGTTTTTCCATGAACAATTTTTAGCTTGACGATCTGGTACATGTTGTGGTACCTCATTTCGGTTGCTGTGAAATCCACTTCTTTAATCTGTAACAGTAGTGATTAGGTCTTCCTATAGAATAGGCGTTCCTTTAATGACACGTTCAGCTATTCTAGTGACAAATGTCACTAGAGTTTCCCATGAAACTCCATTTTTCCGTAATCCTCATTTTAGCTCTATTTCTGACCGAATACGCGCTGCTCCTCGTTAAACGTTGTTTACTGCGTTATCCACCACGGCACATGTCACCTTTTATTGCGAGGGTACGACTTGGAAGAAGATAATAAAACGTCCAGTTTCATTCATATTGTACACATCAGATGAGGCATACTTTTCTTTGACACTGTCCACATATCCAATTCACATATCCAATTCTTTTCTTCTTCATCATCAACTTAGTTTGCTTCATCACACATCACTAATGATGAAATTAAGTGCCTCATTTGGAACTGGTATAGTCAACCAGCGGAACACATGAAATCTTGAATGTCTAAAGAATTTGCAATCTCGTTTGCTTTTGATTGAATTATAGGTGCACTTAAAGACACATTGTAAGCAATCATATATGATTGAGCCACTCGAGAAGTAAAGTTTCGACATCTTTGTGCTTAGCACAGAGAAGTCACTTAAATTTGTTTCCGTTACCCGATACAGCATCATCGGGAATTTCTCACGATATAGAAGTATTGTAAATAAGGTGCATTTGGAAAATCCATATTTTTAGGAAATTACACTTTTCTTTAACACAGCATGATCTACTTCCTCTAGAATTTTAGTTTTGTTTTTTTCAGATCTACATTTATTTGCTTCCTCTTGGTGATGACTCTTCTCGTACTAGCTCACTTTTGAACAATAACAAATCACGTCTGAACACTGAACTGTTTTTGTTAGTGGTTACCGTATTCGCTCGAAAAATGTTCGAATTTCTGCACCGTAACTTCAGAGGTGAAATTTATGGGGGATTTGAAAGTCAATATTGTTTACACCAGACAAATCTATTGGTGGAAACGGTATCATGAAGTACGTTCACAAACTCAAATTCTTGGAATTTTCACGTAGAGGATGAAGGTCAAGTTATAAAATCAGCATCTCCGCCGATAACCGAAAGGTAAATATTTCTGACTGCTGTCACCAGTTTGCAAACACAGCGGAGGATAGAGAAGCTGTTTTGTCCTGTGCTGTCGACAGCTCGTATGCCAAGCAGCTGTAGTGTTGAGCGCTTGAGGGAAGAAACAAGTGGCATCTTATAAGGAAAGAAAAACATAATTTTCTTGTATCTCTCTTACTTACTAGCCAATTTTGATTTGTATAAATACTGTGTTGCAAAAATTGATCTTAAGCAAAATCTGAAAAACGAAAAACAAAATAGCTAGAGCAAAAGAAATAAATTTTGGAAGTTCGTGTTAAATGCAAACCTTTAATGGAGTAACGGACTGAAAATGAATTCGTAATTTGTGCTAACCGAAATTCGTAGTAACCCATACAACTTCCGACAAGATAACGTACATCGCTGCCAGGAACGAAATTTTGTTTGCGAGTTCGTGTTAAGAGGGTTTTTGTTAATGTATACGTCTTTCAGTATGCATAATACTCCTTATTCCAAGAATAACCATAAATAATACAGTACGAGTATGTACGTGAGTAATTTTAATAAAGACTTACAGCTGATTTTGTTGCGAATGTTTTCAGAAACTTTCTTTATTCATATTGCAATAAAGAATGATTAGTTTGCTGAAGTTCAAAACAGAGTTACGTTCTAGAGTTGTTACATAAATACATAACAGGACTGCACACACATGAATAGGGGATAGAACAAATTGCAATCTGTCATTCCTTTTGCATTATTTACACATAGGTGTTGTGTCGCATATTGAATAATAAAATATAAATATTATATTTCTAGAAGTTAACATTGAAAAGCAAAATATTTATCCCTGCATAAACAAATATTATCCCCTGCATAAACAAATCAAGCTTTCTAGAAGTACTGGAGAGGTTTGAGAAATCCTTCGGGTCTCATCCTAAACGAAGGGAAAATCCTAATCTACACCTCTTCGCGGGAGAAAGCGGGCAACGTCTTTAGCGGCTAACGTAGGTGGGTTCCGACCGACTCCCGGGATAAGGCGCCAGCTTCTACCAAGTGCCAACGGCCTTCTCGGAGGGCGGATGAACGGGTGGAGGTCAGATCACCTTCTCGTCCTTAGGAGGAGAAACTATCCTAAAAGGCGAAAGAACCACTCGACGGTCAACGGTATACAGATGTGGAAAGGAAATCCGAATACTACCACATTATCTTTTTCCCAGAAGGGACGAAGGACAATAAATAAATATGATGGTTCTTCCTGAGGTAAAACATTCCTTAGGTAAAATGGTCCCCCGTTCGGATTTCCGGGTGGGGGCTACTCCAGGAAGAATCATGAGAGGAGAATATAATAACTTTCATTTCAGCATGCGAACCTGGAACGTACGAACCCTATGACGTGAGGGAACACTTGAAAATTTAAAAGTGGAAATAAACAAATGTGAAGTAAATATAGTGGGTTTGAGTGAAGTAAGATGGCCAAGGAAAGACGAGATAGTATCGGAAAATTACAAAATACAAAATTCAGTTGGCGATAAGGCCAAGAATGGTGTCCGATAGTAATGAAGAATGAAGTAGCAAGAATTTTAACCAAAGTGGAGTACTGCAGTGACCGCTTGATGTTTCACCGGAAACTGCATTCAAACCAGTGGATATTGTGATAATACAAGTGTATATGCCAAACGCGACCCTGATGATAATGAAGTAGAAGTAATGTATGATCAGATCAGTGACATATTGCATCAGGAAGGAAGAGGTAAAGTCAAAGACATAGTAATGGTTGACTTAAACAACGTAGTAGGAGAAGGAGCTGCTAATAGGTTAGTGGGACCATTTGAAATAGGTAGAAGAAACGAACGAGGTCGAATGCTTATCGATTTATGTAGGCAACATGATCTGGAAGTGATGAAAACGTGGTTTAAGAAAATAAAAACAAGCTATACACGTGGAAAAGTTCTGGAGATAAAAAACGCTACCAAATCGATTATATTCTTGTAAAGAAATGTTTCAGGAATAGTGTGTCGAGACGTAAAGACATTGCCCGAAAAAAAAAAAAAAAACATTGATTCGGATTACAAATTACTGGTGGCGGAATGCAAATCTGGTTAAAATTGATCAAGAGAAATGGGAGGAGAAATCGAAAATGAAACTTAGAGCAACTAAGAAATAACGACGATGATGTGAAAGAACAGATTGAGAAAAACTGCGCAATGGGAGATATAGTTGAAAATATAGAGACTAGTTGGGGAAACTTAAACGGATTGTACTTGACACACTCCACAATAACATTGGTAGGATGCAAAGGCCAACGAAAAAATCATGGATAACTGAAGCAATGCTTAAGAAGATGGAGGAACGCAAAAAGGGAAAAAGACACAAACATCAATGAATACAGAAGGCTGAAGAATGAATTGAGAAAAGAAGCGTATAAAGCTTAAGAAATGTACATGGAGAGATATGTGAAGAAATAATAAAACTTCAACGGCGCGGCAGATATGATATGTTGTACCAGAAAGCGCACGATTTAGGAAGGAGAGCTAACAAAAGTATGCGAACGTTCGGCATTGAAGATCAACAATGTAATGCAACCACTGACCATCAAAGAATCCTTAGAATTTGGAAGGAATACAGCAAAGATCTATATGATCAGAAGAACCGCTCCAAAGATATTGCGATCGAAGCAGACGATGAGGTGGATGATGAAGAAAAATGACCCAGTATATTTTAAAGTGAAGCAGTATTAGCAATCAGAGATATGCGAAGGAGAAAGACCACTGGGGATGGCGACAAACCAGTAGATTTGCTCAAGGAATTCGGAGGCAATTCAATGAAAGTACTGACCTCACTTACTAATATAGTCCGGATTTGTATGTAATATCAACCCTCTAATATGAACATAAACATGTATCAAAAATCGCTTAAAAATGTAAAAATGTAATATTACATATGCAACATATTTATGAAAACGTAATATTACCACGCGTCTGAGTACGCAATATTTAAACGAATTATGAAAATAAAAAAGGAAAATCCTCTACACTTTATCCTGCTTAATGCAAGTACCGTAATGAAGTGAAATGCTTGAACAGCTGAGACAGCCATACGTCACTGACATGACTGATTGAAGGATAATAAAAATCCGACGTGAATGAAGGAAGATGTGAATTGGCTAGAGAGAAACAGGAAAGCTCCGAGAAAAACAATGCATACGGCATTTGTAAGTCAGAAATCTCATGTCGTGTGCTGTAGTCCCGTTTCAAATCTTGAACCTTTTACACTAAATGCACATCCATCACCACGGCCTAATCATGAAAAGAATTATACGCAATATACAAATTTAAATACTAAAAGCAACTTAAGACGAAATGTATTGTTTTATATTTATTTATTTCATGCAGGGAAAAGCAGTCCTATATTTTCATAAACAATACCAGATGAACTAAGGTTAAAGAATATTTCATTAGAACATTTTTAATATTAATTAACGTACTTAGAAAAGATGTGCCTGAAGTTCAACTGTGTGTTGTTGCACAATGGCTTACAAGGTGCATTTCCAAATGATCAGAAGTAAAATTTTGTCGGCGATCGAGTAAAACATTCTTGTAAGCAAAGAATGGTCTCTCCACATCAAAATGCGGTAACAGGAGCGTATTTCAACAAGGGGATGTAGGTGGGTGAAATATCTTCAGGGGGTGTTCTTGTTTCACCACTGAGAATCTCACACTGCCAGTAGGCTGTCGTAACCAAGGTTTCTTTCCAGTACTGCATTTAGTTTCTTTCGAACTTTTTCTCCTACATCTCCACACACACCTTGCACAAGTCTCTTTGCATCCTCTATGATTTTCATGTCTAATGCTAGTAGGTTGCCAACCAAAGTTGCTGTGCTGCGGTATCACAAGCTACTTTTGAATCATTAAACAGTTTCTGAACAATGCCAACTGACACAGCAAACTCCGATGGAAATTAATGAAAAACAGCTTTTTTTTTTTTTTTGAAAATGTTCATTGTAGAAACATACTGCCTGTATCCAAGTACTCCGTCCAGTTAGCACAGGCTCCGGAGGAAGTGGCACGTCTGACAGTTGATCTCTGTAAACTTGAACACGTTGTGGCGCCTTAACAAATATTTTTTTCGTGGAAGAAACTAGTTGATTTACTTCGTAAAAGTTGTCTATCACCTATTCAGGGACACGCTAAAGAGCATGGGCCATAGAGGTTAACTGAATTAAGTGAGGGTAAAAAACTGTAAGTGCTCTAGCCGCTTTTAACATGTACGCTGCACTGTCTGCATAGAAAACAACTACTTTTCTTCCTGAAGTCCTTTCGGCCACAACTCTTTAAGACCATCGTTTACAAAGGGAGCAATCGTGAAAGGATTCGTGCGTTCCAGCATTTTACTCGCAATAACATAGGATTTAGATAAAGCATCTTCATTTAACTTTCCAATCATTAAATTTGCTACATAACGTCCCGAAACGTCTGTTATTTCGTCCACAGAAATCCAAATATATGAACCACCTATTACTGTCCTAATGGTATCTATAGCTACCCTATAACTAACTTCGAGATAATACTTTCGAACAGTGGATTCGTCAGAAATTCGACGCGCCTCAGTATTTATCCAGAAAAAGCACGGTATTTTGGCGCTTGAACTTTGTTCCAAGAAATGTTATCGCTATCATTGCTTGGCACAAGTCTTTGAAAATCTCAGTCACTGAAGTATCTTGATGTATTGTCAAGAGTATTTTTTTTGGCAGTTCGCAAATTTTTATTTCTTGTATGGTGTGCACTTTGTACATGTTGTTCTAACTGAGATTTCATTGAACATGAAATTTTTTTATCACATACTTGGCACAACACCACTTTACCGTCCGTAGTATACCCATCATCGGTAGTTACCCACGACCGCTATTTCGCGGATAAAGTAGGGAAAACCAGAGCCTTCTCTAATTTCGACGGCCAATACAGAACACGTGCGTTTTTCAACTTCAATACTAGAGTACTGTCCTCCTGTCATTCAGTTGAACAAGCGAAGTTCTTTGAAAGCATAGCTTATGTTACCTGCTATGATATAGCTATTGTCACCAGCTTCTTGGAACGAACTCTTGCAGTAAATTGCTCGTAGCACACAAGCTAGCATACATTTTACACTTGAGTTTTAGGATTAGCTTTCATCTTTTGTCCCGTCTAACCTCCGATAACAATCAAATGGACTTCATTTTAGGAATTTTCTGTCCAGTCACTTGTCAGGCACGTGATGTCTTCCTTTAGACTTGAGAATAAAGAGCGCTGCTAATGTACTCCGGAGGGAGGACTTTTTCTGTTTCTTCTTATATTTCTTTTCTTATCCGCGAAAATTCTGCGAAACATGGTTTGACAAATAAAAAAGACAGATAGATTTCTCTTTCGGTAAAGAAACGAAAAGATAGACATGACAAATTGAATCTAGATTCAAGTCTTGCACAGTTGGAGAGTATTTTTATTTTAAATTAAAATTTCCGTAAATACAAAATTTTAAGACAAAATTTTATGTAATAATATGTAGAAACCATAGAAATATGTAATATTGGTCAAATATGTAAACATATGTAATATGAAACTTGAGTTGAAGCATCCTACAGGTGTGAATCACAAACCTTTCAGGATTTGACGAAACTACATACGAAGGAAAAAATATGTAATTACATACAAAACCGGCCATTATTTATAAGGATGGAAATTTTTACCAGAGAATACCAGTAAATTCATAAACTGCTTTCATAGGCTATCCCGCTTACTTACAGGTGAAATGTGTAATGTAATTTTGAATGCAATCTATTTGCCTACAGCTCACGTCATAACATGTTCATATCACGAAATATCGTGTTATCTGGGACGTCCCACCCCAACTAATGTTACTGTCTGCAATTATTCCTTTGATGAAAATATCTGCGTTCTCTACATAGACAATCCACAATCCGGGAATATGGATCTAAACTTGTTCTGGCATTTCCCACCCAACAGTTCAGGCATATATATATACATATATATATGTGTGTGTGTGTATGTGTGTGTTCCTATGTATTCTCCCTTTACCTGAAAAGTGACTTGGAAACGCTTCAATGGTAGAGAAGACCTCTAGATATACCTTATCGCTCAAATTCGAAGCGATTGATTTCTACACATGAGTATGTGAAAGTTTATGTAACTCTACTATGAAATCTTGTAGTTGAATGGTGATTATGTAGAGAAAGAGCCAAGATATGAATTTGTGTAAAATTAGTTCTATCTGTACTAAGTTTCTGTTTTGCAGTATCAAAACAAACAATTATGACAAGATACCTCCCTTGTGATTCAATGAATTAACCCTATGCAATTCGTCGGTATTTGCTCAACGATATACAATATCCTTAATACTGAATTACTAAGATGGCTTTGTACATCGCACTCGTAGCTCAGAAATCACCCTTTGTAAATGATAACAATTCACTCAAATGGTTACTATTTGCTTTATATTATTAGTGTGACCAGAAAAATTGTGTTTTTTGTATTTATAAAATTACATGTCGTATCAGGATATATCGATGTTTTGAGTAAATTTTGGATTTGGATTTTTAGATTAGCAACGAGGCTATATGAGACATGGACCTACTGATTAACGTGGAATCCGAAGCAAATGAGCTCCCGCCGGGAATCGAACCCGGATCTTCCACGCCAAAGGCGCGTACGCTAACCGCTTAGCCACGGAAGAGTTCGAGTAAATTTTAAATTCACTAAGAACTAGACATGGAAATATGTTTCAATTATTAATTCATTATCAAAATTCCTAATATATACAGTGACTTAATAAACAAGTCGGACACATATCTACTTACACATTCTAAGAAAGAATAAACATTTCAAGAGTATGCTTCAGAGAAAAATAAAACTATTTTAGTTACTCTATACTATTTACTTATGGGAAATAGAAACATCAATAACAAAATTCAATTGCATGACTTAAAAAATACAAAAAGTAAAAATACAGCTTAAATCCGTTTCAAAAAAGAACTCGGAAACTTAATTTGTAGCAAAACTTTAGAAAGTTATTATATATGTTTAATACTTTGTTGACAATCCCTTATTTTTGACGATGGCTTTCAAACTTTCGAGCATGGATTTAACAAGTTTTCTGCAGAAAGAAGGATCAATTTTTTGCTCATTCAGTCTGAAGTGCTGATTCCAAGTCCTTCTTTGTCCTAATAGTATGCTTTTTAACTGGTTTTCAAATGAGCCCATACGTACTCAACAACATTAATATCAGGAGATTGCGGAGGAGTTTCCAGCACTTGCGGACAATTTAACAGGAGCCACAAACGCACATTGAGTGCTTTGTGCTTGCGACCGTTATCCTGGTAGTAGTGGAAGTTCTCTTTTATTCCCAATAATTCAGCTCTTTGTACCAAATTTTGTTTCAGAATGCTTAAATACTTTGTTTGATCCATAATTCCATCGATAACACACCATTACCGAGCCGCCTCCATCTTTCACAGCGGATCCTATATAACGCTCTTTATTAGGTTTCCACCAGTTATATCATTGACCATCTGAGCGGAAGAAATTAAGTTTGCTTTCGTCCGCGAATAACACATTGCTCCAAAACGAAAAATCTTTATTTTTGTACGTTTCTGCGAAGCTGAGTCTCTTTTTTTTTCTATTGCACTTGTTCACGAACGGTTTTCGACGGACTACTCTTCCCTCTAAATTGCTTCTTCTTAAAACCAATATTATCGTTTCAGAATGAACACTTTTATCGAGATAATCTGATATTTCATTGGCAAGTTTAGGAGCACTTATCTTGGGGTTTTTAATAACCTGTAGTACAATCCATTGCTTCTCTGACTGTGAAAACACTCTAGGTCTACCACATTTGTCAGTTATTTTCTGCTGATTGTGTTGATTTAAAACGTCTGATAATGTCATGAACTGTGAAATGTGACCTATTACTATTTTCCGAATATCAGAAACTCATTTTTCCTCTTTATAATACTTTATTATAAGTTTTCTTACTTCTAAAGAAGTTTGTCCACGTTTCTTAACATTTTAACTTTTAAACACACAGTTTCACCCATGTACATTCAGAACAGTTTCTACTCGATTCATTTGGACACCTAAAACAGTGAAGTAGACAAACTCTGGGAAATTCCTCTATTAAGCCCAGAAAGAAAGAGAATGTTGCCACCGGTCCGAGTTCTGTTTTGACATGGATTTTAGCTGCATTTTCACTTTTTTTGTATTTTTTTGTCCTTTAAAGTGAGTTCTGTTATTGTTGTTCATATTTTCCATACAGAAATACTATAGACTAACTAAAATATATTTATTTTTCTCTGAAGGATACTTTTGAAATATTTATTCTCTTTTAGAATGCGTCAGTAGGTATGTGTCCGACTTCTTTATTAAGCCTATATATATATATATATATATATATATATATATATATATATATATATATATATATATATATATATATATATATATATAATGTGTATGTGTTTGCATCTATTATTAGTTTCAATATCATGGAGTATACGACTTCCCATTGCTTGGCATGGAATTCCTTATTTTGGCTAGTTTGCCTTATTTGGAAAGGAGTGAAGTGATGGCGTCTGTGACTTGTGAGGTATCAGATAAAGATGTTCGCTCCATTCCACTGGAATCAAGAAAATGTAGATTTCCTGATGAGAACGACAACATTTGGATTTCTGATCACTACAGCCGTTCTGCTTGTTTATGGCAATGTTTCGTAGAAAGAAGTATGCAGCTATGCAACTGCAGTTTAATAATTGTAGGGAATAACAAAGGTAATAATTTAACATGTAAGAATAATAAACTAGTTATAGATAATTTTACAGAGATTGATAGATAAATGGAAAATACATAAACATAACTATGCATAAACTTCATAATATACCTTACGCCTAATGTGATGATTTCAGGTTTATTGAATTAATTAAAAATTCCAAACGGGTCTCTATCACATTATTAACAAATGCAAAGCAAGGAAATCATATGCCTTTGTAATGTTATTTATTATACTGATAAAGGTTAAGAAGATAAGATGTTATTAATTTTACGACAAGCATTTCACAGTTCATATTTTTAATACAATTTACTTAATTCGTAGTGATACCTAAATCATTGTTAACGCTTCATTCAACTATTAACCATTGAGGGGTTCATTATATTAAAACGCTGCAACTATTAAAACAAAATGTTGAAAACGATGGCTGCTTCTCTTTTGCTTGATTGGAATACGTTATTAAGGAAAGTGAATATTGTAATATCCCACGTGGTATTGCATAACAATACTTTACGCTTGTGTTCACAAACATCACCGCATAGGTTTACGTTCGGATACTAGGCATCACGTGGATTCACTACAACGAGAAGACGAAGGGGTATCGGATCTTTCTGCGAAGCAGACGATGACTTCGGATCAGCAGCGCCACTGCCGCTTGGAGGCCTATAAATTCGGCAGCAACCAGCGGGCCAATACCAGTTCTCTGGTATCCCTCCTACTGTTTGCTACGCAACATAAGAGTAACCTATCCCCAAGCCTCTAGTTTGCTACAGGACTCTTGTGTTATTCTTTCTCTTGGCTTAGCCTGTTATGGGGCTCTGTTGGGAATCCTTCCCCAGTTGTTTAGCATGCTACGTGGCTCTGTGGGTACAAACCTCCTCACTGCTTGCCACGGAGCTTTAGGATTTCTTTGTCACTGTGCGTAGCCTGCTACGGGGCTCCGTGGAGATCCTGTTATGACCTCACAATCAGGGGCTACATATTTCTAACCTACCAAATTTAGAGGAGATAACTTTGTAGTATTTCTGTAAATACTTTTATTTAGTAAATTTTATAATAAAAGTCTTTAGTGGAAGTCGATTCCAAACACTCATTTCATTACTTTGCTCTACATACAACCTATATGGGACAGAGTTTACATGCTGAGGCTTTCATCGGTTCAGTGTTTTCTGAATAGTCCCATATCGAATGCTATTTTAATTAACCCCAAGTGAACTTTCTTAAGCTCATGGGTATGCGATTTTTTGTCTGTTAACTTAGCGACTTAGACCTGACTATGCTTTTAGTGTATGTCTCATAACAGATCATGGAAAAATTCTTTCCGGAAGACATTGCAAAAATGGCAGAACAAAATTCTCGCCCTTCTTCTGATATCCCTTACCTTACTAAGTACTCTGAACACGTTACAGATGATCTTGATAGGTTTTCATGTTATTTGAACAACTTGCGCTATTCAGTTTGTGGAATGCCGAGAAAAAAAGTAACTCTTGCTATGTATCCTCTGGACATGGCTTTCGAATTGATATTGCAACTAATAGCACAAAACCAGTTGGATAAACTTAGTTATGAATTAAAGAAAAATTAACGTATTTAAGTAGGCCAAAAATACTATCATATCTAGGGGAATTTGATTCTTCTTTAGATTACACACGGGAAAAATGAACCTGTTAATGCGTGTTTTTAAAGGAAATTGAAGGTTATTCTGCAAATCATGCCTCAGGCGACCAAGGAACAAAAATTAACTATTTATCTTTGGATATAAGGGACACAATTACGGAAGAACTCGTTGGAAACATTTACTACGGTATAGGCTTTACAATCACATTTTCATAACTTAGAAAAAGCACATAATTCTATGAAAAAGCGTGATTACGTTGAATTATCACAAGTAATTTATTCTCTATTTGATCAAAATCCATCAGTTAACATTTTAAATTCTCTGACGGTGGCTGGCGCTTCATTTTCCACTTATCATCACCAAACAACTTATCCTTCTTGCTTCAGACACCCTATTGGCATCAGTGTTAACAACCAGCTCCGCCATTTCTTTTACCTTCCGCACCCCCGCTTGGGGTACATCTCAAACACAAGTACCTCCAAATCCTGCCTCTCAAGTTAGCACTACACAATCTCCACCCGACATCCCTGTACCAAGCACATCTAGGACTATGAATTATTGATTGAAATTAACCAGGCTTGCCGATCAGATTTTCGAGTTGTCTCTTTTAGTGCCTCAGAACGCAATGAGAAAAATTCTCAATTTAGACGTAGCATAAGAAATAATTATCAATCACGGAATACGGGTAACGGCCATAATAATCAGCCTTTAGGAACGGAAGAAATGTAATCCTAGAATTAATAACAAAAATAGCAATAGATCTAGACCTGAAACAGTTACATTCTGTGGTGTCATTTTTCCAGTATTTGTTTTAGAAACATGTGACAAAGAAACGCGTAGAGGAGCGCCAGGACAAATTTTCTCTAGAACATTTTCTGATGACCGTTACAAGGAAGACAACTGATAACAAAAAGTTTTATCAATTCGATCTAACAAACAAACTTTGGTATCACTTTATGTTGTAGCTCCAGTGAGTAATAGGAGAGAGAGCATAAAATTAGTAAATTAGGAGCATAAACTACTAGCCAGTGTAATGAATACTTGAAAAAGATACCCTGTAATAATAGACACAGAAAGCTCTCTCAGTATTCGATCGAAATGAATGATTCTTTCAAATACGAAATTAGTTGCTTTTAATACCAATCTTAGAGGAATTGAAAATTCAATTATAAAATTGCGGTAGATTGCTCTAATTAAATTCACATTTTTTCAAGAACTCTTTCACATTACTTTTAGATTTTGGAACATGGAGAATTCTACCTATATTCGGTGAAAATATTTTAAATCGTCTAGAAGCTGAAATTGATTTAAATTGCACTACACTGTCTGTGTACACGAATCCACGGCCACGGATGGATCCGACCGAAGTTTATTTGCAGAGGAAGAATTATCGGTAGATGTAATTAATTCAAGAAGACAGCATTCAACATCTAACATATTTATCACTCGTAAAGTTACCACCATAGAACGCAATTCTTTCTTCCTGTTAACATAAAAAATCGGAACACGGAAAAAGAATATTTCATTTTTCTCCACAGCAGAATTTATTGGATAGATATGGACTGCAGGCCTTACCAATCAAATTACTAAAAAACTATTTCACTTTACTAATATTTAACCCATCTAATAGACCAGTAGCATTAGCAAAAATATGTCAAATGCGTACGTTGATGAGAATATGCAAGAGGTTAATATACAGGGCTATCAACAATTAGGCGACCATAATGATGGAACTTTTTACAGGTTAGAACAGGAAATACAGGAAAGATTGGACAAAACAGCACCATTCTTTGATATAAAACTTTTAAACGTAAATCCGGATCTGACAGATGAACAGAAAAAAGCTGTACACAATTTTCTTAGTAAACACTGGGATGTTTCTTTCTATTTACCTACAGATATAGATAATTTTGTTTGCTACATTCATAAAACACATATAAATAAAGGGGCTTCTTTTCATCAGAGGTGACCCTTATTCATTTAGCATTGATACCTCAAATTGAAAAAAATAAATAGCTATTAGAAACTAACATTATCAAGAAACTAGCGATAGTTTATTCTTTTCGCTAATCCGAGAGTGCAAAAGCCAAATACATCAAACGTTTGGTTGGTTCTGAGCTTACAAGCCTGCAATAAGATCAGAAAATAAATTAGTATGCCATTTCAGTCAACAGAAGACATTTTGCATATGCTTAGAGACAAATCTTGGTATCAAGTATCGATATAAAGTAGAGTTATTTTCAACTATTATTTCATCTTATAAGCTAGAAGTGGACGCATTTAATAGTATTTTTACTCCTAATGGACAAACTCTTTCAATGCTCAAGCACCCTCATCATTAGTGAGCTCTTATACATATATTAACACACAAATGCCAAAGCTTAAAACTACTCTTCCCCGCGGGAAATGAAGTATTACCCTTTATTTAACCTGCACTGCTTCTGCCTGTGTTAACGGAATAACTTTTTATTGCTTCCTTCCACCCCCTTATCAGTGCTTCGAAAAATGGAATTGCCTTAAATGTTCATAGGACTATCAATGCTTGAACTGATTTCTTTTCTGTGTGGTCCACTAGTATGGCTACCCCTACAAGAAGAAACATAACTCTTTGGCTTATTTTTAAACATCCAAGTGGGTGTAATATCCCCAATAGTATTACGTACTAACAATACTTTACTCTTGTTTTTAAAAACACAATCACATGGTTTTACGCCATGATACTACGTACCACGTGGATTCACTAGAACTAGCACACGAAGGACTTTTGGCTCCTCCTACGAAGCAGACGACGACATCTAATCAGCATCGCCACCACCGCCTGGCAGTACAAAGTCGGCAGCAAGCATTGAACCATTACAGTTCTCTGGTGTCCCTCCTACTGTTTGCCACAGAACATTACGAGTAACCTAACCCCAAGCTTGTAGTCAGCTACGGGACTCTTGGGTTTTTCTTTCTCGTGGCTTAGCCTGCTACCAAGCTCTGTTGGAAATATTTACGCAGCTACTAGGCCTGCTACGGGGCTCTGTGACTATTAACCTCCTCACTGCTTGCCAGGAAACTGTGGGGATTACTTCACCACTGCGTAGCCTGCCAAGGGGCTCAATAGAGATTCTGTCCTCGACCTCACGGTCAAGAACTTCCAATTTGTATCCTAACAAATTCAGAGGAGAATAACTTTGTAGTATTTCTGTAAATATTGTTAGTTATAAAATTTTATAAAGATTGTCGGTAAAGGTACTCTATTCTGGACAGTCAGTTTATTACCTTTCTCTAGGTACAACCTATATTTGACAGAGTTTTACAATATATATAGATCACGTTAATCTTCCACTGATGGCTTGTACAATTTTATTGAAAATGGTTCTAACATTTCCAGATTTTTCTGAATTTTTTTTAACATATTGTTTCAATTCCTATCCAGATATTTTAAATTCATAGACGGTTGTGTCATTAACATGTTTTACATGCATGTATGGACATTTGAATCTTGCTATATATACACATCTGAATTCTTGTAAACTGCTCAGAAATAGTCATTCTTGATAAATAGAGGATCAACATCCTATAACATGTTCCTTTTCGTCAGTGATTTAGCCATTGAGTATATGATTTTGTTTTGCCAATAATAACTATAAAATGTCCAATAATTTGATTTACTTTGTACGTACGAGCATTTACATTAGGATCGCTAATGGTTTCAGAATCTTTTTAGTTTACCAACTTGGTTCGTGGATAGATGTTATCCTATAGAACAAATGGGCACACTTATAGTTGTAGAGCTAATCAACTTCAACATTCTCATGTTGCATTTGAATGTTGCTACATATACACATCTGAATTCTTGTAAACTGCTCAGAAAGAGTCATTCTTGATAAATAGAGGATCAACATCCTATAACATGTTCCTTTTCGTCAGTGATTTAGCCATTGAGTATATTATTCTGTTTTGCCAATAATAACTCTATAAAATGTCCAATAATTTGGTTTACTTTGTACCTACGAACATTTACACTAGGATCGCTAATGGTTTCAGAATCTTTTGGTTTACAAACTTGGTTTGTGGATAGATGTTAACTAATAGAACAAATGGGCACATTTATAGTTGTAGAGCTCATCACCTTCAACATTCGCAGAAAGCAATCATATCCTTGTGTGCCTATGCTCTTGAGTCTTACCTGGGCTCAGAGGCACAGCGCACACTAGACTCTCTTTTCCAGATCAGGTTTCCATACCTACAAATCTAGAACGTATCCGTACGAAGGAGATTATAAGAGTAAATAAAGGGTACACAAATTTCTTGCAGGAAATTGTGAGCAAAATGAAACACTCTTTAATAGCAATGGTAGTGTGTGAGGCTCAATGCTAGTAACTTTGTTTTCTAAAATGAACCGAATTTGGAATTTAGTTTCTAGGAAAATTTTGATTAGTGTCGGACTTGAAACAACACTTAGCCTTAAAACAGACATTCAGTCTGAAGAGCAAATTTTGGAGGCATTTGTAAAGAAACTGCAACAGATTCAGATACATATCAATGAATGCTTACTACTTACGAACTTAAGTTTCACATTTCAGTTCGTCGAAATTGGTACCAACACTAACACAAATACTTCACTACTACACAGTTTGTAGAAGTCGTTCGGTGGCACTTATTTAGTCCATAAACGTGAATGGAAAGTCCTCTAATTCATGGGACGTCAAAATTGCTACAAGATCAATCCTGTGCGGTGACTAATAAAGAGTCGGGGTCCCAGCATCATAGGCGGCTAGCAATTGTCTTTTCCCTCTTTTTGGAAAGACATCGAGTGTGACGATAATTTGAAAATAATGAATATAAATCACACATATTTCTTAATCGCCAAAAACGTAACACATTTTATTACTTGCAAAATTTTATAGTATAATGGAATATCTTCGAAGCAATCAAAGGTTATTTTATACATTTTTCAAAGAAATATATCTTGAAACGGAGCAACTTGCGCATACATAGGAGATCGTAGGAGGAAATCAGGTCTGGTTATATCTAAGCACAAAAAGACATATAATTGATATCTATATTGATTGTTAAAACATTTTAAGTTATAATATGATCAGACATTTAAACACATACAAGTTGGCAAAATTTCAAAAAGAAACAAAGAAGATTTTATGAGCATGTCTCTTTCAATTATAATATTATGGCGGTGATCCTTAGAAAATAACCCGTTCCCATTTCGGAAAAATTCTAATTAGTTACGTGTAATGTGTATGTGTAATATGTCAAGTTATTTATGGGAAATAAACTGTTGCGGTATAATACGTAGCTCAATACTACACCAAATGAGTGTAGCATAGGGAAACGTATATTCACTCAATTAAAATAGTTTTTCATATGTTTTATTATTTGTGATAAAACACGTATATTTTTTGTTAATTTTACCCTGAAATATATTTATGCGACTATTCGTTTCCTATGATTATTTAAATAGAAGTCTTGAGATATAGACTTACTCGTAAGATCCAAACATCGCATATTTCTAAAAAAAAAACATTAATTTCAAGTTTTGTTCACACGCTAATAAATGTAAAATGCACGTTAAATTTTTAAGAATATTTAATATAAGTGAGAAGAATGTTCTATGTATGCTCACTCATAATAAATGTTATAAGGAAACACTACAAATTCATCAAACAGAACGTGCACTTACATTTTCTTACAGCACAATTTAGGTAGCGATAATGTTCACTGGACACTTTCCGAAGAAACATTCATTGCGTTTTCAATATTTATATCTAACATAGAAACTCTGTACTGGCGGTTAGTAAAAAATATATATATTGTTATATTATTGTAAAAAAGTAGACTGCTTAAAGAAAAAAATCAAAATTATCGCCTAACTATATGGAATTTAATAGTCAATCTAAACAGACACAGATATGGTAATATCATGTTTAAAAACACGAAGTGACATTGCTAGAGAAAAGAAAAATCAGACTTGTTTACAAAAGAATGTTCATGCAAAATTCTAGTTATCTTACGAACAAAAAGATGATCAGCATTGCCGTAAGGAAATTTGTCAAGTTAACTGTTGACGTCACCGCTGTCAAGCGGCTGTTAGGAAATTGACATCTTTAGAGAATATCTATCTTATTTCCTTTCAGTAAATGTAGTACGTTCCGCTTCTAAATTTTCCCACAAACGGCTTAAACTTACACATGTAGTTTCATGTCAGATTAAATACGTTGGTGAGTTTGCTTCTCGTTGTAACTATAACTTTATACATTACATGTATCGTCCAGTTTTTTTTTTCTCTGTTGGAGAATAAATATTTTTCTACTTAAACGGCCTCTATTCCAGTGTTTAGGTATGTGTTAAATACAATTCAGGAAATATATTATTGTTCGCCTTTACATTTCAGAATTCAAAATCTCAATTTGAGCCAGTAATATAATTGATAATCTAATCGAAAACTGTCGCTAATAATAATATTTAGTCATCTTTGAGTGAAATTTTTCTTTTCCTTGTATATTAATTATTCCTATTTTTAGAATCCTTGTCGAACACAAAATGACGATTTTCTTTCACATATACTAGTGTTTGAAAGAACAAAGATTAACATTTTTAATTAATGGATATGAGGCTTCATTTGTACGCAGTTTCTCGATTACACATTTTTTAAAATTATAGCTACACTGCTCAGTCCGATTTAATTGCTTACACCAGTACGATATGTAAGTTAATTACTAATAATATTTTGCATTTAATATTACTTTACTATTATTATGAAATAAATATTCGTGTGTAAGATGAGTATTTATCTAGTTTGAAAATATGGATATAATTATGTTCACCCCGGTATATGGACAAAAATTAATAGTTAGTCTTATGATTTATGTCTCTGCTATATTACCTTTACTATAATATACCTCAAAACAGAAAATACACTTCTTTCCTAAGATTCTAATCTTAGAATTTTTTAAACAATACTCTTAACTGAGTTTCTATATTTCAGCCACACAGAGGTTCCTTAATATATAGCTCTGCAAAACACATTTTATTGACATACTGAAAATAAGATAGAGAAAATGGCATAAATTACTATACACAAAACAACACGTAGTAAAGGAGCTAATGCAAGTATTTTTATTTTTCCTGAATTATTATACGTGTAATGTTACATATTGCATGTGATTAAACATTTTACGTATGTGCTTCAATATACCATTATTGGTAACAATAAAACGCGATAAATAGTATAGATTTCTTTAATTATTGGAAATGATGGTAAGGCTTGTATGCAACGTATAAGTATTTAAAAGGATAAAGGTTTTACAATGCATTGATGATGAACCAGTATAAACATTTCCTCATTCTGAGTTAAATCAAGTTGAAAATATTCTTTGAGACAGATTAGTAATTGTTTGGGAGAATATTTTAGTCCGTATTTGTATACATAGGAATGATATATAATATGATAAACAACTTAGGAAACGATAAGGTAAAAAGTCTCATATTCTGCGTTATGACCAAGTTAAATTAACTGCCAAATAATAAAAGGTAATCTTCTTAAACAACACATCAGATTATTACATATTTCACACCTATATGTTAAACGGAATTACAGGGTACCACATTTGTTATTCATTATTGCACACTAAGGACGTTATTGTATTGCAATATTCCAAATTGTAAAGGGAATTTTATTATTATTATTATTATTATTATTATTATAAGGAACTGAGACTGACGGAATATACATACATTATTATTATGATAATGATATCACGCAATTCGAATTTGCAGACACAAAGAGAAAATGCTTTATTTAAAAATGACTCTTTTGTTGAAGGTATTTACATGTTTAGACAAGTTACATATTGTTGTCCTTACATGTTTGTTTTTTGAAATTTACATGGAATTGATATACAAAACTGTTCCGGAAATAAACATATCTGAAATTTGCAAAATACATTATAATTACGTTACATGCTTGTTTTTTTAAATTTACATGGAATTGACCTACAAAACTCTTCCGGAAATAAACATATCTGAAATTTACAAGACACATTATAATTACGTTGTTCCTACAGCTTATAATTACAAATACCTTAAGTTATTGCTGTAATATTCCTCAAGCATAGGGAATCTTGGACATTTTCTCAAATACGATAATTTGTCAGTGTTACAAAATCTATGCTTGTTCATAATACATAAACAAAGTGTAATGCGAACCATATTTTCTAACTTTGGGCTAAATTTAAAAGAGAAATGAAATATTACTATGCGATCCAATGCAATGACACATTCCAAACAAGCTATAGTTGTTATGTTCAAGAACAAATCCGAAATTAAGCTAAGACCATACTGTTCTGAAGCTGAATGTCGATCCATTAGAACTAATAATTAAACTTCATTGGAAATGTCGCTTACCAGTACGTTCGCCAAACGGCTCATATGTAGGGGGTTTGAGATACAAAATCAATAAAAAACTGGAGTTAAAATATTGGTATATCGTAGAGGATAAAACTACTTAGATGTGATCTTTAAGGACGTTCTCAAAATATTATATTTCGAAAAGGTAAGAGTTTCACACCCTTAATAAGTCTCTTTTCTTTTAATTGGAAGTACGTCATATCAGAGACGCAGTATTCAACACTAAGCTACTTTAGATATTCGTTGTAAGGCTGGTATCACTCGATTTGTTACATTTATTAATTCCTTCAAACTTTGAAGGTTTCTGATGCTGTTGAGTTTTTCTGCTTGCCGTATCGACTATAAATGTGTAAACCCTTTCTGAATCTGACTCATCCTGTCCCACCAACGAGTACTTTCAAGAGATCTGAAGATACTTGGTCAAGATATCAAAGAACATTTCCAAAAAGGGATTACAGATCTTCCCCGGATACCCATCTGGTCTCACCATTGAGATGAGCATCAAGCACCCAGAAGATCGGATGTTTCGTTTAGACATTCTCTCGGACATCCAGATGTTTGCTCAGACCGCGATACACAAACATATCAGTCACACATTCAAAGAAAACACATGCAATAGAATAACACTATGCTCACTTATTAAATGCACTATGCGTAAAAATGTAAAATGTAACAATCACAACACTAGGCACTGATTTGCATGTAAACACTTAACTATTTCCACGAAGATAAAATTACAATTTACGTTTCGCGTGTAAGTAGCCCTTTACTTTTGTATGCAGATGTAGATGAAATATGTTTGAAGGTTCACTACAAACACTTTTCTCACACCACTCGCTAATGCACGTGTGGGTTAACACTAAAGTAATCACATGACGTAAGTTCCTGGCTGGTGCGAGAAAACTCCGTATCCTGCAGAACACATTAAGTGTTCACAATATAGAATTAGTACACTGGAGGAGCTTTTTCTACTTCTACGCACAGGGTTAGCGAACCCGGGACTTCACTAGGTGAGGGCTAGCCGTGATACCAGTCCTAGATTGGCTATGACACGTGTGCCCTTTTACTTACTTGTATGGCGAATTTCACGAACGTACTCGCCGAAATCGACGCATGGAGAAAACTCTCAGAGTTCAGGTGTTCTGGCTGTGAGATGGGTTGACCAACTGTTCAAGTCGGCAGTTCATTCTCAAATGTAATTAGGTTAAGCCACCTGTATGAATATGCAAATTAAATGTGGAAAGAATTTGCATTATTTCAAAGTTCACTGGTACTGTGATCAGTCACTACAACAAAACAAGCTGAAGTTTCTGTGTTAATAATATCCAATCCAGCTGTTCCATAAGGTGAATAGATCCTTTTAAGTGACTTATGCAGTTGGATTTACTCATCTTCCGTTTCTTCGTATGAAGAAATTCTTGTTGTCTTCCTGTGTTGAATATCCCACGTTGTTCTCCAATGTTGAGTTGCTTAGGATAATAGGGAGTGTTTCACTATACACGGTGTGAGGAAAACGAGACATGGTTTGAACATCTTGGGAGAACTGTTATTTTCCTTTTTCTCGAACTGCGTAGAAAGTGTCCATAAGGAGTATTTAAACTCTTATTCTTGAAAAATGATTTTAGTAGTTCGTGAAATGTTTTAAGTATTTAGATTCGATCACTTTGTATTGTATAATGTACACACACAATAACTATTCGTAAATATTTTAACTTCAAAAGTTATCATGAATCATTTCAATAAGTCAGTAAAAATTCTCCTCTTACACGATACTTTTATATGTATTTAGAACATTAAAACATAATGAATATGCAAATAGCAAAAATTTAAAACGTATTAAGCTATTGAAAGTATCGTTATAGTTCACTATTGCTATAATATAATCGAGGAATGTAAAAGTTTTGATAATATAAAGTAAATGAAAATATAAATACTGTCTATTGGTAATATAGAGACAAAAGTAACGTTTCCACCTGTATGTCACTCTTCTCTTTTTTGAATAAAGTTAGTACTATGTGTTGTTTGGAGAAGAAAACGAAAAATCTTTTTTCCAAAAAAATAAAAATAAACTTAATTGTCAAAGCTGACATCCATAGTAAATTACACGAACAAAAATGAATCTGCATATCAAGAAATTGTGATCAAGCTAACTTGTCTCAAGGAAACCTGATATGCAATAAGGTCAAGGTAATCTCTATTTGCCATGCGAAAGATCGAGACTTGATTCAACAATGCCCGAAACAAACATGATTTCATTCTCAAAGTTATTGTTATTAGCGTAAGCCTAGAATAATGTTTGTTATTCGCTTTCAAAATACATAACAATAATAGGATTACCAGAATATATGGTTATTCTCTGTAAAAGATTCATTAACAAGACGTTGGAAACTATAAAACGTAGATACGTGTTTTTCAAAGGTTTAAATGAGAGTAGCTGACATAACATGTTACTTAGTACAAACGTTCCTGAAAATAAGTGAACATTACGGCATGTACTGACCAAGACAATAGGTGGTGAAATGTACGATACACGTACACACAAAATGCAATCGACAGCTGCGATGCAAAACTAGTGGAACATCAACAACATACAGACATTCAGTTTTCCATCTACGAAATATATGTGTAAATACACAAGAATCAAATACTGTCCTAGCATAAGAATATGCTTTTACAAGATAAAATACATAAGATTTAATTAAGAAAAACATATAATATAAATTATAGTCAAAGACATAAACTTCCTGGTTGTGACTGAAACATTAAAACTAAATTCCATACACGACAGTTATGGTAAACTTTCTTAAGCTTCTTCGATACAAGAGATATTGAAAACATTCTTACCAAAGCATTAAAATTCGAAGTCATCGAGCATGTTTGATAGTTAACTGAAAGCGATATTCCTAAAATGTTATACTTTTATGCTGCTGGAAAGAAACATAATAAGTTTATCTTTATGGAATTATCTAGTTCCTTAAACTGTTTTTAAAACATACTATAACTAAAAATAAAACTTTCACAAAATTAATATGAAAACACATTGCAACATATTAGCATACTAGTACACATAATATAATTACGATTCATAAACACTAAGATATTGACTGGGATATTACTGGACTACAAAATACACTAAAATGCTTAACCAAAGAATACACATGCTTAGTTACGGATTACTGTGAAGGAAGAAAATAAAGAAAACTATATTTTACTAATGATGGTAAAACACAGTTAGCTACAGAATACCCAATCGTTTGACCAAGTCAATTTTGCAATAGAACTGCAATTCTATGAAATTTTGCGTCCCTGTAAAATAAGTATATTTCTATACCATATCCCACCCGAACAACTTTCTCTACGATCAGAAAGATTTCTGAAGAAGACTAAAAGAACGTTAATCGAAAATTACAAGAAAATATAAAAATCAAACATATTTCCACACATATATAAATATGGGAGAAATACTTCCGTTTACCATGATAATATCTGTTCATATAGTTCCTTCTAAAATAAAATGTTACTATTTATTTCGATGAATATGCTATTCACACACGACGTTCCTACACATACTCATAACCAACAAGAAAATGCCTGTTACCACCCTTTCCAAGCTATTTCCTATCGAACAAAAATATATCATGTCGTATCCTAGGAATTCAAGACAAATGTAAAGTCAAATTCGGGTACGACGTAAATGTGATTTAACGAAATTAGAGAAAACATGTGAAAATAAAAACCAAAAACTAAGATTAATACTAAGTAAGAAATCAGTTATGAGATTCATTATAATTATAAACTTTAATATAATACGCATTAGAGTTAAATGTTAAAGTTCAATCAAAATTGGACAAATATATAATTGACAAAGGCTAATATTTTTCTTATCCTCTGCATCTCAAAATATATGTAGAAATGATTATAAAAATAAAATTTAACATTAAGTGTAAGTTACACGTAATAACATATTTAAGAATTTAGAAAGTTGCAGAGGATTTGAAAAATAATTTTAAAATTTAAAACACTTAATGACAAGATGTATTATAAAACCAAAATGTCCTTCCACTAGATAGGGGTGCGGAAGCACGCCACGTGCTTCAAATCGCTTTTGGACATAACGATTCCCTTACGCATGTAATGTGTGATATTGTTTCCTGAAAGTCTTAAAATCTAACATCGGAAATTGATGATTAAGGAAAGAAAACTGAAGGTAAATTAATAGTAAAGTTTGTAATATTAGCACTCACATAGCTACTTCATGAGTGAAGTACTAAATGTAGACAAAATATTAAAGGGTCAATAAATTATACTGTCTCTTCTTCGTATACGTAAACACAGGTGGTCGAAAATTCCAGTTGTTGCTTTATCATAACAAAAGAAAGGAAAACGTATTTTATGTTTATTACGTAACAGTTGAAAGTCTAGAAGCAAACAGAAAGATTAGAAGAAATGGGTAGTTTTTTTTCTTTGATCTTCGTCATCAAAGACTGAAGATAAAATCAAGTTCACTTACCTAGTTTTTTATGTGTCAACTTAATTTAAAAAACAAATAAAGTACGTCGCCTTCCTGAACGAAAAGCCTATATCAATATCTCTGAGACAGCTGAAACTTCACAAATAATTAGTACGCCATTTTGTATTTTGAAAAAACCCCGCCGTCACTTCAGGAACGGCTGAAACCTGAAAATTTATACTCAACCTCCGGCCATGTCAATTTCTCAAAGAAATTCTCAATACCATTTGCTATGGCTGAAACCTGGAGACTCGTGCTAAGAAATCTTCCGCCATATTGATTTCTAGAAATCCATCATAGACTGTAGCAATTTTGCTAAAAAAAATTCTAATAGTTATGTTTATGTGGAAGTCTCTGTTACCTTTTCGTTTTTCTTTTTCTAAAGTTAGTATTTCTATTTTATGGTTACAGTTATTTTGTCTATTCCTAAAATAATTACTACTACGTACAGATCTATTCTTTACGTTATCACGAAAATTACAACTCCAATACTGTTTTCTATACCTCTGATTACCTGATCGTTATTTACGATTCCTACTGTTTCTGTTAATTTTTTAGGAGCGGCCTTAGTTCTGTTTCCTCTTAAGCTACGTGTGGTTTACAAGCTGATTTTGATATATTTCCTTATTATCCTCATTATACGAATTGTTTCGTTGAATACTTTGCAAATTGGGATGTTGCCTATTGTTATAATTATTACCCGATTGAGAATTTCTCTGTGTGGTTTGTGATAGGAACTGCTTTAATGCGCATACGACTTCAGTCATATACAGCCTGCACTTCAGAATTTTGATATACTACTATTAGTGGTGTCATTGGATTCTGAATAAACAGATTCATTAACACGTCTATTACAAGGTTGATTCAAAATGCCTATCTCGGATTCGGATTCATATTCCTGTATTTTATTTTTATTAGGAGTATGTCTCTGTAATCGGGGTTCAAATTCCTGTATTTCATATTCAGTAAGAATATCTGTCTGTAATTCGGGTTCAGATTCCTGTGTTCTGTTTTTAGCGCTCTCTATTTTTTCGTTGTTACCACGAATCTCGTCTCCTATAGCGTCTACCTTCTGACCTAACTCAGTCTGCAAATCGACAAAATTCTCTTCTTTTTTTGTCTGCTTTTTGTGAACGTATATCCAGCTTAGTAGCCAAGTCTACTTCTTCGTGTGCCATCTTGGACAAAAAGTAAACTTAAAACGTATAGCTGGAATAAACTGAAAGCAATTTATTTTAAATTTCAGGTTCTAAGCTGAAAGAAATGGTATACTAAATTATTAATCTTATGTTATTCGATCACCGGTGGTCTGGACTCGTATCACTAGTTCTGGCGGTATATCCTGTTTCAAGGGAACATTTATTCTATAATGGTAATTGTTCGAGAATCAACTATCTCGACTCGCTTTTTTCTGGATGTCGTTATCCTATAAGCCTATTCTATATCTGTTCGAAAACCAACGATCTCCATTCGAGTCTCTGCTCGGGCGCTATTTATTCTGTAACCGTTTTCCGGATCTAACCCCTGGTGTGCCACCAACCAGTACTTTCAGGAGACCAATACTTACGTGGTTAAAACATATAAGAACATTTCTAGAAAATATTACAGAACTTTTATCGGATCGCCCTCCGGTCTGAACAATGAGATGAGGATGAAGTACCGAGAACTTGAAATGCCTCGTCTAGAAATCCTCTCGGACATCCAGATGATCGCAGAAACCACGACATGCAAAAATATCATTCACACATGCAAAGAAAACACGTTGAATAGAATAATACTACGCTTATTTATTAAATGTACTATGCGGGAAAATGTAGAAGAAAATCAATCACAAATCTAGACACTAATATGGATGTGAACACTTAAATATTTCCACAAACATAAAATTACACTTGACGTATCGAGAGATAATAGTTCTTTACTTTTGTATCACAAAAAAAGATGTGGGTGAAATATGTTTGAGGGTTTACCAGAAACACTTTTCTCACCCACTCACTAATGGACGTGTGTGTTAACACTGAAGTAAACACACGACATACGTTCCTGGCTGGTGCGAGAAAAATCCGTATCCTGCAGGACACATAAGGTAGTCACAGAAGTAATGTTGAATTAGGATATTGGATGACCCGTTTCCACTTATACGCACAGGGTTACCGGACCCAGGATTTCACTAAGTAAGGGCTAGCCGTGATGCCAGTCCTTGATCGGCTATGAGACGTGTGTGCCTTTACTTACTTGTATGGCGAATTTCACGAACGTATTCACCAAAATCGACGCATGGAAAAAAAACTCTCAGAGTTTAGGTGTTCTGGTTGTGAGCTGGGTTGACCAGCTGGTCAAGTTGGCAGTTCATTTTCAAATGTGATTAAGTTGAGCCACCTGTATGGATTTGCAAATTAAATGCGGAAAAAAATAGGCTAATTCACAGTTCACCGGCAACGATGCAGAATAACACGATAACTAACCGTGAGAACTTCTAGATAAAACTGCCTGAACGATATGGTTGGCACCGTTGAGTCGTTCTTACACCTAGCACTCTGGCGAGGTGGCAGTTGGTCTGCTCTCGCCTGCCACAGTATTTCAATAAATAATTGGAGAAAGCACTTGATTTAGTTCGTAATAACTATAGAACGTAGGATTTGCATTTTAATGTGTAAGGTAGAAACACTGAGAAACCAAGCAACAGAAATACTATTATCATATATGTAGATGAGATAATGAATGTGGTCAGTGTTACTTACTAAATCTTCTCACGGTGAAAAAGTGTTTCAGATATATACAGGGTGTCCATACAGGCCGTTGCAACCCCATATATCTTTAAAACGACTGCAAATATGAGAAAGCGCAATAACACGTCTGTCTATATTTTAAAGAGCTTGAATTTTGAACTATAAATGATCTATCTAGAGATGGGACTTGGATATTTACCCACCGGATAGGTAAATAAAAATTGGGTAAATACCGGTAAATACCTAAATTTTATTTACCCATCCAAAAATGGGTAGTTATTACTAACTGCAAGATTACATAATAAGAAGGCATAGTGGGATCTAAAATAGCAGAATAAGATCTTCCAAATACAAATGTGGTTTAACAAAGAAGCAAACTTGCCACACTGAAAACACATAATTTGTATCTGGTAACATAGCTTAATCAATTAAATTTCTAATTTAGTTTATCACTGGTGTGGAGTTGAGACTTGTTGAGAGTACACGTGCCTATGACCTTAGTTGAATTTCCTGTTTTCTTTTACTCAGAGAGGGAAACTAACTGAAAATGGACAAAAAGAAAAGTAATGTTAGAAGTGCTTATAAAGTACGAAGTGATAAATCTATAAACTACAAGTATTGTGGTAAAAATTATAAACACTCAAATGTGAATAAAATGTCAGAACATGTGAATAAATGTTTCAAGTGTCCTGAACGTATGAAGAAAACAATTTTAATAGGTTTACAAGGGAGAAGTTTGTCTAATTGTTGCAAAAATACTGGGATGGAACGAGTGATGGAAATGAAAGTGAAACACCTACGTCAAGATGTATCGTGGGGAAACTTCTTAAATTAAACAGGCATCAAAGTTTTATCAGCCACCCACGTCAGTAAAGAGTTACCAATGATCTAATTGGTAAGTACCAATAAGAGCATTGGTAACTCTTTAGTGACGAGGGTGCCTGATAAAACTTTGATGCCAGTTTCATATATGAAGAGTTCATCCACGAATGAACACAGTTCGTGTAGTAGCATTGCCACTTTTATGGATACAATGACTGCTGATGAAAACGTAAGTACAGACACACGCACACACACAGTAACACAAACTCACACACACACACACACACACACATATATATATATATATATATATATATATATATATATATATATATATATATAGCATAACATATGTAAGTTAATGAGTTAATCAGCTCACATGCACATATCATGTTACTTTTTAGGTTGAGCGATAAGGGAGTAGTTTACTTGCCTGCAGTGTCTATAAGTTGTCTGAAAATTCAGATAAAAATTGCAAATGGCAAAGGACAGTTAACTACTTGTGTAATTAATTCAACAATTATCTTCTTATATGTGATATTGCACTTACACTAGCACAGCGCAAGCGTTTTCTACTAGTGTACAAGTAATTTTATTTCATATAATTCCACGCCTTGCCGTATGACCGTGTAAAACGAATCAGAAAACGAGGGCTGAAAAGGGGTTGGTAAAACACATTACAAGTATTTTCAAACAGACTATAGTTTGTAAAATAATGGCCAAATAAGTTAAAAAGAGAAGAAATGGTAGAGAGTTATGAAAACAAATCGACAGCATACAAGAAAATATTGGTGTGTTTTACTTAAGAAATGTGTGGTACTTGCTGTTTAAGACATGAATCCAAGTTCCCAAGAATTCATGTTATTCAGTATATCAGTAATTTTTATTAGAGCGTTTGATACTAGTAAGTTTCCATCGAAATTAAACGAATGGATTACTTTTAAATAATAGCAATTTCTACGCGGTTCGTTCAGATTTAAATGTGCAGGGAGGACATTCTTAAAGTGAGCTGATACATGGACTATTAATCTTTTAATCTTTACTTTCTGTCAATAAATTGTATATATAAACTTTTTAATTCGCTATTTTGTTACCTGGGTTATTACCTAGCGCAGAGAAACTTCTAAGCATTGATCTTTTTACCTTTATTATATGTATACAATAAATACTGTTATTGAGAAAAATACGTATAATATTTACAAACTTCCCAGGTTGAAAACTGTTACTGGCATTTCCTGCTGGTCCAGCAACATTTCTCATTCCCCATCGAGTATGAGTGTGTATTGGTCCTATTTCCAGTGTGACAGCAATGTATATTTGTATCTGGCAAATGGCATCAGAGTTTTCAGGAGAAATAAGTAAATATTGGTCCTAGTATGGTGTCGAAAAATGACGATTGTGTGGCGAGGACGACAATTGTCAAATGTGACGTCAGAAAGTATGTCTAACACTTGAGAAATAATCTATAAAATATAGAATTGATAAGTTCAAGGGCATAATTTCAAATATTATTTCCCTTTAATAAATATTTTATTTCAAAATCCTATTCCAACCAAACACAATTATACACACAAATGGTTGAATAGTACTCCGTTAAGATCAGGAACTGTTTCCCATTTCTAGATTCCTAGATCAAGTTAACAAATTTCTATAAAGGCAACACGTAACCGTTATATGTGTAGCTGAGTTTTTTGTGATAAATTTGTACCTACCGTGAAATTTGAATGCATGTAGGCCGTATGTGCAGACAACAAATGTATTTATTACCGGAATAGGTTACGATACGTGTTCAACCTTATATTTCCTATTTCAGAAAATATTATATATTTTCTCTTTTCAGGCAAAGTTAAACAGAATACTAGTGAAAGCTACCTCCGTAACTGGAGCGCCATTGTCTATGGTGAACATCACCTCTGGATATATTTCTTGAAGTGGCTAAGACCTTCATTCAAACTTCCAGATAGAAAGTCATTGTCAACTTTGCAACTTGATGCCTGGTTTAATGAAATTCAAACACAGGTGTGTGTAGAGCTACAAGATTTGAGGTATCTAAATCTTCAATGTTACGGTTGGAGTAATGTTAGTAACGAGGGAATAATCAACTTTATTATTGTGAACCTTCATCCAATATTTGTTCAATTTATAAACACGAAAGATAACCGTCATATTGCTGAGTACATTAGAGATCAAGTATTTGAGGTCATTGAAAAATATGACCCCAGCAAGTTCATTTTTCTCCTTCGTGATAATGCAGCAAATATGCAGAAGGCTTTTTCTCTTGTTCAAGAAAAATATCCCCACTATCACGTATAGCACACAGTTGAACCTTGTCTGCAATGATATTCTGAAGTTTTCTTGAATTACATCATTTATGGCAAATATTGTAGACGCCATTAAAACGGTTAAAAATACTCAGATCTTGAATGTACTTTTTCATGCAATTAACAATGAGAAAAAACATTCACACTTCTCTTACTATTCCATGTAAAACTCGCTGTAAAAGTTATTTAAAATCTCTTGAAAGTTTGAAAGCCACAAAGTCACTCTACAGAACCTAGCTGTTCATGAAACCCTGCAAGATATTTATAAAAGACCACAAAGTAAGGTTGCTTGACGACGAGGTTTTCTCGGAGACAGTCGAAAAGCTAATATGTATTTTTTAAGCCAATAATGTCCTGGATAAATATATTAGAATCTGCTGAATGTAACATACACCGAGGTATTCTTGCTGTCAAAGAAATCGAAGAGCAAGTAGAAAGGCTGTGCCCGAATTCCTATTGTCGAAAGCAGAAGAAAAAATATTCTTAATAATTTGAAAAGCAGAAAAGCTACAACACTGTCACGAACTCACTATGCCCCAGCATTGCTAGATCCATCACCACAGGGGTTTGACTTGACTCTAGAACAACATGGAGATGGATTGGAGTTTGTACACAAGGTTGAAGAGAACATGAAATCAGATCTTGTAAACATGATAATGGATTTCGCACATTACAAGGCAAAGGAAGGTTTATGAGGCAAGGAGTTCATTTGAACAAGTTCTAGTGAAATGAACCCAGTGATTTGGAGGCAAGTTTTGTATGGAAGTACCGACCTATCTGAAGTCGCACAGTGGATAACAACAGCACATGTATCTTCAGTCACCATAGAAAGATCCTCCAATACCTTTTCAAAAATTAGCACTAAGTCAAGGAATAGGCTGAATACTTCCAGAGCCGGAAAAATTACATATATAGCTTATAACTGGAAGTTGCTTCATTGAGAACAGAAGTCAAAAGTATCAACACATCATAAAGAGACAGAGAAGATTGTTGAGTAAGAGCTGCAGAAACACTTAGAAAGTAGGTCTAAGTTATCGGGAGATGTTAGTACATCACACTTGAAATGCACCATGGTACCAAGAAACAGTAGAACCCTTGAAGAAGAAAGTGACACTTCTTCCGTATGTGAGATAGATGGAGACATTACCAGCGATGATTCGATATATTCATTCAATGTATCCTATGAATCTGATGAGTAATCTTGGTAGAAATACCATCTTATAACGAGATACAGTTTTGCCCTTATGTGTATAGAATATTTCGAGAACCCTGCTAAGTCCTAAATGTTCTGTAATTGTTTTGTACTTTTATTAGCTTGATGCTGTCAATTGATGTGTTTCAAAACAGAGAAAACTAACTGCATTTTGACCACTTCGAAATTAAAGCATGAAATCATTTGAATTAGGCGTCTGGATCTGATGATACACAATCAGAAACGAATTAAACAAACTGACGTAGCCATCATGTGAAACCCATTTTCCAATGGCATTTTATCTATTGTGTTTACAAGAATGCTAATTTCTCAAAAAACATGAAAATGCAGTACCTCATTCTGGGTTCAAACAGCTCATTTTTAAAATTACAGCTCAACTTTTGATGCCTAGCTAGCAAGTGCAGTGTACGTCTGAAAGTCCTCCATTTACTCCTACCTCTACTACGTTTCATTTGTAGTTATAAAAACATTTACGATGAAAAAAAAATATATTTCAAGTCATTTCAGTTGTAATAACTTGTCGTCCACAATCGCTTACAGAATGTAAATAGAAAGAAAAACACTTATCCACCTTCCATGTACATTTTTAGTTTCTTTATTTGTAGCAAAATAAATGTAGTCTTCTTCAGAGTCATCAGTCCTTAAAAATATGTTCCTGCAGAAACATGCTTCTTTTATGTTACTATTATCAAAACAGGAACGACCACATAACTCATCTCTATTAATGAAAATAATAAATTTATTGCCTTTTGATTTTTGTTGTAGCTTCTACTGGATCTACTATTAATTTTTCGTTATTTTTTGGTAAAGAACTGGTAAAGAACGTCTGTATCTCATATAGGGTTGAAAAGGAAAAAAACCTTTATATTTATTCAAATTTGGGTAAATACGTGGGTATTTACCCAAGTTAAATACCCAAAAAAAAGTTACCGGAAAAAATTCCATCACTAGGTCCCAATCACCACCTATAGGGTACGTGGGGTCAATTTGAAACTTTTAGATAACAAAGGGGTCGAGCAATATACCATTGAAAATGTCTCGACAAGAGAAATATTGTTCCGAACGTTTCTAGTCCCTATGTTTTCCCCATCCAGAATGGCCTGGGTTCACATTTTGTGTCCATAAAGTTCGTTGAAGAGCTTGAATTTTGGCTATAAATGGTACACTCTAAACACAACGTAAAGTACGAAGTGGGTTAACTTGAAAATTTTGAAAAGCAAAGGGGGTAGAGAAAAATATCATTGGAAAGGTCTCGACAAGAGAACGATTTTCTATACCGTTTCAAGTCCCTATGTTGACCCCTTACACAATGACAGGAGTACCGATTTCGTGTCCATAAAATCCTTACAACCTTATATCTTCGAAACGAGTGTAAATATGAGAAAACGCCAAAACAAGTCAATCATTATTTTAAGGGGTTTAAATTTTGAGCTTTAGAAGTTCCACCCAAGGTACTCCCCATATGGGTGTACTAGGAGTCAACTTTAAACTTTTAGATCTATAAAATAATCGAGTAATATATCGTTGAAAGGTTTCGGCAAGAGAAATATTTTGCTACAAGTTTCAATTCCCTATGTTGAACCCATCCCAAATGGTGGAGTTCACATTTCGTGTCCATATATTTCGTAGCCAACCCATGTATCTTCGAAACGACTGCGAATATGAAGAAACGCAAAAAACGGGCTTGCATTTTGATCTATAGAAGGTTTACTCCAGACACCTCTTTAGGGGTACGTCTGCTCAACTTGAAAATTTCAAATTGCAAAGGGGCTTTATATATCGTTGGAATGTTCTCCACAGGAGAGAAATATTTTGCCGAGATTTTGAAGGTCTATGTTTACCCCATCCGAAATGGCACGGTTTACATTTCATATCCATTTACAATTTTAAAGTTGACCCCGGGTACCCCTATGTGGGAGTGTCTGGAGTAAACATTCTATAGATCAAAATTAAAGCACCTTAAAACAATGATGGGCATGTTTATGCGTTTTCTCATATTCGCAGTCATTTCGAAAATACACGGGGTGGCAACAGACTTCATGCACACCGAATGTGAATCCCCTCCATTTTGGAGGGGGACTACATAGGGACTTGAAACTTTTGGCAAAATATTTCCCGTATCGAGACCTTTTCCATGATATAGTACTCGACACTCTTTGCCTTTTAAAAGTTTCAAGTTGACCTCTCCTACCTGTATATGGGGTCTGGGGTTGACCTACTACAGCTCAGAATTCTAACCTATTAAAGCAACGATGAAGATGTTAATGCTTTCTCTCATATTCGCTGTCGTTCTGAAGATAGATAGGATAGAAACGGACTTTATGCACATCCTGTATATGAGTAACAGATGAAAAACTCTTTTTTTCTTGATTCGTGGGAGAGAAATCGAATTGTTAGCAATTCACATCGAAGAAAAGAAATTATTTGCGTCGCAAAAATAAAGTACAAATTGAACAATGATATCTGCCTTTCCAAAATATACAGAGCGTCCACAAAAATTATTTGCATGACTTTGTGATGGTTATAAATGTATTATTCAGTTAATATTCAATTTGTGATCAAGATATGTAAACATTTTCGTGAAATATAACTCGACTTACGTGTTTGCAGTTGCAAAAACATGAGCTAACAATTTCGCGTTTATTACTCCTGAAAATGAGGTATCCAACACAATGATGATTGTCAACAAAGAGCATTTCTATCCTTTTGGAAATGCAGCAGTAAGTTCTTATGGCGAGAATTTAAAGTCCGGTGTACCGAGAGGTACAGTATTTGTGAACTCCAAAACTGATAACAGATTTTGAACTCTATATGGATGATCGTGAGGGGACGACGTAGTTAATTTGGGTTTATTTTGTATTTCTTTACAGATCATCAATCATTATGTGACCCCTCTGGCATGGCATGCTTACAGAATTTCACAGGTATTTATATTACAGGTTTTAACCATATTTCTTTTTAGAAACATTGAATATACATTGGTGGTGAGTTACAAATGATACGTTTCTTATGATTTATATTCAATTGGTTTATTAGATTAATAATTAAACAAACAAGAAGCATTTGACATTTGAATAGGTTTACCTGACGTAAAAAGCTTTGAAGCAGTTCTTTGCTTTTGACAAACACAAGTAACAACCACATTTTTCACATCGGGTCTTTGTTCTGCTGTTACATCCTTCCAGTGTTACATTCTTGGTTATTTGATGTCACCTACTGCTGGTAAATGATCATATCCGTTGTAACACTTATCTGCTGCAGGTCTGTTGGATAGCATGTACCATTTTCTTAAGAATAATCTCCTCTGTGGAGAACAATCTTCCTTAGCATTTGTACAGGATTCTTGCACGACTCTTTTCAAATCCACATCACGTCTATCTATTTCTAGGTTACATTCTGGATCAGATCCGGATTAAGGAGGGGCTTAGAGGGACATAGCTCCGGGCCTCCAGGTGGACAAGGGTCCCCAAATGAACAGGGGCCTCCACTCTGATCAAAATCTGCACTGACTATCTAAAGAGAATCATAAAGATAGAATCAGCGTCATATAATATGACCAAAATGTGAAACATATTCCCTTTACTTTCCTATTGTACTTTCACAGAAATGTGTTAGGTGAAGTCAGCAAGGCCACATATTTTTTTCTAGCGCCGGGCCTCCAGATGGTTTAATCTAGCCCAGTTCTTGATCTATGTCTTCAAGATTTGCAGGCAGTCATTTATCATTGTCCTCGGTGGACACGTTGCTGGTATCTGATTAATCTAACAATTTTATGACGTCAATATAGGACAGTCATACCAAAAAGAGATTACTCTCTAATTTAATAGCTTGGCTGCAAGGTATTACCATTGCGAATGTCAAATGCTATTATTTTTTAATTGCCACACAAGGAACTCATAATCTACTCATTAGACTAAAGAGAAATATTATCTGATCAAATTATTTTCAATTAAATATGTACAAAGTAAACTAAAATGGAAATTAAGGGGTTCCTTTACTACTGTAATACGTTCCTTAAGTGACTCGTGGTAGCCACTAGTTGTGGAGCGATATAAAAGTTTTTGTGCAAAGTTTTTGTGCACTTTATAAATTATAAGTTGTTTCTCAAGCCACTACTTTCTACAAATAAAAATGATCAGATATCTGGCCAGGAAAATTTTGGAGAGGGTAACTCCTCTTTGCAGGAAAGGTGACATAACATTAAAACATTATCCTAAAATTACAGTAAATTTAAATATTTTTATTATGCTATATTTGATGAAAGGGCTCAAGAAGAATCTACTGTTTCTGTCGATCATATTATTTACAAAACGAGAAATAATTTCTAACCTGTACGACCGTGGTACTTGTATTTTTCTTCTAAATTACATGCAATATAACAAACGATTTTACTATATTGTTAACATATTAAATTTGTTCAGATATATAAATCTCAAAATATACTGACATGAAATACTGAAACAACAAAGAGTTACAAAATAAAAATATTTACCTTTACAATCTATGCCGCCTTCAGTTCAGCTGAATGAAACTCTTTAAAGTCCACATGGTTTCCTAAATTGCAACGAAGAGTTAAATTAAATTCGTAATACGGAACTCCCTCAATCGATCGAAGCCGTAATGAGCGTGAAAAATGTAAAATTCTCGTTTGTATAATACAGCACGGTTAGAAAGGGATAACTAGAGTGCAATGAACATGTTTGCCTCGTTTTTAATAGCTTCAGATGAGCCGAGTTCGTTGGTTAAAGCAACACAAAGTTTCATCACATACAGAAAGATGAAAAAAAAAAATAAAATTAAATTGACCGAGTAAAATTTTTGTCTACAATAATTGCATGGTAGGAATGAATATTTGTATCCAGAACGTTTTGTACATGGTGTTACATTCGTTCAAGGAAACTAAAGAACAAAGGTTTATTTAAGCTTATTCAAGAGTAAGCTGTGGATGTAACGATCCTTCAATAAACTCAAAAATAGAAAATAAAATGCACGTTTCTTCTAACACTTGCGTTGGTATATGATTTTGATTGGAAAGCAAAACAGTCATGGAAATCGCAAATAGAGCACAGGTAGGTCGTCAAAAATAGCACAGCTGACGCTGATACTCGTTCTTGATTGAGTGAAGGATGATGCAAAGTGAGTGAACACATATCGACCGAAGATGTTACAAGAGGATGGTGTGTCGGATGCACAAAAGAAGCTTGAGAACAGGACCGACATATTATGCATCACGAGCCAGGTGGCACTCTTTCAACGATATTTTACAACTCACCACACATCCATGGATTATAAGTTGTTTGTATGCTTCGATTGTATGTGACACCAGAAGACATTCGTAAATCTAAAATATGTTTGCTATATTGTGTTATCAACAGTAAAGGGGCTGTTTATAATTTAAAGTTTACAAGAACATATTTTAAAACTTGCCCCTGCATAAAACAGAATGAAACTACTTGTACATTTTTATATTTCTTATGAAGTACAATTAAGATTCGGGAGTTCCAAATGCTTCTTCTAAATAATTTTCATTTCAATAATATCTTATTACTGAACTTCTTAATTTAGACTTTTTGAACTAATCGCGAAATTTTACCGAAAGTAAATTATCCTGTTTCGGAACTAATACCCTTAACCGCAGTAGATAATTAATCTAGCCCAGTTCTTGATCTATGTCTTGAAGATATGCAGGCAGTCATTTATCATTGTCCTCGGTTGACATGTTCCTGGTATCTGATTAATCTAATAATTTTATGACGTCAATATAGGACAGTCATACCAAAAAAACGAGATTACTCTGTAATTTAATACTAATTCACAATAGTCTTAACAAATGCGGGCACCATTATGGGAGGGAAAGAAATGGATGCTAGTAATTTACTACACTGTTGAGAATTCCATGTATGCATGATTGTATGTAATCTATCCTATGCATATTTACCGTGGTTTCTAATGTACCAAATTGTTAGGACTGAATGAAAACTCAATCTGAATTTGCAAAACGGTAAGGAAAGAAAAAATACTGTAACCCACCACTGGTTGAAGCGAGACTGTTGAGTTAGTAGGTGTATGTTAGTAACAACAACACGAATTTATTTCGTTCATTTCACAGGTACAAGAGAGCGCCAAATGTGCGTATATTGTTTCAGTATTAATATCTCTTACGGTTTTCATACAGCCATTATTAATATGCTTGGATGATTAACTCAAGTTTAGCGTAGAATTTGTAAATATATTATTAATCGGAAATTTATTATGAAAGTAAGCATGATAATACGTTCAAACTGTAATACTTTTATTAAATGAACCAAACCACAAATTCGGTGCGCAACAAGACTGAAGTTGAGCACTAGAGCAGCAGATGGGTATTTCAGAAATTATTTTGTAATATATAATTTACAATGTATTTCAGAACTGAGACCTCATAAGGCCTCAACGAAAAGTGAGAAGGATCTTAAGTGTGATTGCCCTCGAAGTTGTCTGGAGTGTAGTATGAACACATTGAAAGTAGCAGGGTAAGTAGTAAGGTATACATAGATACATATTAAAATCAAATACTACAAGAGAATGTATACACAAACGCGGGGATAAAGTAGAAACACAGTAGAGTACTATACAAAATAATAGATTTATGTTTGAAAAATAATACTTTAGTTATTGAGCATTTTCAAAAATTACTGAACCAAATTGCGTAAGAAGTAGAGCTACCAGGGAATCGATAGCGACAAGCGCATAGCTTAAGATAGTTGACCATTATTGGCCAAAAGTCTGACAGTTGCCCACCTTCAAATTTTCCCAAAATAGAAATCCATTTTGTACTTCGGTAAACCTAGCTCATACTCCACTCGAAAGTACACGTTTATAGTACTGTATAAAAATGTGATTGCACCTCTTATTTTACTTGAATGAGTCTATTTTGATTTAGCTATGGAGAACCTATGTTTACCAAAACTTATTTTATATATTTACCATGTCTGACCATTCTTCTGGAATACAAAATAAATCTAGAGAACTTCTTCAACAATCATGGTCAAACTTGGGCAGAACTTACATGGTTAATAATTAGTATAATTATTTTAAATAGAAAAGAAGTACGATATCTAGATCGTGGAAGGTGTACAAATTAGCGATTTCTCCTTTTAACTTTGATCGCGGTAGAATAAAATTATTAAAAAAAAAAAACTTGATTTTCTGCAATCAATTGTGTCTTAAAATACATTATGTGTTTATCCTTAACACCGTACTTAAGCCAGCAATGACTACAGTACACAATAACTTCAGGTTTAAATATTGCTGTATGAAGAGAAATTGGGAACATATAGCTGAAGTTCCATTTTGTAATCGTTTTAGCGTTCTGAAAGTATGTACCAAGCCTATACTCAAAGAAGTACTCGAACTACCTAATTAACAGATAATCTTGATTCTATCATTATTTGATCTGAGGTGAATGTGGTGTGCAACAATTCACCATTTTTTGTATGGTGATTTATTACCATAAGGCTATGAAAATTTAAATCACACCTTGCCAAATCATTGATTTTGTTTAATGTTTAAAGTTAAAACGATAAAATTTTTATTCTCGTTTTAGCCCTGATTCGTTAACATATCAACTTTCGATCAGTAAGTTATAACACTAGACATATTAGCTAATAGTTACTGACCATAACTACCCGCTTTGTTCTTTTAAATTATAAGAATTATGTCTAGATATTGTGTTTATTCTTCTATACATCCGTAAGTTATATTATCAACAATAATTTCTCTATGACAACCTATTAATAACTTCTTTTCTCTTTTAACTGTATGTATGTTCAGTTATTGTGCCTCTGATCATGTGTCGACAAAACAGGTACATATTGATAATACCGTTATAATAACAATATATCGTTGTATAAAATGTCGCCCAGAACGGGAATTTCGTAACAGTATTACAATGAAGGAAAAAACACTGGAAGAAATATTTTCAAACATTCGCTTTTTGAATAGCCCTCGTACTAAATTATTATTACACTAATATAAGTATTTTTCTTCTCTTTTTCTTCTCCATATGTATTAATTCATTCATAACAACATTTTATTTTATTACTAATCACATATCAGAAAAACGTTGATTTATTAAAAATATTGTTTATGGGCCTATTCAAAATTATATCTAACAGGTGACTTACGCAGAGTTTCTAGTTAATTGGTTCTTTTTACATTGAGTGACAACATCCATATACAAATAACATTATTTATAATTAAGATCGTCATCATATCAAATGTCAACAAGATCAGAAGGCAATAATTACACTTAGAAACTTCAATTTAGGATCAATGTCATAAATTTCAGTTTAACACAATCAGATCTCTTTTGAACACGTAAGGTAAAATAAAGATAAACATAACACTCAAAGTTAGTACAAATAAATTAATCACATCATAACATGTTTCACATATATAGGGTTCAAATGAAGTATTCATAACACAATTCGTAACATCCAAAAGAATAGATTAAGGATTGTTATCCAAGCTTAGTTTAGTTAGCACATAAGGGTGGACCAAAGTTTTAACTAGCTTTAGCCTTTTGTTTCTCGTGATTTCCGAAGGTTGCCATACCTTCAGTTCATCAATATTGCGAAATCCTATAGATTTGCCTGTTTTAGCATCAATCAATTCAAACACTTTAGGATTAATTTCCCTAATAAATAGGTAAGGGCCGGCATAGACGTCACGAAACTTATAAATTCGCATTAAGTTAACATTGCTTTGCGGATAAGTTTAAGAAATACCATATCACCAACTTTGATCTGATATTTATTTTCCTGTTCTTGCTCTACCTTTTCAATACGTCACTGAAATTTTTGAAATCGACGAGTTCGAATCATACTTATCAAATGTGAGGGTTTCAAATCCTCTAAATCCCTTAATTTTGTATCAAAATGATGTTCAATAGGATCAATGTATGAGTTCCATTATTTGATGTTTTATCTTGTTCGGAGATGAGTCACAAGGGAGTTTTCTTTTCCTCGACTTAATTTTAGTGGTGTCTTTGAATGCCTGTCCTTAACGGAAGGTAAACTAGCATCGTCTCTGTTTTATTCATCTGCTATCTCCACTTTATCATACTTTATCCAGCTTCTCCAAAGCTTTCCTTTCTATCCTTAATATTTGGCGGTGATCGACATTGGGAAGCTCTGTACTGTGGTTTGAAGTTACGATATCGTGAGTATGAACGTACTGCAAGCCTTCTATTCCATAATCATCAGCTCTATCTAGAAATAGTTCTATCTTAATTCTTCTTTTCTTTCCTTTCAACGGCCTTGAAACATCAAAAATAGTCGACACTGCATACGGTTTCAATTTCCTCAATCCATCTACTCTACGGGACTCCAACTGAGACGCTTTAAAATGAGTCTTACACCTGATTTCTCTTTTTATTCTTACGTATTTCTCCATCTGCTAAAAAGCAATTTTGCAGACTTTCTCATGGGTCTTGGAGACTGAAGGACACTGTCTTACCGAAGTCTGAGTTTGTTTCCGAAACTTTATCACAAAACTTCGTTTTTTTAAAGCAAACACAATTTTGATCAGGTTTGTCATCTTCTGTAACATCACTGTCATTACCTTCGGCAGTGGAAACCAGTTCATCCACAGCGGCTTAATTCAGATGATCATCTGTTTCTGTTGATTTGTTTAACTCACGAGTATCATATGTAACAATTTCCCTAATTTGTGCATTATGCTGAGATGCAGGTTCATTTTGATTACGTATATCTTTTACTTTGGTTAATGCATTGCATCGCACATATTCACTCGTAAAAAGCTTCCTGAAATTCTCATTAGTTCGTCATTCCTTGTCTGATTTTATCGAATGGAATATTCGACAGCATCATGATGGATTTCAGCAGGAACAATTTTTTTTTTCACAGAAGGATAATCTACTTTGTTTACGCAAATCGTCTTTACGTTACAAATATCCCTTTTGTTAAAGGGGGCCGCATCACTTATTTGAGCTTCCATTGTAGTCCTATTGTCATTCTGGTCATCATTCACATTACTATACCCTTGTGCTGGATTCGTTCACTGCTCTGGTAGTTACCAGATCTGTTCATGTGTTAGGTGTTTCTACTTCTTCAAAAGTAGTCTACAAAAGAACTGAAACTTCTTTCACTGGAGGTATAACTCTAGTTTTACTTTCAACACACTTGGCCACCGGACTATCTATTTTCGTAAGTCGTTTACTGTTTTGAATAACTACTGCATTCGCATTGGCATCCTGAGCCTGAGAGGGCGACATGCCACTTCCCAATTGACCTAATAAACCTTAAATATTAACAGCGTCCTTGTTCAGCTCTTGGTTAATCCTTTCCTGAACAGATTTAGCCCGGTTCATCGAAATACCAACCTTTTCAACACTTGCACCTTTACTCATTGTTTTAGTTATTGTTAACAGTGATTTTCTGTCTGTACTTTTCACTATACCTTTTCGATCCTGTACATCTTGAGGTAGTGTAGTTGTCTTCGAAATGTTAAAAGAACCATCAGCATCGGCGCAGCAGTATGAATCCTCTACTGATCCTGTATTGTCTTTCCTATCATCATCTTCGATCGGGAAATTAATCTCTTCATTTGTAAATTTTCGCGTCATATAGTTTGTTATTTTAGTTAGGAAATGTTCTAGCTTTTCATTGTATGCTTTCTGTTGTTGATCAAATATAGCAATTAGTATTTTTAGCTTTTCATCGTTCGCTTTTTGTTGTTGATCGAATTCAGCTTGTTGTTGATCGAAATTAGCAGTTAGTAGTTGACTAATCATATTAAAAAGACAAGAGTGGGAACGTTCAGACACGGTTTCGATATTTTTGGACATGGTTTCATCCAAAGTACACGGTACCTCCTCAATCTCCGCATTTGCATATTGCTAATTCTTTTGATTTTCTTCCCACTTCTCAAAATGGTGAAACCCATAAAAGATATATATGTATGTACATATACCTCGTTCTTACTTGCATTCAGAACTTAAGGTCTTGAGGTCCCCGGTCTACGGCACCAGATAAAACGATAAAATTTTTAATTCCCGTGTTAGCCCTAATTCGTTAACATATCAACTTCAGATCAATAAGTTATAACACTAGACATATTGACTAATAGTTACTGACCATAACTATCCCTTTTGTCCTTTTAAATTATAAGAATTATATCCAGATATTGAGTTTATTCTTCTATTCATCCATAAGTTATATTATCAACAACAATTTCTCTATGACAACCTATTAATTACTTCTTTTCTCTTTTAACTGTATATATGTTCAGTTATTGCGCCTCTGATCATGTGACGACAAAACAGGTACAGATTAATAATACCGTTATTATAACAATATATCGTTGTAATGTCACTAACCTAGAAAATAAATACCTGCAAATTTAATTACTGTATCATTCCTTGTATTTATCTAGAACAAAAATGTATTGCAACATTCTAAATTATAATTCATGTAACGATGTCTGACAGTTTAGAAATTAAAAATGACAAAATCATGATACGTTTAATGTTTCTAATTCCTCAATTCAATCCTCATTCACATAATCCAAATTACCAACGATAGGTATCTACTAGTGACATATTAAAAGTTGAGAGAAAAGTTCAAATTTTGAAAAAAAGGGAAAGAAATGTTAAATTGAAAGAGAAATGTTCTTCAAAAACTAACAAAAAAGGTACAATATATGTAACAGAATAAACTTTGGGATAACATCAAAAGTGTACCTATAAATAATCCTGGTGACCATGATGATCTAGATTCTTAGGTATATAGCTTAGAATGAATTATTAATGAATCTGACGTGTTATTTCAATAAACGCCAATGAAACAAAAGCTACTTGAGAAAGTGCCATTACAGGAAATTATTAGAATATATGAAGATGAAAATTTGAGGGAATATGTAACTCGGACTTTACATAGATTTTCTCAAGTACAAATAAATATAAACCATATATTATCAGACTCCATAAGATAATTTAAATATAGTTATTCGAAAACAAAACTCATTTAACCAAAAATTATCGTAACATTTTATAAGATAATTTAAAACTACAGGAAATTGGAAGGAAATCTCACCGGACCAAAGATTATTACAAGAAGTTGAAAAGAGATTTGAAATGAACAACAAATTGATTGTAATTAGATTGTTTTTGATATTAAAAATCCAGAAGATTTTATAAGGAAGTTTGATTATAAATTTAATGATGGTCTTTGGGAGAAAAAAATTTCAGAAATTGTCAGGAACCATTAAAGAATTGTTTCATAATTTTAAAGAAGCTAACTATTCGTATGATTCAGCAATAAAATTCAAATGAACTCAGCAATAGTTCATTATACGCTTTAAAGACAAAAATCATTCGAATATCATACCATGTGACAAAGAACTAAATATATCAGATAAAGTAGATTGGAATGCAATTTAAAATAATAAAACCCTTTTTGACTTTATTTTTAAAATTATTAATGGATTTTTATGATTAAATAGAACTAGCCAATAGTATTAATTATTTAATTTGATTTCACAATTGTATCTATAAAGTTAACACCCTGTGCAATATTATTATATGTAAGAAATATCTGTGAAATTGATTTCGTTTAAATGATAACTGCCCGTTATTAGAGGAGATATTAATGTTAATTATGAAATAGATGAGTCAATTCTTGTACTTTCTAATTATGTGAATTTCATTTTTCTATCATTTGGCAATATGGTAATCGAAAGAGATTAGACTCTAAGAGAAGAATAAAGCAAAAAGGAATGAGAGGAAATTAGAAGATGACAAACAAATATAAATAATACAAATAGGCGAAGGAGACGGAAAATAAGAATTCAAAAATGGAACGCTAAAACTTCAGCTTTTTTTAAGTTAAAGCCTAAAAGCTAAATTATATAACAAACACATTTGTGAATGATGATTATAAAAATGAAAATGAAATATAAGATTGTTCTCTAAAAATAATAGATGATATTTGATAATGGTAGTAGAATAAGATGGCAACAATGAAGTCAAGTCAAGTGTCAAACGTAGAAAAAAAGGATGAATTATAATGAGTATACTGTTAATCAAATAAAAAAAAATCTCTACAGAGAAAGAAGTATTAAAGGATACTCCCGATTCAGAATAGCCCAATTTAATAATTTATTAAGGAAGGTTATACCAAAATTCACTTATCAGGAAGAGATATTTGGTAAATCGAAACTATAACGTATGCCGAACAAAATAGAAATAGAATAAACGGAATTTAGAAAGGATAACAAAATATTAGGGTTGAAAACAGGAGGATGTAAAACCCAATATTTTCTTAAATACAACTGGAAGTTATCTTATTTTTTTTAAAAAAAATAGGGAAATATTAAAATTACACAATATTAAATTTAGCCCTATTTTTATTTTTACTATATTAAAAATAAAGAAGTATAACTAAAATTTAAAACATCAAAAGATAGAATATTAAAATCCACTATCTGAAAAGACTATATGCAGCATGCTAAGAAACTTAATAGGTAAATTGTAGAATCTAAGATAAAGAATCACAATGGACATTTGATAAAATTAAATCTGCAGAAATTAGGTTAAACAAATGTATATCATTAACAGCTTCGACTTGTATTCACCTTCCTTAATAATATTAAAAAGCAGTAGTTAGCGTTCAATACGAAGATATGTGTTTCTTGTTTTCTATTGAAAGCTTTCTCAAACCAATATAGGATGATCTTCAGAGAACTCCTCAATAAAAAAGATAGTTATTGACTTAGAGAATTATTATTGCCATAGAGTTGAATTTCAGGCAAAGTGAAAATATATAGTGAAGCTTGTAAAACTTAGTAAGATTTCGATTTATACTTATAGTTATGAGAAGAAATTAAATATATATCCACTTCGAATCACAAAAAAGAAGAAAAACATGTGGACTTGTTTTATGTAAACGACAAGAAAAATATTCATTTTTGTTTGATAAACGATTTATCAAGATTAATAACCTCGTAACTTACTAGTCATACAGAAAAATGTACTTTTGTGATATATGCTTAACAATACATTTTAGGAATGGGAAGCAATTACTGAACTATCAATTATATTGCATGGAGCGCAAAATTGTTAGAATAGAACTTCCTAAACCATATTCCAATCAAATACAGTTCCAAAACCTTATCGATCGTCATTACCTCTATTTAAAATATATTCCGATTTCGAATGCACATTAAAAATAGAGTTTATATCTTCTAAAAGTATAAAATATCAAAAGGATCATTTAATGAGCTTCTGTTACTATATTAATATTCAGATGGAGATTATAAAGTCCCTGTTAAATATTTCCGAATAGATACTGCGAAAATATTAGTGTGTTACGGAAAGAAACAATAGAAATTAAGAAAATATGTGGGGTAAATTGGGATGGATAATTTAGTTGAAGATGAGGGATATATATAGCATCCGGCATACATTTCATATGTGTGAGAAAAAATTTAAATTTGTTGCCGAGAGGAGTTGACAAGAAAAATAAATACGTTAAAGAACAAAATATAATTATTCTAAAATAAAGATAATACGAAAGATAAGTTAGACGAATTGAAAACTTATTTAAGGAAATATATGCGTCAGATAAATATAAATGAATCAAGAGTGATATTATGGTCATTTATTAGGAAAGTTTGGAAATAGGACTCATAGCTAATATAATTTAATGTCTAAAATTCTAATTGTTTCCCAGTATTTCTCTACAATGTAAAAGCCTGTGGTACACACTTGGTTATAGGAGAGCTAGCTTATGATACAAAGAAAATTAAACTGATTGGAAATAATGAAGAAAATATACAACATATGTGAACTTTTTAAATGTTAGTTTGTTAGCTGGCTATGAAGTATAACAAAATACTTTGGATAGATTAATAATTACCTGTACCTTGGGCAGAAAGTGCTAATACATGTGCACTATACTTAATAGAATGTTAATTTGATAATAACAAAAGAAGAATGTTTTTGAGATATGTAAATGATTATTATGGGATAGTGGTTACTATGTAAAAAAATATTATTATGGATACATAGTCAGCAAGTTTGTGTGCTTGACAGTTTGAAGGAAAATATATTATAAAGTATATCAGCTAATAAATCATTTTAGCCACGTTCATCGACGTTATCATTTTAACAGAAAAGGTGAGAATAATGCTATATAATTATTAAAGATAATTTTTACATGCAAATTAATACTACCACTCAATATTTGTATATCTTACTTAGACGGACCAGGTTGACGACTACCCTTGGTGAGTCGTTATAAAAATTTTGGTTTACCTCACCCGGGACATTTCATAAATTCTATACCCCGAAGTAAAGTAAGGGTGAATTTACTTTTACAATTAATTTAATGAATACAAATTTGACCATATTGAGAAGTGGTAGAATAATCATAAGGAAAATGGACACTGAAATAATGGAGAATGAATCCACTAATAGTGACAACGGTGAACCTAGTGTGACCTCAAGAATGACATCGGAAGACCGAATCTTGCTAGTTTTACAGCAGCAATTGAGTCAGATGTCTACCGAATTAAAGCAGACGATGAAGCATAACTCTGAAGAATTAAGTAGACGAATAGAACAGAAGTCTGCTGAATCTAACAAGCAATACGAAGAATTAAGTAGACGAATAGAACAGAAGTCTGCTGAATCTAACAAGCAATACGAAGAATTAAAGCAGACGATAGAACAGAAGATGGAACAGAAGTCGGATGAAACGAAACAATTAATTATTCAGACGATGAGCGATATTACCTCGCAATTCGAGGAAAAGTTAAAAGGGATATCGGAGGAATGCCAAGGTAATCACAACCATCTGAGCCAAGGAATCAGTGATATAAAAAAAGATTTAGAAGTAACCGAATCTTCTGTGCAACAACAAAAAATCCAGGTCATCAATAATGCTAACAACATACGAGCAAATACGCAGTCGATAGCTACGTTACAGGAAGAAATTAGAATGCTACAGGTTAAGGACAACACATACCATAATAACATGTGTAGTGATCGCATGGAGTTTCCCCACTCACCAGAGATGAACTCGCCTTCGCCGGTGTCTGATGATGATATTATATTGGAAGAAATACATCCAAAGAGTACAGATGGGCGAAACATAGATGGTGTAACGACACATCATGTTATGGATAAGAACTATCACCCAATAAGTACACGGAATGATAAAAGGAAGGTAAAATTAAGTGTTAAGATGAGTGAAATTCGAGCTATGAGCAAATTCAGTGGTAAGTGTAACGAGAATGCTACTTCTTTCTTAGAGAAATTCCAGGACGAATGCAATATTATGTGTATAGATAGATCACAATATATGAAATTAATTCCTCATGTATTACTCCCACCTTGTTCATTATGGTTTAAAGCTGTACGTGATCACATCAATATATATGATGAATTCAAAGCGGCACTAATCGCAAATTATGAAAATGACTTTTTGCTTGCGAATAGAGATGCCACCATTAGAAATCAACACTTCAATCCTCGAGTGCATAAATCTATTGTAGAATTTCTTGTAAATACATACAACGAATTAAAGGTCGTTAATCCATTGCAATCGGAATCGAGAATAATCGCATCGATTCGAAATTTGCTTCCATTTAAATTGCAACAGATCTTATTTTCCACACAGTGTATGAGTTTCAACCATTTGTTAATGCTTGTCCAATGCTATGAAACGCAATACCATGCCATGAATCAACAAGCAGGAATGGGTAAAAATAGGAATAATTCAGATCATTTGGTGCCTGTTCGGAATTTAAATATCCGAAGTGTGAATAATACGGAACATAACCTAAGCCGAGTACACTCTAGCAACCAAAATGAGCAAAATAGACCAAGTTATGTAGGGAATCCGCCTAACCCAATTAATCGTAGTAATCCATTTCAGACAGTTATGATAACAGCAGATCATTAGGTGTGTATATTATATATGATGTAGGTAGAACTACAATAGAGTCGCGAAGACTGTCTAATCCGATCTCTGTTTGATATGGTTTTGAAGTTATATTGTTAAAACAAGTAATTTGAAGCACAGTCTAATAAAAAGTTCTCAGCAAATGTCCCTATAATTCCCTACTAGTTGGTATGAGTTCATTAATTCGTTCTCTTTTCCATGACGATAATCAAACTTAGCAATCCATTCGTGGTCTTAGACGAAATGATTTTCTACAATAGCTGGACAAAAAAAAACACGATTCTGCAAGTGGAAAAATGATTCTCAAAGTTGTACGTATTGCACAAGAATGCTCACAAGAAAAGCACTGGATTATATCTATAACCAGCAGCTTCACTTGTTACAGTAGTACATCAGTGTACCTTTGAAATAAGTAAGGTTTGGAAAACTTAGTGAACTGCATCCTAATCAATGCTTCAGCTAACATACGTATACTTTTCAATGATCGCTCATAATTCGATCCATTCAAGACCGACTCTGTTAACGACACTCCAAATACTGAATTCTATACGAAAATGTTTCCTTTTAGGTATTGGGCAAGGTTGTCAACTACTATCTTTGTCATTTGGAAGGATCCCATGAATAAAACAATGTCCTTAAATTCATCTGCTTTGATTAGCTGAATTTTTCTTGAAATACGGTATACTCTGTCGTCACACGTCAGAGTTGTGTATATTGTGGAATATTCTGTTATAGGATGTGCAATTAAAGGGATTTATCCAATGATCTGGTCTGCGGTGATACACAATCTTCTACAAGACAGAATTGAACGAAGACCAGGATAGCATTGTCAACATAGCTGGTAGACAGCTAACTTGCAGTGTTCGTAACTTCGGCAATTCCAACTTGTTGGCAAAATGCCAGATCTTTCCTTTTGATTTTCTCATACTCCAAGACGTTCAATTTCTCCAACCATTTTGATACACTATAACCTTCCGGTAATTTTGGTTTTGCAGGTTTCATTAAGTTTTCCACTTTCTGGCACAGCAACTTTACTTTCAGGAAGTTAGTTCCATGCTTCAAATTTGTTTCAGACAAATTTGGTTTGTATGATGGTGATCTGGTTGAAATTACTGTAATATGAATACGTGCCGTGACTCTTTGCATACCAGATAGGTTCGCTTCATCATGATCAAAATTATCACGGCCCCAACAGTACTTTTCCGGATCTAATTGTCTACGCAGATTAACTTTATCATTGTTGATGTCGACGATGAAGTTAGCTAAATCCTTATGATGTTTCATAACTTCATCATAGCTAACTGACATACCAAGATGCTTCAAAGTTTTAATAAGAACACTTTTTGCGTTTATGCGATATCGAATATCCGACAGGCAGTAGACAATTCCTTTTTAGAGGTTCGGTTGGATATCTTTCATAACGGAAAATATACTGCTGTTAAAAATGTGGGTCTCGATTCCTCATAGTGATATATGATATTTTGCATTGCAGCGCTGGTATCTAATCAGATATGCAATCATACAACATTTGTGGTAATATAAGTGAGCAGCAAATACACTATGATCATCATTAAGATCATTCGTATGCATGTATATCTCACTCTCAAAATATCGTGTTCCTTAGTTATAGGAACATATTAGCACGATTTATTATATAGATACGGTACTTTGCGTACTCTACACTCTTTTAGCTTGTAGGAATGGCACAGTTAGCGGTGTATTTTGTCATCTCTTATTGCTGAAAATCTCCTGGTGCATCTTGGACATTGTTCAACACAGCCACTTCTTTCTGTTTCTTGTAGATTATCTGTTGATTTTTAATCTCTAAATATCAGCTTCTCTAAAGTTATTCGGTGTGTGTAAGCTTCGTAACATTCATTGATTACATGATACACATATGATTCGTTTGGTCCAATTTCTCTCAGTGGTTTCGACACATGGTAATTTCGAATATAAGCATCTTCTGAATGTTACTTAGTCCATTCTCACTCCTTCCTGGAAAGCACTATTTCCGCGTTTTTGAAACATTATGCATTTTGCATACCTAAAGCATCAATTTCATTAGCTTCCATTGTTTGAGCGACTCCTTCAATTTTCCTAGTCTTGCACAGCACAGTGTCAGTTAATTTTCTACTACCGCTCTTCATTCAAGTTGTAATCCATAATTGGATAGAGATGCCGGTTACTTTCCTGAAGCTCTAATGATAAAAGGATAAGATTTCGCTACATAAAATGAAAATCATGTGAACCGTATTCTTCTTTCTTCTTCCTCTTCTAAGCTCTTTTCGCAGTTAGCTGCTGTCGGTTCTTCAGATCGCTGTTCCCCACTTGTTTCTATCTTGTGTCCTATCTTTTGTGACACCACGCTGCACTACATTGTTCTTTACAAAATCTCCTCACTTTTTCTTTGGCGGCCTCAGGCTCGTTTCCCACTCACGTTTATAACATATACTCAGTGAGCTACATATTTCAATGATTTTCCTCTTACATCCCAAAACCATCTCAGTCTACTTTCTTGCAGTTTTTATACTGGTCTCAGCTTTACCGTTTCTAAATTTTGTCCTTTCGCGACACCGCATACATCCACCCCAGCATCTTCATCTCCGCAACATTCAACATTGTTCCTCTCTCTTCTCGTCGCCCAACATTTCGCCCCGTATTGAAGCTAATTCATCAATATAGCTATTATATATTTTACTTACAGAAAAACAGGATTTATAAGCTGAAAAGCTGTATGCATTTCGAGAAAGAGTCCGGTTGCTGGATACATTTCTGTGTAAGTCTCAGAACAAATTTGGAAATGGTTATGTAGTTGAAAAAATATCAATATTGGGACGAAATGATCGAGAGTGACGCTATATTGGCCGTTATTTTGAAATGAGGCCTATTACACAAAACCTGCCACGCTGCCAAGTGAACACCATCATTTTGTATCATCAGAGAAACTATTAGAATCGTTTCACAGTTACAGTTGACGTACACATCGAAATCCATACAGCTTCATAGCCAGCAAAGGGACTATTGGTAAAAAGTATGGAATAAAGATATGATTTGTAGATTTGTTTACATTTATGTCCAAGACTTTAGCTGAGTTGACGAGTAATTTAAAACTTAAACAATATCGGAAGACATTGAAGTTTTTTCCAAATGATCCACTTGGTCCATATATCACCAAAGATGGTGGTTTCATTTTTAATAATTAGAAGATTGTTTTCCATTATCTACACATATTTAATAACAGATTGACGGAAAAAGAAATCAGAAATGCACCTCATAATTATCATTTAAAAATCTATAGAAAAAAATCCAATGAAGCTAAAAGAGAGCACACTAATTATTATAACCAAGCAGGTGTTCTTCAATTAGCAGATATGTCTGTAAATGTTAGGGATATTTGTTTAAAAGCGTATGCTTTAGATCTTATTTGATATGATACAACACAAGGTTTATCATGGAATTCAACGATACAAATAAAAAAATACAAATATTAACCGATTGGAGTAAAATATTTTATAGAAAGGAGTATAAGACGTGGAATCGCAAAATGTAGTAAGATATGCAAACCAAACACAACTATATTGAGGATTGCACTACAGATAAGTGTTCGACATATTTGTGAAATCTAGATGCGAAGAACTTACGTGGCTGGGCAATAAATCAAAAAAGGCTATCAAAAATTTTAAATGGACTAACCCAAAAATACATATAATGAATATTATAGACTGTTCTGAATCTGGTTATAGATTAGAAGTTGACTTAGAATAGCCGATGCATACATAACAAGCTTTCAGATTTATCATTAGCTCAAGAAAACATGCGTTTACCAAAATTGAAACCATTAAACCAATTAAAGATCTTTATAGTAAAGAAATATTGTTATTTCCTATAGAAACTTGAAGCTATGTATGAGACTTAAAATGGAATTAAAGAAAGTGCATATAATATAAAAGTTTGTGTTGCAAATCTTGTTTTAATAACAGAGATATGGACAAGAGCCGATAGTGAGATTGAGAAAGACTTTAAAAAAACACGGAAGAAATCCGAAGAAACAATCTATGGAATTTGAATTTGGTTTTTAAAGAATAGAAGTAAACGCCAACCAATCTCTATTATGAAGCGTTGGTTCCTGTGACATATATATATATATATATATATATATATATATATATATATATATATATATAAACTAACAAATAAAAATGTCAATATATGTAGGGATGAATGTATTAGAATTATGTCGCTGTAACAGAATCTGTACTGGATTGCCTGTATGTCATCTGCCATTGTTGTATAGAAGAATTGGTTCAGACTCCAGGTGGTGTGTGATGGAAGTAAAAATACGACTAACCAAAAATTGGGCGCAGCTAGTTGCAATGATCATGTACTAATCTGAGTATCTTATTTACTACAACTAATTATCATGAACTCTTATTAATCACTTATTTATTCAGTTAGTAAATTTTGACATAATTTAAATCCCTTACGAATAATGCCGTACTCTTATCTTGAAATTACAAGCAATCGTAACATTAATCTCACTTATTGCAATTATCCAGTTTTCAACAACCATACATTTCATTTCTTCTATTAATCCACGTACATGGCGTAAAGGACTAGTCATTTGTTGCCAACTCTGACATTTCCCACTATTCTATACCCAACTACATTCCCCTCCTTTCTTTTTTCTTTAAACTTTTTATTTCAGCTAAGATTGCACTCGTTTATATTTGACTTTTAAATGTGACCAAATCTTTTCCAACTCCACACAAATTCAAGCCCTTGATATAAACTAAAATTGTAAATACCGGACAATATTGCCATTTGCGATAATATGTGTGAGAGGCCTGTCTCTATTGTACTCAGACTGCCGTAAAATCTCCTCAAGTTTTATATAACTTCTTCCGCGAATGTTTTTTCTTCTTAGTGTGTTAATCGATTTCAACAATGATCTCTGTTCAGATTCATGCGACTGAAAAGTTTCCCTAGCCTCTATTGACTGTTTGGCGTCTATCCGTTTTCAATGTTTCAGTGATAATTCGTGAATTCCTTGAGTCTGAATGGATTTGATTGCCACTTTTTGGTGATGCTCTTTCTTCTCTAATTGATAATTTTGATGTATTTCTTTCTTTTTGTTGACCTCTTCTTTGCGCTTATGTATATTATTTTTCGTTTCCATACTCGAGAGTTGAGTTTCGTGAACTATTATATCTTCTCTTGTTTTCCTATTAGGACTGGCTACCGTTTGCAGTAGGTGCTTTAGATGCATGTCATTTGTAGTTGAAATCAAATTGATAGAGAAGTGTGGTACATTTAGTTTCTTACCATTCCTGGATACTAAACAGGGTTGTTTCTCTGGTTTAGTTGATCTCTCCTGCTGTTGACTTTGTATGTGGTCTATTCCTTGACATACTGGAGTAGATTTGTCCACCATAGGTGATTCCTTAGAAAGGAAAGGACAAACATATGCGAAATGTCTGACATCTGAAACAAAATGTCTATAATTGACATCTGAAACAAAGTTTATTTACTGCAGGACGTATTTTATCACCATGACTGAGGAGACAATATTTACACCGCTTGGCTGAGATGTACGACTTCTGATAACATTGGAAATGCTCATAAGTTTGCCCTTTTTGCTGCAAAATAATTCTTTTCAGGTAACATACATCCCTAACCAAATAACGGATAAGGATATCTCGCTTCTGTAACTCGGATATAATCCATAAGATGTTACCACTAGCGGTACCCGTGCGGTACTTCTAACTTTTTGTGATTCTTGAAACTTACAATCCATCTTCAGTATTCCTGCCCGTGGTTCTTAATACCTCGTCGCCAAATTGATGGAAGTAAAGATAGGACTAACCAAAACTTGGGCGCAGCTAGTTGCAATGATCATGTACTAATCTGAGTATCTAAATTACTACAACTAATTATCATGAACTCTTATTAATCACTTATTTATTCAGTTAGACATAATCTAAATACCCTTACGAATAATGCCGTACTCTTATCTTGAAATCACAAGCAATCGTAACATGAATCTCACTTATTGCAATTACCCAGTTTTCAACAACCACACATTTCATTCACTTCTATTACTCTACGTACATGGCATAAAGCACTAGTCATTTGTTGCCAACTCTGATATTCCCCACTATTCAATACCATACAGTGTGGACGTTTGCGCCCCGCAGTGCTATTCGCAAATGGTCACTGAGGTATGAAGCATAGTTTGCAGCATTGATGTGAAAGCCCGGCGGAACTTGATGTGACTGGAAAATGCCTTCGTGGTCGTATGACATTATCATCATCACCGTCAATTTTGCTGGATCTTACATAAGCTTTTTTGGCCGTGGAGATTCTAGGTGGTACCATTCACTCCACTGACGTTTCAATTCAGGCTGGTAGGATTTTCCCCTCGTTTCGTCACTTTCAATAATGCGGTGCAAGAAATCATTACTTTCCTCATTGTATCGCTGAAGGTGTAGGCGCGCATATTCCCATCTATGTCACTTTTGAACCTCGGTCAGAGCATGGAGTACCTATATGGCTGCAATTTTCCGCATGCCAAGATCTTCTATTAGCATGCGGAACACTACGGAAGAACTGTTCAGCTCCTGCGCCAATTCACTACAAGTCCAGCGCCGATTACCGCAATGCAGTGTCTTTAGTCTTGCCAAATAAATTTGGTCCGTAGCAGTTTGCATATGCTCCGCACCGTACATTTGGTCTGTCGACTGTCGTCCCGCCTGAAATGGTGCAACCCGTCTCACCACATTTCGATTCGGTAGAGCAGCTTCACGTCCCAGCATTTCGTCCTCGTGCTCCTTGGAATTTTATGAACACACGCTGTTCTCCACGTGTGAACATTGGTTTAGCGTTGTATTTCACACAACAATCACTTTAAGAAGGTTTACTCGCCACACAAATAATAATATGGGACGGCAGCAGCATTGAACTGAATCGTAGAAATCCACGAAACACACTACGTTCATCATTTGTCTTTTCCCACACGACACTCCAATCGTAGCCATGTTGCCAGTTCGAGTTAAATAACTCTCCTAAATAATGATATTATTTAGGTAGAAGCTCTGCGAGTTGGAAACATTTTGATAAAACGTAAATAAACTTCAACTGCAATTGGTTCTTTCTCTGTGATTATCAGTATATTTCAAAGTGTTTCTTAAACTTGCTTCCTGTAGCTGATTATCATAAGTTTGTTGAACTTGAACGCCACTTCATGTAGAATAGTTTATAAGTTAATTATAGACATATTATATGTTTTGTAATGTCTTTTTTGAAAATAAGCAATAAATTGATATTTGTATTTAAAAGGCCCCATTATAGTACCACTGTTTTAAAATATCTCAACGGCAACATCCTTTGGGACAATCCTCAAGACAGACCTGATAAACTATAGTTAAATTTCTTTCTGTATCAATATTATGTAACTGAATGTTGATTTTATGTAGATATAAAGTTTGTGTATTGCTAAGTACTGATGTTGTATATATATTTATATATCTTTCACAAATACCCTTTTCTGTAATTGGTTCTACCTTGGTGTTTATCATCGTGATTCAAAGTGTTAGTCTCGCTTTATGTATCTTGTTATCATAATCGTGTTGAACGTTGGAATGCTCATCTAGAATGTCTTACAATTCAATTACAAGCTTATCACCTGTTATAAAGCCCCCTTTTTTAATTTAAAGGATTTAATGATATTTAAAATGTAAACACCTCCTTAAAGTACTACTATGTTCGAAAGTTAAACCTGTCTTGAGACGATCTGAAGATGAACTGATACAGTTTAGTTAAAGTTAGTTCCGTACCTAAGTATTTTTCCTCTTTATTAGGAGAATAATGACCAATATGTGAAACATTTGATATGTAGCTTTTCCACTTTATGTTTTACTGTTTCGGTTATCTTGTTCGGAGTATCGTGTTTACATATTTTGTAATGTTCATTACAACTTCAACATCTTACTGTCTTCCTTTCAGTCCAGTGTAAACAAATTACGCAGAAGTAATACTTGTTGTTAGGTAGAATCTTGTTGCAAAACGGGTACTTTTCAAATTTTGAAGGTAGCTTTAATAAATACCTGATTTTCTTTGTCCACGTCTCTTGGCCCTTCTTTCATGTGCAGGTTCAACTGGTAAAGTTTCCACATAACACTATACAAATTGTCTCTTTTTATTTAATACCGTTTTGAGAATTCCAAAAGGTTATACGATTTTTTGCATTCTTGCCACCAATTTTTTTTTTTTCGGAAGTACTTTTTTCGACGAGTTGTTAGGAGGAGTGTTTTTCTTTGCTGACATTTTTTTTATTTTAGAAACATACTCATGACTTGATGTTCTTTGAGTTTTGGGAACTTTACGTTTCCAAACAGATGTATTTGTTCCTCTTATCCTTAGCTTACAAACTAATTTGTTGATCTGACAAACCTCACTCCGAAATGATTCCTTACCCTTACCTTCAACATTTATATCATCAGGGTGAAGAGGCTCTTCATTGACAATAAAACATCTATATTAATCTATCAATGTCTAATACATCACTGACTTCCTGCGAAAAGATAAAAAAGTATGGACAATTTATGTTTCGCAAGATTTTTGCTTGAAAACAGAATTTCTAATAGTTACAAAATAACATATGTTTGGACGTAGTCACAAACGATCTCACCTTTGATGCAAGTTTTCCCCGTTTCGATTCCTGCTAGAACAGGATCGAAAACATGTAAAAGTCATTGAATCTAGAGTGAAGTTTTATCTATATTTCCTTATTCCATACCAAGCGAATGCTAAGATTCATTCATATAGTCCCCAGTTTATTTTCATATTTCTTACTTTCTTCTCAATTTCTTTTCTCTGCGGTATGTACTCGAGACCTAAATCCTCCGAAATACTTTAAAGAATATGACATAAATGTCCAAACATGTGCATATGATGCCCGGTTTATTGTATATTGTATAATGAGAGTGATACATCTTTCCACTCATCTTTATGTTCTTCCAATTCAAGCCCGTCGCTTTCAAAATCTTCATTGTGCAATGTATAATAGTGTGGCTAATGTTCAAACATAGTCCAAAAATGTGACAGTTCCTATTTCTAAGGTCGTTTTGTGCGTAACAATAAAAATCAACTTTTATCCTAATCCTAATATAACCCTTATCCTAATGTAATATAAAGAGCTAATTTTCTTATGTTGCATCATAAATGAAATATATAATGCATATTCTTAGTACTTATCACATGTGGTAGCACTTCAGGGATAATTGAAATTGTAGGTAATCTGAACACTTGCTGAAAATATTACAACTAAATTTAAAGTTCTTCCTTTCCTTCCTTTTTTGAAACAAAAGTAAGCAATTACAATAATTGTTGATAAACTTATGTTTTCTCATTATATTTCATTCATTTGTGGCGGATCATATCCAATAGTGTGTTGTGTTGCATTTAGTGTAAAGCATGTCTGAACATTCAGAAAACTAAATAATATAAGCTACATGATTTTTCCCTCAGTAACAACAATATTGTTGCTGTTGATGATCTTGATTCTTGTCGGCTTCAAAATACAACTACAGTAAGTCATAAAATGCAACAATATTTATTGACTTTATTGAGAGATAATGTGTCTCAAGTACGACTTGCAATATTATGATCTCAAATACTGACAACGAAACGAGGAATAAGTGCATTTATGTCTCATAAAAACTTTGACTGGGTTTACTTTACCCATTATTGTTTCCGAAACTATCTGTATGTGGTCCGAATCAATTTACTATTAATAGGAAGATAGTAATGTAAGTCAAAAAAACGTGTTAATTCAAGTAACCATAAAAGGAACTAAGCATCCTTTACCTTCGAGGCCCACAACAATTTCGGTGACAAAGTACTAAGAAAAGCGTTTTCTTCGAAATAACATCGATTTTGTAAAGTGAAATCCTTGATCTCCTTTAACTGTGTTTTTGTTCCTTAGAAATATGCTACATTATGGATATAGTATTCGATACTAAGGTACTTCCGTACAGCATTGAGACTTTCATTTAACTGACGTTTCTATTGTCGTAGTGCTTTGGAAATTGTGAATTTTAAGAATATTTCTCATATTGATGTATGCTTAGTTTGTAACACGGAGTACGAAATGGTGAATTTTAAGGTCTACACCTATGTTTGTTTAACACGTAGATTTTAAATTATTAGTATAGCATTAAGAATTAAAACTTATAACTTACAGTATGTTGGTTTGAATTCCAAAGGACCCCTAACTATAAGAATGATACTTGTATGTTGTCAAGTCGTCAAATGGCTTCCCGTTTTAAAATTACAAGGATATTTCATGGAAAAATAGTTATGTTACATATATATAAAAGAAGAATTATAACTTTATAGTTCAAAGAAAGAAAATTAATTGGAAAATTGGATAATGTAATCTTCAATGACCTTACGTGTGATGCTTTTCTCGCATCCGTATATTGCAGATGATGAGAGAAATGAGAGAAAACATAGAGTTCAAACTTTATAACCACTTAATCTTTTTCTTATGAATTGCATACTATTATTTTTAATATATGCTGTTTAGAAACTTACCAGAGAAACGCTTTACAATCAGAAAATCACACGATATTTCTAATATAACAATGTAAGTATTACTGTTGCTGTTAATGGATCTGTCCTTTGCACAGAAATAGATGTAAGTTTCTAAACGAAATGAAAATTTACATAACCAAATACTACTGTAGAACTGTATGCAACTAATGAAAAACTGATAAAAGCATTGCATAACGATATGCAGTTAAACATCTTGAAGCAAAATATGAAGATGATCGCATTATTGTAAAATGAAAAATTTAAAATATTCTTCTTTGACTGTTCATCTAAGTCAGTAAGAAAATATGCGTAACTTATGCTCGTTATAATGCCCTTATAATACATTCATACCTTCCTCATACACATATTTATCATAATGATAAATACATTTATTTTATTTTCCACAATCGTGAATTATCACTCGTTTAAATTTATCAAACATTCCCAACCGCAATTAGCCATATAACTCAGTAACTAACAACTCACATACAGAATACTATTCAGACTGTATAGATAATGTTGCCAATCTCACTGGTTTAGTTTCGCACTACATGTTATTGTTTACTACTGAAATTGTTTGTTGCAGTAGCAAGCAGTGAAGTATTTTATTACAACAAAACTTGCGTCGATCTCCACTGGCTGAAATTCGATAAAAACTTGTCAGATTTAAGTTAGTATGAACCAAACATTATGAAATTCACTGGTTGACTGGAAGGATTAAAATGAAGGTGATATTCCCGAAGTGCCCAATTCTATTTTATACTTTCACACCAAAATTGCGTATCTTGTTACTATAGTTATTCAGCGAAACATTTTATCATTAACAATATTTAACCATTGTACATAGTACCTACAGCCGTGAAATTCAAGATGAAGTCCGGAAGTGTGTCTCACGGAGAAGAGTTACTAGATCATGCTACAGCACAAGGCTACAATTTGCCTAGCCCAACACTTAACAGTACAAAGGTATGTCTTGCAAAACCTTAATGGATGAGCAAATCGTTCAGATACAAATAAAGTCAAACTGTAGAATATCATAAGCATCACCAAACACATTATGGTAACGACAAAAACATATTCATAACATTTTTGTACTTTGAATAATTTACATGTATGAAATTAAGAAGTAAGCACTTACATTGGTTAATTGTCTTCATTATACGATCTTATTTGTCACAACAGTTCTGGAAGGGTGAAAGAGGGTGACTATGTCCAAATGAAAACAACAATAATAACTAGGAAAGAAAAGCGACGATTGACTGTGATTCGTGGAGCACTAGATATTGCAGGTAAGAGTATAATTGTAATATAGGTATTAAGTACATTTTTCAAGTTAAAACAGAGGTTGGTGCTAGCTAGCATTTTATAAGTTCGTATAGAGGTAAGTCTCCCATCTTAGTCAAATTAATAAATTCATTGGATACCGTTAACTTCTAACGTGTCATATTTACTTCACTTCACAGTAAGTACAATTCTCTGAAAGCCACTATTCTTTAAGTTGATCTAGGTAACATTTTTTTAAAAATAAAATAGTAGAAGAGTTAATCAGATTGAACCCCCTTATTCAAATCTTGAGAGCGTCGATCTGATATATGAGTGCACGAAGAGGACCCTTTCTGTATATTTATCTTACATTTACTTGTATATAGTTACTCCACTTACACGTCACACACGTATAATAAACATACGATATTTACTGTATGCGTCTTTCCCTAGTATATTTTCCCCAATTTTTATAACTATCAGCCTAGATATTCGTTATATTTTACTCTTTTTTCTCCTTTTCCAAATTTGGTGCCTTCTTGGTTATGTCGTTATTTTATACCCGATTCTATCATTTGTTTCCATGATATGTAACACTGTAAAACATATTACTTTGTTCATTTATTGAATTTTCTTATGCATCTTACTTTACCATTTTGTTGCTTACATATTTGTTGTAGTGCACACTTATTCATTGTATAACTTGACGGTACAATAGTTCGTGAACAGGCTTAGTGGGCTACAAGAAGGACGAATAACTATTTTCAAATGGATGATCCTGGTAGAAAGATAAAACAATTGTGCTTCCAAAGAAATTGTACTTCTGGCGTCTACTTGTTTTATAGAAAATGAGTAGTGGTCGTGTCGTAAGTTGTTTATGAACGAAATCTTAATAAGTAAATATGCTACCTAATAGTAAATGCAATGACTCTCTTTTATTTCTTTACTCGCTTTGACTTTCAAAATCAAACCAAAACATGGGAAATTTAAAATGAGGTGGACTGAATGCTTCAAATAATAATATATAAGCTTTTATCATCTAAAATTAATATCGTTGAAATATCCTCGATTATATAATCGGTTGATTAGTTTTTGTTAATCATAGTATACACAACATTGTAGATATATTCCACTGTAAATTCTCAACACTCTGTAACGTTGTTTTACAGTTTAATCTCCTGACCCTGAAAATTAAGGTCCCCAAAAAGAAAGTATTCAAATAGAGGAAAGTCAAGTTTGCAATATATGCCTGTTTACATTAGCGAAATTTTCTGAGTATAATTCTAATCTCTGACAAACTGAGTGATAAATTGCACGATTTTGTTGAATAATGCATATTTACATGATACTTTAGCACGAACTCTCCTAGTCTTATCTCGCTAGTGTTATCAATGTTTCGAAAACATGATTTAAAATTAATGATGTCATTGTTGGTGAACCATAGACTATTGCGCGGACAATGAAACGTGACAAAAAGTAACATTGTAACAGCTTAACGACTATATGTTATATTATGATCTGTAGTCTTTTGGTTCACAAGATAATAATAACCAAAACTTGGACATACAGGGTAGGATTAAGAAGTAATGATCCTCACTTTATACTGACGCGTGCGCAATCTGCAGCGCGCTCCACTTGACAGCGACTGTGGTGGTGGGTGTTGGCTTCACAGCGCAACGCGGGTGAGTTGGTTCCCAGCTTTCGGAACGGTAGCATCGGGTCAAACAATAGCCCCTATACAGTGATGTGTGACAGGTTGATATGGAAAGTTCGTTAGAGCAATTCTACGTGATCGAACTTTGCTTGCAGTTGGGCAAGTATCATTCCGAAACGCTCGCTATGCTTCAAATAGGCGTTTGGGAGTGTGTGTCAGTCCTATTCTCAAGTCAAAATGTGGCACAAGTGAAAGTGAAAAAGATGAGTTCGTCCCAGATACCATCACAAAAACTCCGTCAGAATGGCAAATGAGAATAAAACTGAAGACAGCGGCACTAAATAGTGGAAGGTTTGGTGTATCTGACCGTGCTACTGCTACAATTGCTTCCTTCGTTCTACAAGATATTGGAATGGTAACAGACACGGACTATTCTCACGTGGTCGATAAAAATAAAATACGGAAAGAGAAAAGTCATATCAGTAGATTTTTGCAGTGTAAACCTGATATTTTGCTTCGTGGTATACACTTTGATTGGCGCAAAGATGATACCTTGGTAGTTGAAGAACGTGATTCTAAGTTAATTCGTAGATTTCAAAAAGAGGAGCAGCACACTATCATTCAAAAACCTGGGCCGACATATATGGTCATGTTTCTTGAATTCTACTTATATCGCTTCCAGCACATTTTCCTACTTGACTCAAGTGGTCATTTCTTTGGACGAATCAGATGTTGTTCGCTGTGATCGTATTGTTACCAATACATGACGGAGGAATGGTGTAATTCGACAAGTTGAACTTTACATAGGTAGACCGTTGAAGTGGGCTGTATGTCTTCTCCATTTTAATGAGTTGCCTCTCCGCCACTTATTTCAACATGTTGATGGGGAAACAACAGGTCCTAAAACCTTTAGCGGGCCGATGGGTTAACTTCTTATAGGCTGTGAAAGATTACCTGTAATTGAATTTGAAAGAGTTGACTGCATAATCTCTCAAGTAGACCGTCAAATTATCAGCAAAGACCAGCAGTACATTTTGGATATTTCAAGATGAGTAAATGCAGGGGAATGTGCCAAAGACTTGTCCTATCGAGACCCTGCCTTATGTCGCACTCAAGATGGCTGACAACCGCAAACAGAATTCTTAGGTGTACATCAGTACTGAAAATCCCTCAGAATTGCGTAAAGAATTCCTACTTTTTATATTGCGTTTGTACGTGCCTTTGTGGTTTAAAATCAAATCAAGCCATTCTTTTTCAGATGGGTCGAAACAAATTTTTGAAACAATTCCGACTACAAGATATCTCCCTGGAACTCTTTGGCAAGTTTTAGAGCCAGTAAGTGAGAGAAACGCATTTTTTGCCTATCCACTAAACTTGCTCTTGGCTATGATAACGGACGAAAGGAAACATATTAGAGAACTTGCTCTTAGACGAATAATAAAGCCAAGACAGGCAAAAATTAAGGAAAGACAATCAGAACTTCATACCACCCAAACTCAATTTTGGTGCTAAAGATTATACTGAAGTGATTGACTGGTCGACATGCAAAGTATCTTCTCCATTGCTGCGTCGAATCAATGATGATGAAAGCAGGCTCCTTATACAGAGTGGCATGGTACCCGATTGGGAAGTTGTAAGAGGATTCCCTTGCCACACACAAGCTGTCGAGAGACATGTGAAACTGATAACAGAAGCAGCTGGCAATGTATGTAGTGCTCAGTCAGGAGATGGATATATCAGGGCAACTCTGCAATGTCGAGCTGTTATGCCACACTTCAACCAAAAATCTCATGCCAAAGTAAATCCTCATTGCCAAAACAAAGGAAAAACTCCACAAAAATCAAGGATTACCTAAAAATATGTAAAACATACCTTCATTGGATGGTTGGTTGGGAAGGGTGTGGGTGGAACCCGAACTGCACCCACCTCCTCGTGGTGAATTCTGAGTCATTTCTGTTTATGAATGGGCGAAGAGCTGCAGATGAAATTATTTAAATTTTAAGTACAATTTCAAAAAAAAAAAATAAAATAAAATAAAATAAAAAAAGTTGCATAAACAGTTATACAATGTTCATTTTGCTTTTTCAACTAGTTATTCAACTGAAATAATCTAAACTATGTTATACAAATGAAAAATGTTATTTTCTAGAAAATAATTTTCAGTTATTTTGTGAATTTAAAAAACACAATAACTATGTTTTACAGCTTAATACAATTTATATTAACGAAAATAAATCATGGAATCGATTAAATATTATTTATTTGTAGGACAAAAGTAATAAAAAATCACAAGATTTTCGTCCTATTTGGTAATCTTTAACTGCGATGCGCGATCGGAAAATGTTAACCGATTTCAATTCTTTCCTTAATTTTTCTAATCAGTACCAAAGGCAACTTTTCCGCGCTATAGCGACTTAAAGACCCTATTTCACATTCATCTTAACACGTACATAGTATGGTTAAGAATAAGAGGGTATTTTTTGTATTTTTGTAATTTTACTTTCTTAATATTTTGCATGTACGACAATATACAGTTTCAAGTTTTGTTACAAATTATGTGATTGCTCGTAAGTTAAAACTATGAAACTTTTGAAACGTTTTAAATAGAACCATCTTAGCACATACATGATATGGTTAAAAAATAACAAGGCTGCTTTTGGTATTTTTGTAATTATTATTTTTTTGGTATTTTACATGTAAGGAAATATATGGTTTTAAGTTTTGTTACAAATTGTGTCATTGATCGTAAGTTACAACCATGAAATGCTTTATATAGAACCATTTTAACACAAGTGATATGGTTGAAAAATAAAAATGGTGGTTGTGATATTTTTGCATTTTTTATTTTACATGTACGGAAATATACAGTGTTATGTTTTGTTACAAATTGTGCCATTGATGGCACTTTTGAGGCTTCTTTTTGTAGAATACCTGATGTAGAGTATCAGATACATGGTATGCTTGAAAAATAAGAAAGTTAATTAGGTATTTTTGCAATTACGAGTATTTTTTGTTATGATGATGTTTTGTTGTTCTGAGATTGGCGTAGCAATTGTGTACACTTTCTTTTGTGAAATCGTAATTGAGATCACTTTTTCACTCTCCACCCAGTATTACAAAGTTGGTTCGGAGTCCAACTCCCTATTAGCCTCGGTCTCGAAGACGTCGTTAGCTTACTGGTTCGAAGATGATGAGAAAGTGCACTAACAGTGGTAGAGCTTGGTACTGGAAATCGAAACCCAGGTAACATATGAAGACTGTGAGTTGAATCTAAATAGGTGGGATAGCTTGACTAAATCAAAGAGACCATTCCACTTTACTTTTTATTAAAAAAAATAAGAATACAGATGACTTTTACAGAATCGGTTACTTGGAATTACAACTTGGAAGTTTTACTACATCATCTAAGTGGGAGCACAACCCCTATAATACCTAATGGGTGCTAGAAGGTTTTTTATGCTAAACCGCGATTTATTGAAAATAGTGAAATATGAACTTCGTACATCGCAACTTGCATTGGCCCGAAGGGAAAAATATTAATTCTTGAAGAGGGAATTTGGTCTCAATTTGAAGGGACTTCGTATTCGTCACTAAACATTCTCAAAGTGCGACTACAAATCTCCAAGTGCTCGTCCCAAGTTAAAGGGGGAACTTAGAAAAAACAATCACATACCTGATTTTCTGAAGAGCGTCCCGAACAAGAGCGAAGTACACTGGAGGTCGGCAGGCCGCAGAGTCAACCGGAGCGGCGAACAGGCCTCGTTTATAAAGGCGTTTCGTCCCACGCATTTCTGCCAGTTCTGACGTAGCTCGAAGGCGACGTCACGAGCCTCATCGAGCTTGGGAGAGACTTCTTCACGCGCATGCTCAATAGTGGTTAAGACTTCTAGTTTTTCTATGATTTTTTCTCTATCACGCCGGGATTGAAATTCCTATTTTACATTTATTTTTACAGTTTTTATGTTACACCTAGCTCTAACTACATAATAGATTTCATGTATTTATTGCTTTCGTGGTATTCCCTAACTATTGCATCTAGGACCCGGCACTGTGATCTGAGTAAATCAGAGCCAGGGTCATACCACTAATACATGCGTGTGGGTTGGTGTCAATGAGGCATCAGGTCGCTAATTCAATCTAACCCTCAACTGACTCCGTTCTCCCTATCTCTCTTTTCCTTACTGCACACACAATTTGAAAAGCGCGGGCGTCTCGCCCCATAATGTGAGTCCGGCTTAGGACTTCGAGGCACAACTGTGTAACAGTTATCCGCCGACCTCGGTAAAAAAAAATAAACAAAAAAAATGTCGAAAGTTATCTTTCTGGCATTTATATTCAATTACAGAAACGGTTGTCCAAGGCAAGTTGCTGGGAGTTAAAGAGTTAATATAGAACTGACCTTACACAAGGCGCTAGGAACTAACAACAAACTTTCTTGAGGGATTGGAGATTATGCACGACTAAATTGCAGGAGAGCGTGATTGTAAGATTTCATGTGTCATAACTAACTATAGTACGTTTAAATGTTACTCAATTCCATTAGCAAAATAGTAGATTAAAATATGTAAGATGAAACCTTACAATCTTGGAATCCTTCTAGCTTATAGTTATCAACTCACAATAATATATAATAATAATAATAAAGATACCAATTCCTAACCATATTATTAAGCATGACTTCGAACCGATTATGAGTACAGCTTCTAATAGTATAAAGAAAAGTAAGATTTTGTGAATCCAATAGTTATACGTGTTAAATGTGCTTGTCGCAGGCTACTAAGTTTATTCAACTATAAATGAAAGAAATTCAACATTAAATACACTTAAACGAAAATAGCGTGAAGCGCTTTAAAGTTTGATTGAGATGGACGATACATTACAAGAGAAGTTTTCATTGGATATAGTATAAGTCAAATGGGAAAAACATGCAATGATATAGACTAGGACACTCAATTGTGTTGCCTGAATTGTTCTTTTTTTTTTAACTTATTGCGGGGTTGTGCTTTACAGTTTGTGAACAACATTTCTTATGTTGTTTCAATATACCAGTTATACCTCATAAATCATAGGCTATACTCTACTTTCCAGAATCAAGTGAATATTTTATAACCTGTAATGTATTGAAAGTATTTGAGTACTCCCTTGAGTAAACCTTTGAAAATATTTGAGTACTCCATTACATATCTGGTAATATATTTATTTGTAACATAGAAGCGATTGCATACTAAATGATTATACCGCATATGTAAAATAACTTGAGTAATTAACAACTAACGTTTAAAACAGTTACTGAATGCTTAAGAAATGTTATAAGTGCGTCTATACGCATTTTATATTAAACTCATCCTATTGTTATCAAAAATGCATCTCACATTATTAGTTATTGCTCTTTATATTGATATTGCAATAAAAATGTAATATATTACAAACTTACTATATAGTTCTGTTTTATACAGGGTAATCATAGTATGTACATGTGTTTTTCTAAACTTCTACTCAGTTTGATTGCTATTTCGACCTCGATTTGGTTGGCATTTTTCGTATACTGGCAATATACAGACATTACCAACCAATTAGTGCATTTTAGCGCACCTAAGGATTTATATACCAGTACTTTAGATTTCCTTTTTTCCCTAAATGGTTCTGTTAGCAAAGGGGGAGTCTGAATGGTTAAAATACTGACCCTATGGTTAGTGTGTTAGCTTATGCCCTAATGGCCTATGGTAATAACAGATACAAAATCTAATAAACAGGGATGCAGTTACATTTGCTATACCAGAGTACATGCTTCTTACAGGGGACCACATAACGTTTCTTTATAACTAGGGGGGAATGTTAGGGGGGGTTTATAGGTTAGTATTGTTAGTATTCCTCTTCTTATTATTATTAATACTAATATTAACGTATTTTATGTCTCTTTTTTTCTTTTTAAAAAAAAATATACACACCGAAATCGAGAGGGATTTCTTTGCGGTTACAAAGGAAATTTTACGAAGTCACGTTACATCATGTTTCATCATGTTGGTGATTGTTGTTGATATATAAAATAGATTTTAAACACAAAAGTTAACCACAATATAAGCTACGGTTGATATGTTTTTAAAACACACCGGAAGTATGTTCCGTTCTTTCTTTTAATTCTACTAGCCTTGACTGATAACAGGCCTCGGTTTCCGTTGTGGTGAACTTTTCTGTTTCTAAATCTTAAATACATCGTGTAAGTGATTTAATTATACGGAGAATAATGCTATATGAAGACGTCATGGTGACCTTGTTGTTAAGCAACAGTTAAATCCAATGTGCAATGGATAATTTAATAAATTACTTCCTTGTCTTTTCGCTTCGGTGTTTGCCAAAAGATAGCTTTACAGAGGGTTCCAAAACTTACAGTCTTTAACATGGTGGAATGAAAATGTGTAAACTCGATTACCATACTCACTTATAGGCTTCGTTACATGTTTAAAAACAAACTTGTGCTTTCACTTGACCAAACAATAGACATTCAATTTTTTACATTTAGACAATAACTGTCCATGGTTTTTGGTACGTTAGATCGTGGTTATTACAAGGAAATTGAGTTGTTTCATATATTGAAAAAGTTTTAAAGTCTCTTGACATTGCTTACAATCTTCTTATGATTTTTCACAACGCTGATTTAAAGGAGTTTTTATTCCTTTTAGTTTTGAGTCTTATCAATTGTCCAAGTTTCGTGTTTGTACTGATACGAGAAGAGTTTTTCACCTGTAAGCAATGAACTGAGGTAAGTCAATGGGAGTCTGTCCGTAGATAAAAGCGATTTTCTTGTCACAGTAGAAGTTTATAATTCTTACGGCACAGAGAAAGTTCTGTATCCTGATGGAAGTTTAGGTTTTTGGTCACTGTTGTTCATTAATAAACAGTGATGGATTGAACAACAATAATAATAATCAATTTTCATATCGTCCCTCTGGATCAGCCCTGGATGGGGCCGACAGGCTGCAATCTGGATCCTTGGGTACCTCCAGATACCAGGGGGGGGCCTTACTCTAGACATCACACTGGGTAGGCAATGGATATGGATCTGTAATCAAAGAGGCTATTAGACTACATAATCATTAATACGTTACATAATAACCTTGGCTTATTCGAAGAATTTTTTTTTATATATATAAGAAGTCCACTGAATCCTTCTTGTATTTGTCCATTATATATTTTTTTTTAAACGGGGCTGACCACACATCAATTCTAAGAAGGGTATAGTGATCGATGGAACCTGCAAGGGTTACCCAAAAATGAGGCTATTCGAAAATGAGAATTGAATACAAAATGTTTTTCGTTCAGATGTCCTGAATGTGCTGACCACACATCGTCAGAATCTAGGTATAGAAACTTGTTTAATTAGGGTCTGTTGTTGTAGTAATATCACAAGAATCAATTTTGTACTATGAACAACTAAACCAGAAGCCTAGAATTATGTGTATGTGCGCTGACCACAAATTATTGTTAGAATGCCTCTTGTGTTCAAGCCGTGACTGTGGATAAGGATCAAAACAACGTCACGGTAAGACAAGTTCTTCTCAAATTGATTGATGTACCTGACTCGGTTTGATTCATTGTGAGTGGAATGATAATGATGGAGGAAACTGAATTTTTAACTATTCCTTTCCTTTACTGTAATGATTAATGGGTGATGAATCATATGGTGAGTAAATCCAAGGTAATTTACAAGATGGGCAATACCTGGTTTGTTATGAAAGCGTCAGGACGTAATTGCCACATTGACATACATTTGCCGTATATTTTGTTTTCAGATGTAGTCTGGTTGAGGACTAGAGTGTTAAAAGGAAGTTTGAATTTAGCCAGCGTGGCGGAAATGAACCAATTATACAGCTTGGTATAATGATATGTGGCTTGTAAATTATCAGCTCAGCTGACGAATGTTCGGAGAGAGAGGGGAAAAGGGGGTTTTGCATCGCAACTGAGAGAATTCATCTAGTATACTGTTACAGACGCCGACTTCCGACCATGGACTTCTTAACATTGTCAGATAAGTATTTTTGCATTGTTTTACTAATTTAGAGAATAAGAAGTTTTCAGTCGTTCGGATTTCTATGCATGAGTACAAGAAGTCTATTGTATACCATCTTTTATACCTTGAAATGTTAATATTATCTACCCTTTTTTTTTAAATAAACTTTAACAAAGATTGTGCGATTTGAATTTAGGTTACTTCGTAAACCACAGAACTATTAAAACAGAGTTGAGATTCAACAAGATTTAATTAAATCTAACTATACTTTTACAAATATGCCAGTTAAAATAATTAGTTCCAAAGTATCTTCAAAATTTATATCAATCGATTTTAACTAAAAGTTTAACACAAACTCAAGCAAACGAGTATCAATTTTTTATAGTTGTTTCATACTTGAAATTCATAGCTAGTTTTACACTTTATTGAGAATTTTTAATTATATCAATCAGACTGATATGAATTTGAATCGTGTATTATTTCCTAATTGGTAGTCATTTCTATTTTTACACCTTAATACACCTTGTGTACCCATAGTGTTCAAGATAAGACGTATCTCACAATAGGGCAATCCAGCACTTGAGAAATTCTCAGTTAACGTGCATGTTATCTCAATTGTTATAGATTTCTTGAAATAATATTGTAGGGTTTTGAGCTCTATAAAGCTAATTAATATAACTAAGATCATCAGAGGAGGGAGTCTTATCTTGCGCACAATGTGATTTGTTCATTATATTGGCAACCCTTTTGTAGGTAGCATAGTAAGAATAACAATGAAAAATACCAAACTCCCTTTTTTCTGTTTTGAACTAAAGTGTTATTTAAGTGATTAGAAACTTATAATTTTTTAACAGAAGTATAAAAAGGAAAACGAATACTCAGTTATCTCCAAGGCGTAGGTCCTTACACTGCTTGTACCTGGGCAGGTTCTGCTACTTCGGCTTCTGTAAGGAAGAACCTGAAACGAAAAATGCTCACACACACACATAGCATTATAGGTTGGACGCGGGGACCTGAAGTTGAGTGCAGTGTCCCGGGTACTTATTAGCCGAATTTAACGAAACTGGTAGTTAGGGCGTGACTGGATTTAAATAGTAGTTACTTTTATTTAATTTCTAAATATTAAGTATGATGCTAATTATTGCACTGTGCTAATTATTAAGTATGATAACCAACGAGTTTAGATAAGAACTTAACTTTGTGGTTCATATTTTTCCAGCTTGTTGGAGTATGCGTATCATCTTTTGCTCGAAGAACGCACAGGAAAGAGAAAGAAAGACTTACGTCTCCAAAGACAATGAGGGGAGGTTACCTGTTACGGGGTAAGTACTATCTCCCTGAATTGTTAGTGTATTATTTTTGAAACATGCGTTTTCAATTTCTTCACGTCAAATTACCAATTCGTTTTACTAGTGAGTGTTATCATAGTTTAGTGCTGAACTCGAGTGCAACGAAATCGCAGTTCGTATCCTGGGAATATCCCATATCGATTTTTATTATTACTGGGTTAAGTGAAAGCCACAATGAAAAATAGTGGCCGAAGTCGTAGTTAAACAGTGATTATCAGAAGTACGTTTTGCATTACCTGTGATTTTAGTAAGTGAGTCCCTAAGGAAAAACAAACGTGGTTAAGTGGTTGTCACTCATACAAAAAGTGCGCGAGTCGGGACTCGATCTCCGACTTATCTGTTTCCTTTCAACGTTAGATACAATTGCGTAACTGCCAATAAGCAATGGTAATTGAGACCATGTTTACAACGTTATTAATTTTAACTCGAATATTTCGGGGCTCGAACTCAGGACCTCTAGTGTAGGTAGTGATGATATATGATCCACTAAGTGTCTATTGAAAGTATTTGATTCTAGCCTATTTTTTTACATAACCAATTCAAATACTAACTTGCGCTTGTGATGAGCTATAATTTAGATATAGGATAAAGGAAATGATCCATCAGGGGATCGAACCAGGGATCGTCAAGAATCAAGTGTTTAACAGAGACTATGGTGTATCCCGATCGTGACGATTTAATGGGCAACATTATTATTATTATTCATTTCATTGTAATGTCATTTCCCTATTTTCTCTTTATTTATCTATTTTCCTGTTATAAATGCTGGTGTGTTCTTTGCTGTTGACTTTTCGCACAACCATCATCCTGAGTCGGATGCACTTCCGTCACCTGATAAGAGTTGATTTCCTTTTTAGTTTTAACGCTGACTGAGAGCCGGGTTTTGAACAATTTAAAACAGAAGTATCCGCGAACAATTTAAAAACAATTCGTAAGGCACAATGATATTCGGTTAACTTTAAAATTCCAAAGAGTACACTTTGGGGTGTTTATTTTGACATATTATTTCGTTTAAAATTATATTTACCGTCACGTTCCTATCTTTATATCCTAACGGTCGTGTGCGCCATGCGCTGTTGTGAAGCAGTATTATCCATTTATGAAACAGGGCCGCTTATGGAGGGGGCCACCAAATTTTGAAGGTCTCATGACTTGTAGTTCTAACTCATTTGACGGGTATAATCATAAGTGTTATTCTAAATAGATTTAAGTAATTTATACTAGATTCATTATAAACAAGTTGACAGAGCTAGAGTGTCCTTAAGATGTGCCATGTAAAGTATGAAGGATTCTATTACTCGAGTATTGATTTCAATAAGACCTGATGTACGAGTAGTGATTGTCCTTCAGTGATTTTCCTTCCGTGAATTATTATTATTATTATTATTATTATTATTATTATTATTATTATTATTATTATTATTATTATTATACGAGTGCTAGCATGATTTATATAATAACTTATATCATTCTGCGGTATATTACCCGCGTTATGTGCCTGTTAAGGGGACAGGCCTGGAACGTATGTAAAGGTTTTGGAAACGGTCATAACCGCGACGAATGCACAATTCACTTTTAGAGTCGTGCGAGCAAGATCAAGCTATAATAGGCTTGACCGAGCAATCCAGAAACAATGTTGTGTGAATCGTGCAGTGCCTACCCAAGTTTTACTTGCTCGTAATTTAATTGCCAAGGAGTGATGAATATCGCTACCAAGGGTGTCATTCAAATGAGCTGTAAAATCGGTGGGGCTCCCGGGGCCGTAGGGTTCCCGTTAGGGGGTCTGGTGGTGGTTGGATTCGATGTGTGCCAAGATACCTCATCTAAAGATAGATCGTATGGCGCCCTTGTTGCATCGTTAGAGATGTAGTCGTTACGGCTCTACCGTATCTCCTTACACCAATGGAGAAGAATTATCGAACCAACTGCCGGTTAATTTATTGAAGGCTGTGCGTAAGCACCATGAAGTGAATAGATCACTACCTCAAAGAATTATTACTTCGCGAGATGGTGGCAGTGACAATCAGAGTAGATACGTGCTTGTTCATGAGGTTAAAATGTTGAAGCAAAGCCTGGCCCAAAGCCATGTTTGAGGCGGCGATGTAAGAATGCCGTCCATCATTGTGTCAAGAACAATAAACAAACACCCGGTCTATTTGTGTTCAATGGGGGAAAACCCACTACCAGGAACTGTTGCAGATGATTGCATAACGCTACCAGTAAGGTACGGGTACAAGGGTTTGTGATTCAACCCAAAGTGAGGTTAACTCGAAGAACTCAAACACTACTCAAATTTCATTTGAGGGAGACCGAAGCACTATTCGAGGTACTCCGGGGGAGAGCATCCTCATCGAGAGGTGGCACTCACAAGAGCACAGTTGCAGTTTCCAACGGAAGAACATTGATGGCAAAAAGTGGTGATAAGTCTGCTTTGAGTTCATAGGTGTTTTCAATGGTGAAAACCCAACACCAGGAACTGTTGCACATAAGGAAATAAGAGTTGATTAGCTTGCATTCATAATATGGTTCCTATATGGGTAAGAACCGCATGGTGATAAGTCTGTGGTGTGCATTGGGGAGGGGGGGCTTGAACTATTCCCAACGTCATTATGAGGTACATACAGTAACCTTAACGCTAAGTATTCTTATCATTAATGATAGTATGATTACCAATTTATTTGATAAGTAGTTAATCTCTCTTATAATATATAATTCCTCCTTTGTTTGTTCTTATAATTGACTATATATGCTAACATGAGTTCACTACGCACAGTAACGAAACGTAACGAAACATTATACTAACATGAGCAACACTACTAATACTTTACCATAATTCAACATGACTTAACGTAATTAAAGGTAATGTAATCTTACTACTAAAAATAGCGAAATATAGTACACAGGTAACTATTTACATTATTAAAAAAATGATCGATACACATATAATTGTAAACGCATTATGTACAATATGCGCAGTATGCTAGTACATTGCAGTAGTTTGCCAGAGATTGGCCTTCGCTAAGCATTTTGCAATTTTACAGCAGCATAATGTCACTTGTGTTCACCCAGAAGGGTCGCAGAAAAAGTACGAAACATATAAATGATTTCGAGGTCCACAGCAGCAGCAAGCATAACGGAGATGAAGGCGTATTTCTCCATATTTTTTTTGATATTTATTTATTTTATTTTATTTTATTTTATTTTTTTTTTTTAGTTCTAATCACTACGCTTCCCGCCCCAACTACGCGAAAAAAAAATAATATAAAGACAGGGAGAATGGAGAACGAAGATCGAAGCCATCAAAACGGGGCAGGCACGTGTGGAGTACGCAAAGACGGAAGCTAAACATAAGCGTATGTCAGGAGAGAGATGGAAGAGTGCCTCTGGCAAAGCGAAGAGCCGGAACAGAAACAAAAAATTTAAGGCAGGAGGAGAGAGGGAAAGGAAAAACAGAAATGTGTGTTGGAGACAGGGGCAGAAGGAGGCTGGCCATTCCCATTGGAGTACCAGTTGGGTACGTCAATCCCTCCATGGACAAGACTCCGGGGTTAAAACCTGCGTCCATGGGTTACAATATCTGTGGGTCATGTACTGATTTTCGCACGGGGGCGCTTAGCAAAGGGGGCTGCTCTGGCGCCTCGCCTCCGATCTGTCATCAAACAGTGGGGTTGTACCCATCTGGTGAGCAAGTGGTTCCGGGTGCGGATTATACATCAGACTGGGGAGGATTAGACATCAGAAGCCCCCGAATCCGGGTCCCAGTTACTGGGATTAGGGGAGGGCAGATTCCAATTCAAATAACTGTGATACATACTCTCCAAAATGCCGTGGCTACACCGGGTTCGATCGATCCCATGGTGAGTCGCCACGGGGCAGGAAAATTCAAGCCCCAACGCCGGATGGGCAAGCCAATGGTGCCATGGGTTAGGACACACCACCGCCAGGTCCATAAATGGGCGCCTTGGGAGCTTGACCTGGAGAAGCTCGGTGGCGGCCTTCCCAAATGTAAAAATGACTGTCCCAAAAGGGACATGGGTCATCCATCTCCCCAGGACGTCTTCCAAATGATGGTGTCCAGCATTGAAGGGGGTATGGGTGGATGCTTCGTGTATAGCAACACGAAGTTGGTTAGCATAGGATAGATCGGTGACAGAAGAAAAAGGGGAAGCAAGAAGATAGTTATCTATATCATGGACGACAGGGCCGTCCATGGGGGCTTCGTTGGTTATGAGAAAAGAAACCTCAGTAGGAATAAACAGATTGGGGTCCAGAGTGAACCCAGCGACAGAAAGGAAATAAGCTGTGGCAACAGAGTTCACATTACCAAGGGGTAAGTGATGCTCATCAGGGTGCCCTTGTGCCATTGCCATCGTTAATCGCAGAAGTCAGATGAGATCCTGGAAAGGAACAACGGCATAATTAAAACGCCTATATAGTGGGGAGAATCAAATTTCCCTTTTTTTTTCAATTGTATAACCCAGAACAAAGCAAGTGACACGTGACCTTAACACGTGGATCATAACTAAGAGTAAGTTTGTTGTGGCTTTGCTACAAAAACAAGCGATAGTGACATTGCTTTTATTTTCCAGGTTAACGCACTCCTAGACACGAGGAGGGAGAGCGGCGAGTTTTACTTTTAGAGAAAACGAAGAAGCAAAATAATCAGGCGGCGGCAGCGGATGGAATCCTATAAGGTGAATGAGGAGTTAGTATACCATTCAGGTACACCTGTGCATACAAATGTTTGTGATCACTAACGACATTTTCTCTTTTCAGCTACGTCGACACCGGGGTTTCTTATAGGTTTTCCGTGTTTGACAGCATATTGGGAGTCGTATAGAAGAGGAAGAAGGGTAACTCATTCGTTGCCGGCAACATTCACACAAAGAAAAAAAATCATATTTGCCCCAATATGTTGGCAAAAGATTCCTTTAGGTATCAACTCGACATAACCTTTCTTGTGACGCGTCAAACTTTTACCGCAGTATAGTAGTTATGATAGGGCCCCGATTCCAAAAATGACTTATTTGCTCCTCGATTCAAGTTTAGCGCCGCCGACTAAGGTGAGTGCCTATTCCCATAGTAGGACATGGGTATAGATCCCAGGAAGTAACCTTTAGTTCCTGCCTGTCGAAGAGTTTACGAAAATAGTTTTTTTTTTACAATTTCACAACGTAGATTGGCTCTATCTATAGCCCTGTATGCAAGTGTTCCGGCAGGCCAGAGGTCATGTGGGACTACATGTACTCCACCAGTTAAAGGTCTATACAATATATGAGACCTTCGACACACTTACTAATGAATATACGCCAAGTTTTTCCTCTTTTTTTTTTAATCCGTCTCAATTGAGGCGACCAGGTCTTATGAGCGACCTATATGTTACGCTTAACATTCATCGTCCTCACTATCGCTAGAATCTTCCGGCTCGCGTAAGTGGTCCCGGGGGAAATACTTCTTTAACCTTTCAATAGTTACAATCTGAGTGTGGTTAGGTTTTGCTACTAGTTCAATTTTGCAAGCATTTGTGGGAGAAATACTCCTTAAGTAATACGGTCCCATATACTTGGGTGTCAACTTTGGAGAAATATCCTTCTTAGGTAAATAATCTCTACACAATACTAAGTCACCAACCTTTAATTTAATAGGTTGCCTAGTGCGATCAACGCGTAATTTAGTCTGCTGCTGTGCATGTGTCATAGCCTTCTGGGCTAGTTTACGGATTAACTTTAGTTGTTTCTGATGTTCCTGTATTTTCGTGAATTGATACTGGGTGTCCAATTGATTGGGAAATCTGGCCTTTTGACCAAAGACAATCTCATATGGGGAATATTTCCTAATAGGGGAGGTTGATATATTATAAGCATATGCACACAAGCGGACATATTCCGCCCACTTAGTAGGCTGTTTAGCCGTGTACTTAATTAAGAAATTTGCAATGACGGAGTTAAATTGCTCACATAGTCCGTTCGTTGACGGTTTGAATGCTGCAGTTCGAACATGTTTAATGTCGAATAAGTCATTTAGTTCGGCCATTATCGCCGAGAGAAAATTTGTACCTCTATCCGTTAGTATCTCTTTTGGGGGGCCAAAACGCGTGATTAACTCGTCCAACATGGCTCTAGCCACTGTCGGAGCTTTCATATTTCGTAGCGGGACCAATATCGCGAAATGGCTAAGATATTCTATCATGACCAGGATATAACTGTAGCCTGCGCTACTATGTAGCGGGCCAAAAATATCTAAACTCCAGCGGGAAAACAATTCCTCTTTTACCGGTAAAGGGTGAAGGAAACCTTGTTTCTTTTCTCTAGGGATGTTCACCCTCTGACATGCGTCACAAGAGCGCACGTATTCCTTAACTATTTTTCCCATGTTCGGAAAATAGTAACGTTCGTTTACTTTAGAGTAAGTGCGAGAAAATCCCACATAGCGGAGACGAATGGGCCTCTTGTAGTATGTCGGGGATAGCCTTTTCCGGTATCACTAGTTTCTTATCTTTGTTCATAACTCGATATAAAACATCGTCAACTACCACATAGGGTTTTAAAGCACGATCAGTGGGGTTATCTTTCTTCTGTTGTATTAGTTCTCTAATTTTATCGTCCTCTTTTTGCATTGTTTTGATATCTATTTTGGGACATAACACTAGGTTGCACACCTCTGCACAATCTTCTTCTTGACCAAATTTGGAGGGTAATTCATCCTTTAGCGGACATCTTGACAAAAAATCGGCGGTCACGTTATTGCGGCCTTTGACGTGTTGAATCGTAAATTGATAGGGTTGCAAACGAATTGCCCAACGCATGAAACGAGAATTTAGCATCTTATTATTTCTGAGGTAACATATGCCGTGAGCATCGGTCCGCACAATAAAGGGACGGTCTGCCAATAGAAAGTGGAAATGCAAAATTGTCTTAGTAACTCCTAGCGCTTCAAGCTCAACCGTGGAGTAGTTGAGCTCCGCTGGGGACAATGATTTCGAAAAATACGCTATTGGGTGTTCTTGGTTATCTTCTTTAATTTGTGCGACATATCCACCTATTCCGTCTCGACAAGCATCCGAATAAACTATGGCGTCCTGATTCGGGTCAAAGTGGGCAAGGACGGGAGCAGATATAAGACAAGATTTCAAAGTATCCCATGCTTGTTTCTCAGTTTCTCCAAATTCGAATTTGGCGTTCTTTTTAGTCAACGAAATGAGTGGTTTGGCAATAGTAGAAAACCCTTGAACAAAAGCTCTGTAGAAAGAACAAAGTCCAACAAAACTACGTATTTCTTTAACTGTTGTAGGGTATGGTACCTTTGATATAGCTTCCGTTTTTGCAGGATCTACACAAATCCCTCGCCTGCCGACGATGTGACCAAGCACCGATGCTTCTTCATAACCAAAGTAACACTTCTTAGGGTTGAGTTTTAAGTTGGCCTCCCGGAGTCGAGATAAAATAATTCTCGTTCTTTCTATTAAAGCTGGGAAGGAAGGACTAGGACAAACCAAATCGTCTAAATAACAAATTACATACTTCCACATAATGTCACCAAAGATAACGTTCATCATATTTTGAAAAAGGGCCGGGGCCGTGCTTAGGCCAAATGGTAGTCTCAAAAATTCGAATTTTCCACGGCTGCAGATGAATGCAGTCTTCTCTATATCACACGGACGGATTAATAATTGGTTGTAACCACTTTGCATGTCCAACGTATTTATGTATTTGGTACCATTCAAAAACGCTAGTATCTCATCTATACGCGGTACTGGCGTATAATTAGGCCTTAATATTAAATTCAGTTTTCTGAAGTCGACACATATACGCGGGGAGCCATCTTTTTTAGCTACTATCACAATTGGTGCAGAATATGGGCTTTGACTTTCTCGGATAATATTGCTGTCTAACATTCTTTGGATCTCTGCCGCGACTATCTCTTTCTGTTTTGGTGTCTCTCTATATGGGGGGTGAGAAACAGGTATATCTGTAATGACCTCTAAGGGGCACATAAATTTATCGGTAGCCGCAGTCAGACGAGACTTGTCCCAGGCTACTACATCCCTAAATTCCATCAATAAGTCCAGTAATTGGTTTCTTTCTTCTGGGTTTAAGTTTGGGCCAATATTTAGTACTTGAGCTAATTCTTCCTTTGTTTGGGGGACTTTCTGGGGTTGTCCAGGGACTTCCACGTCCTCTGTTTCATCTTTGTTAGTAAGATGTATGATCTGATTAACGGCCTGTACGTCATTATCCGTTTTGTCATTTAAGGACTCGACCTGGGGAACAAGTTTCCCTAAATAAAGGTTTTTAGACAAAGATCTGGTTCGATCTGAACTATTAAAAATAGTTAGAGTAATATTTCCATTGTCAGTAAAAACTGGACCTCTTGGGATCAAACAGGAGTGCCAATATCGAATTCCTTTGGACGGTAAAAATTCCCAAATATGCACGTTCCCGGTTGGTGCGGTAATTTCTATGTCATACGAAGCCTTGGACGGCACGCGCACATTTGCTGGAAGGTGTACTTTATAGGTAGTGCCCGGACAGATATCAAAAAGTTCGTCGCTCAGCCCCAAGGGGTCTGGCACGACCTCTTTCTGACTATGATCCTGAGCAGAACTCTCTAGATCAGGTAGGGTTGCGGGATCATTTACACTTCCGTGCGTTGTCAAGGGTTTTTCTAATGTTTCTAACTGTCCACTATTTGATTTTTTCTCTACAGGCTCATCTGGCGCCTGTGAGGCCGGGGGTGGCTTTACAGAGTGTTGGCTCGTTTTGCTATATCTTGTCGCATAAGACCCATTCTTTTTCTTTCTCGGAATAATTTCTGTACTCGAACTTTCTGTAGAACTGACTGCCAAAGTTCCACTAGGGCCTGGTTGAGGGTCAAAACTGCATAGATTCTTTTCCTCTCTCTCTAAGTCAAGCGATTTGGTATGTTCCAGCTCAGGAGCACTGGAAGATACCTTGCTTTTCTTAGTTCGTTTACGTCTTGCCTTTTTACGTCTATTGACTTTCGTTTTATTCGTAGGCTCCGAGGGAAATTTTGTAGTTTCCCTGGAACACACGATTACGCGAGAGGTAATTTCTTCAACAGGGAGTTTTTGTCTCTTATCAGGTACACTAACAACGGGACTTACACGATTTCCGGTGACCAATTCTGGAGACGGATCCTTCCTCTTATATGAGAGGTTCCGTTTCCTATAAATTGGTTTGTTTCTATGAGGGGGGACAGAGTAAGCCGTTTGTCCAGCATCACCGTTCTGTCTTGAATGGAAATCATTAAACGATCGTTTTCCTACTGAGGGTGGGTATCGTTTAACATGCTTTAAATCTAAGGTATGAATCACACCTTGACGATACCCATATGTACTTTTTGGGATTGTAAACCATAGATCTTCGACATGATTCCCGTCTTTATCTGCTAGTTCCATATATTTGGAATGAATGGTTGTGACATACTTGTGCAAAAAAATCTATCCCCAAAATAACGTCATAGGCGCAAAACTGTGGGTCAACTATAGCTACGTCTAGAAATCTTCGTTTGGTTGTTTTCAAGTGATCCTTGAAACAACACGCTATTCTCACCACAGGAATGTAATCTGTGGGCTGAGCCCCTACGCCACGAAGCTTTACATAACCCTTCAGTCTTTCCGTTAGTGGGAATCTTGGGGGTAAGAGGGTTTTCGAAGCCAGCGAAATTTCAGAGCCACTGTCTATAAGAGCTTGCGCCCAGCGGTCTCCTATTTTTATCTTGACTGTACAAAGCTGCGCCTGCCCATGACCAAGGCCATAGGTATTTTGGTGATTGTTCCTATACGTTTTGTAACCTGGTTCTGCTACTACTTCGTCTGAGTAGCAAGAACTAATCTGTACAAATCCAGGTTGGTGTTGTTCTTTAATGCATGACCAGTCCGAGCGGTCATTTTCCCATATTACGTCATGGCTAATTCTCTGACTAACTAATCTTTGTGCCGTGTGAAATTTTCTAAGATATTGTAGGCACTGTTCGAGATTATCACAATCCTCCACTTCAAGCATCAGCTTATTTAGGATGTCTGGCAACAAACTCATTCTAAGTTTACTCATCAATTCACTTTCATTAACCCAACCTCGTAAGAATTTCAAATCCTTTATTAACTTATAAATGAACACTAAGGTACTTTCATTGGATTGTTGTTTCCTTGTATCAACGTCGTATTCTAATCTTGCAGTATACTCAATACTAGGAATGTCTTTTTAAGTTTTTCCTTCAACTCGTTATAGTTTAAAGGTAAAAGGTTTGCTAGGTCTACTAAATAGAAGGAGAAAGCTTCCCCTTTCAGACAGTACGGAAGGTAATTTACTATTTCTAGGGTTGACCATTCGTATACGCTAGCCACTAATTCATATTCTTGCAGAAAAAGTTCCACACACTCATGTCTATTACCAGAGAAGGAGGGAATTTCAACATTTGGATAGATCTTGAATACTTGTGGTTTAGCACCAATAGTAGAATTTTGATTGTCTCCCTCGGGAGGAGGGTTGCTAACTTTGCCTGTTATTACTGTATCCGTAAATTTAGATTTCCCAAAAATATATGGTATAGATGGCTCGGTAACCGGACTAGTTTTAGTTTCTTGCTCAGATTTTAAATTTACACGAGGCTTATTCTCAGGATCTACTTTTAAAAAGGACGAAAAATTTGATTTTTGCTATCACAGATCTTATCTTCACTTGATGAATGTGAGACGGACTCATCTTTCAGATCTAAGGACCTGTCTAAAGAAACCGAGGTGTTGAAATTTTCAGAGACGGACCTATAGTCGGTATCAGTTACGCTTCTATTTTCTAACTCGGAGGTTTGTTCTGAACTATATTCTGATGTATAAGTTCTATCATGTTCGCTGAGTACTGATTTTTCTGTCTTTTCCCCTTCGCTAAACTCTAATTTCTCCACTGGAGTCGTGGGTGTAATTACGCTACTAGGTGGCGAAACAAACACTATTTGTAAGGGATCTAACTTTTCCTCTTGTTGGTACTTTTTCATTTCTTTAGTCGCAGGTGATTCACCAGTTTCATTATAGGAACTAATTTTAGAACTTGCACTAGCTGAAGGTTGTAAACCACTATTTATAACACTATCAGTTTGTTTGTTAGATTCACTTTGGGTTGGAGAGGTTGAGGGATCGTCTCTATTTTCCACTTCTTCTAAACAAATTACTGAGGCACCAAATTCCGCGTAATCAAAGATTTTACCAATGTTTTCGTTTATTCTACTTTCAGACCAGGAATCGTTATTTTCTTTTTCTTCCTCTTCAATTTGCTTCTGGTGGTCAGAGCAAACTGAGGGAAAAGCATCATCACTTTTCTTCTCTTCGCCTAACCTCCTCTCAATTGGAGCAGGGGCGACGAAGTCATTTCTCTGGTCAGCGTCCTCTTGGGGAGGGTCTTGGTTCGCTGCTCGGGGAGTAGATACCGTGGGAGGATCCCAATGGTCATATCGGAGTTCTTTTTCGGAGTTCCATGAAGGTTTTGACTCATCCTCCAGGAATGACGCAGGAGGAGACTCCGGGTTTTCGTTTTGTATTTGCGCTATTTCTTCGTTTTGTAATTTCTGTAGTTCGTATCCCAACCAATCGTCTTTCAACGATTCACCCCCATCTGAATCTGCACTACTAATATCTCCGTTTGACCACCTAACTTTACTAACTACACTGAGTATGTTATCTATACTGTCCAAATATTGCAGTTTCTCTTGGAGGGTAAGGCTATCTTCAAACATGACAGGGTTGGTTTGAGTAGCGGTTGTCCGAATAACCTTAAGTTCACGATCTGTGTCAATCCGGATCATTTTAGGAAACTTATATTCGGTCTGAAAGCTAACATCTTTCTTTTGAAGATCGTCGGTCTGTATTTCCATATCAAAATTTCCAACTACATTTTCCTCAGGTAATAACTCTTCAAAGGGGGCTGAGGGGTCCGCTTGAAATAAAATACCTAATTTCTCTTCGTCGTCGCCTTGGCGACGAACAACTGTGACCTGTACTTTCTTGTTCCGAAGTTGGCTAGTTAAGGGTCGAATTAAATTTCCTACTGCCGGGGACAGTTCCGTTTGTAATGAATGCCTAATCTGGTCTATTAACGCTTCATCGTTAGGTTGGGTCAAAGAGCGCAATTCATTTTCATTATTCTCGTCAGGGCTCTCAATTTTCGTTTCCCTTGGTTCGGTTCCTATATTTGCATAAATTTTCTCTTTATTCGTTGAAGTCTTGGGTTCGAGATCAATATTTTCGTAAATGGGCTCTTTATTCATTGAGATTCGTGATTCAGTATCTAAGTTAGCATACATAGTTCTAGGACCGATCTCGGCATAAACTGTTTCATCACTACTACCAGCATAAAAAGATTGAAAGGTCGGTCTTTGCATTTCTAACGGCGTTCTAAGATCTGACAGTTCGTATTTAATAGGAAAATATAGCGCTACTGGGCTATCTGGTCCTTTTGATACACTAATATCTTTATTTTCTGCACTTAACACTAAGTCACTTAGTCTATTTTCCTTATCAGCTAACTTATTAGTATCTAAGGGACTTTGGTTCGAGGGGACATCAGGTATTACACCTGCTGTTGTTTCTATCTCAATGGTTGCCTGAGGGCATTCCTGACCTGCCGTTATTAGTTCGGCTATCTCTAGTTCATCTTTTAAGTTTACTTCATTCACTAGAGTTTTCGGATCTACCCCCGGTGGGGTCTCATCAGTGTCTGAACTTACATATATCGTCCTAGGAGCTGGCGTTGGTTTTTCACTTGAACCAGCACTTTGTATTTCTAGTCGGGATAGGGCTAGACGCGGCCAGCGGCGTTAGATCGCAGCCACTCGCCGGAGCGTCTGGAGTTTGCGGGCTAGCGGTCGTTGGTTCACGATATCTTGGCTGACTCCACGTATCCAAGTATCTCGGTAATGGATTCTTTTTCCAACGGCCAAATTCAGGAGGAGAGTGCCCGTGGACTTTTATTTTATTGCACTCAATACAATAATAATTATTCCACCGATCTAAAATATAACGGTGCTTGCCCGTGGGCGTCTTAGGACAATGAGATTGCCCTAAATCTAATAGCTTTTCTTTTATTTTCTGCGCGAAACTCATTTTTGATAAATGAAACTGTTTTTCACAAGTCAGTGGCCTCCCAAACCAGGGTAGTGGGTAATCAACCTATTTCCTCTGATATAGTAGGAATTTAATCACTGATAGCTACTTCCCTCGGAAATGCTACGTCAAAATTTCTTACGTATTATGCGACTTATTATTATTTCAATATCTTCATTTAACTTCCTTTGAACTTGAAATACTCAACTTCCCTTCCTTTATAAATTTTGCTTTACATTTTAGAACGGGAAACGGAAAGTGACTAGACAGCTGTTTATAACAGATAATGCTTATTTGCTCACGTATGACGATTTTACATTTTGCTTCTATTCTTTAACTTCTTTTTTCTTTTTTTTTAAAGCACAAAACAACATTGTTTTAAACTATTTTGTTTTTACATTCACAAGGGGAACTTCGATCATCCAACCATTGGTTCATGTACCTGCATTTTGATTTTGGGTATTGCATTTGCATAAAGGTGAGTTTTAGGCAGTTATTCCCAGGCAGCCGTCGGGCTTGCACCCCTATTACAGAGGGGCCCTGCTGGACCTAGAGAATAAGATACCTGTGACCCCCAAGCTTTGCATGGGAAAGGATTTTAGACACCTATCGCCGGACAGACTAGTCGAACTTTCATCCCGTAGAACGGGCGGTTCTGCTGTCTAGAGATAAAACTGCCTGTGATCCTTCCCAAATAAGTGGTAAGGGTATTAGCCACTTATCGCTGGACAAACGAGTCGAACTTTCATCCCGTAGAACGGGAGGTTCTGTTATCTAGAGATAAAACTGACTGTGACCCTACCAAAGCTAGCAGAAGCATAAGCAGACTTAGGGTTTTGCAAGTACATGAGACAAAAGCTGAATTCTGTCTTAACACTCGCGTCCCGATTTTTTTCATTTCCATCACTACACAAGAAAACGTCGTGAGGTAAACTGAGTTTTGCTCTGCGGAAACTAGCAACTATTCCGCTGAATTATAACAACTTAAAGCGAGAGAAGTTGAGTCTAAAAAAAAAAATTTCGTCGCCACTTCACTCCTTGTAAATCGCGCTACTTAGAGCAGAAAAATTATACTTGTATATCAGAGTCATAGGCTGAACACCGCCTAGTCCAAGTACGCCACTGAACTGTACTGACTTTACATAGTACCGATACACCTCTTGACTAGTCAAAAGAAAACTTCGCGTACACGTTTCACTTTTATCTATTGAAAACTCTTCGATAAAAAAAATCACTCCCGATTTGCTAAAATCGCGTTTTAGGACAACTGAGATAGTTGGTTTCCCTATAAAGTGAATGAGCACCAGAGATTTGTTTAGAGATTCAAGAACACACAGTTGGTTACCCGGCGAACACCGAACACCGTAAAACTGTTATGATGATGTTTTGTTGTTCTGAGATTGGCGTAGCAATTGTGTACACTTTCTTTTGTGAAATCGTAATTGAGATCACTTTTTCACTCTCCACCCAGTATTACAAAGTTGGTTCGGAGTCCAACTCCCTATTAGCCTCGGTCTCGAAGACGTCGTTAGCTTACTGGTTCGAAGATGATGAGAAAGTGCACTAACAGTGGTAGAGCTTGGTACTGGAAATCGAAACCCAGGTAACATATGAAGACTGTGAGTTGAATCTAAATAGGTGGGATAGCTTGACTAAATCAAAGAGACCATTCCACTTTACTTTTTATTAAAAAAAATAAAAATAAGAATACAGATGACTTTTACAGAATCGGTTACTGGAATTACAACTTGGAAGTTTTACTACATCATCTAAGTGGGAGCACAACCCCTATAATACCTAATGGGTGCTAGAAGGTTTTTTATGCTAAACCGCGATTTATTGAAAATAGTGAAATATGAACTTCGTACATCGCAACTTGCATTGGCCCGAAGGGAAAAATGTTAATTCTTGAAGAGGGAATTTGGTCTCAATTTGAAGGGACTTCGTATTCGTCACTAAACATTCTCAAAGTGCGACTACAAATCTCCAAGTGCTCGTCCCAAGTTAAAGGGGGAACTTAGAAAAAACAATCACATACCTGATTTTCTGAAGAGCGTCCCGAACAAGAGCGAAGTACACTGGAGGTCGGCAGGCCGCAGAGTCAACCGGAGCGGCGAACAGGCCTCGTTTATAAAGGCGTTTCGTCCCACGCATTTCTGCCAGTTCTGACGTAGCTCGAAGGCGACGTCACGAGCCTCATCGAGCTTGGGAGAGACTTCTTCACGCGCATGCTCAATAGTGGTTAAGACTTCTAGTTTTTCTATGATTTTTTCTCTATCACGCCGGGATTGAAATTCCTATTTTACATTTATTTTTACAGTTTTTATGTTACACCTAGCTCTAACTACATAATAGATTTCATGTATTTATTGCTTTCGTGGTATTCCCTAACTATTGCATCTAGGACCCGGCACTGTGATCTGAGTAAATCAGAGCCAGGGTCATACCACTAATACATGCGTGTGGGTTGGTGTCAATGAGGCATCAGGTCGCTAATTCAATCTAACCCTCAACTGACTCCGTTCTCCCTATCTCTCTTTTCCTTACTGCACACACAATTTGAAAAGCGCGGGCGTCTCGCCCCATAATGTGAGTCCGGCTTAGGACTTCGAGGCACAACTGTGTAACATTTTATAAATATCGTTATTGCTGTTTGTGTTTTAGATGTACAGAAATATACAGTTTTACTGTTGTTAACAGATTATGATTTTTTCTGAAGTACTGACGGCCAATCCTGAATTTTTACTTTCCGTATTCGGAAAGTAAATTCGGAAGATAGTCGATTTTGGAAAAAATCTGGAATTCGGATAAATTCTAGAAAGTGAAATTTCCGATTCCGGAACATTTTGGCCATCCCTGCTGTGAACTGACTACTGTCACACTTAAAAACTTTTTCAAATAATCATCTTAGTAAATATTAGGCATGGTTAAAAGTAGTACTTGTGTAATGTAGTTTTGGCAATACCATAATATTATATTTTTGTACTTTAACTATGACTTTCATCTTTTTTTTCCAATTGTGCCATCCCTTACAACTATCAAACTGTTCTAACTTTCTATAGTATTAGTTTTCATTTACTAGGTATGATTAAGTAACAAAGAAGGATACCTTTTTTGTAATAATTTTGCTGGTTTTTGAACGCAAAATAGAGGCCTAGCAATGTAGGGATTGAGTGATTATTACAAACCGTATCAACAGAAATAAGAAATAATAGACTAATGTACATAGATGAAAACAATAAACATACATACCGATACTTATTCTTACAATTACATGGATTCATGTACTAAATGTTATGTCCTATATTTCAGTTGTGTATTTACTTGTAAGAGATTGGCTTGTAAGAGATGGAGCACGAACTCCCCCGATAATTCTTCAAAAGGTATCCAAAAAGTCTTCACTTTCTGGCCAGTAGAATATAGAAGGCCCAGAACGATTCATGAATTGCACCCTGATGTACAAAAATAATAATTACAAAAATACCAAAAGCACCCTTTCTATATTTTAACCATATCATGTATGTGATAGAATGATTCTATAAAAAAGCCTTCAAGAGTTTCACTGATGTAACTTACGAGCAATAACACAATTTGTAACAAAACCTAACACTCTCTATTTCCGTACATGTAAAATAAAGAAATACGAAAATACCAAAAGAACCCTTTTTATTTTTTAAACATATCATTTATGCGCTAAGATGATTCTATACAAAAGTTTCAAAAGTTTCATAGTTGTAACTCACGAGCAATGACAAATTGTAACAAAACTTAAAACTCTATATGTTCGTACATCTAAAAGACAAACAAATAATAAATAAATAATTAAAAAATACCAAACGTTCCCTGTTATGTTTTAACCATATCATGTATGTGCTAAGATGGTTCTATTTAAAAAAAAAGTTTCATAACTGTAACTTACGAGCAATGATATAATTTGTAACAAAAGTTAAAACTGTATTTTTCCGTGATTGTAATATATATATATATATATATATATATATATATTATATATATATATATATATATATATATATATATAATTTCAAAAATACAAAAATACTCTCTTTTTTAACCATACCATGTACATGTTAAGGTAAATGTACAAAAAATTGATAAGTTTCATAGTTACAACTTTTGAGCAATGTCACAATTTGTGGAAACCCTAAAATTTGCATTTTATGCCCATTAATGTTTGACAGTAGAACCTTTTGCAAGGTTTCTTACAATCTACTGAAAGAGCAAAACATAAGCTTTCATTTGACACATGGAAGAGCCCAATTATTTCAAAAATAAGGAAGTTATGAGAATTTTAGTTCCATGATGCTGAGAGCCGGAAAGTGAAATTGAAGCAAAATTCACATTTTTCAAAAATTTCTCCCCTGTCAATTTCTGATCCCAAAAATCGGAAAAAAATAATTTAGCATAATTTATAATTGGTATTTATGTACGGAAAAATTTTGAAGAGAATCTCAGATATTGAAGTACAGTGCTCTAGGTGATTTGACAGGGAATGACCCTTTTAGTAGATATATCAGAGAGGAGATGGAATCTGTTTTTGGGATACTTATTTGGTTACCACTTATCGCTATATGTTGTTCTCACTCTATGGAAAACGCCGTTACATCACGAAGTAGTTTATTGTACCGCTTCGCACTTGAATAATTGTTTGCCAAAATTATACCTACTCAAAGAACGCTAAATTCGTTTCATATCACAGCTTTTCACTATCTCTTGGCTGACTAAAATTGTCAAATGAGAAGTTCTTGTGATTTTCTAGTTTTTACGCTTTCAATAGAGACTTAAGAATGGAAACGAAATACATTTTTGGCTCGCTCAATCAATTGTAGGACATATTTCGTCCGATGTATATTACAGTTTCTATTATATAACATTCAAAACTGGAAACGTAAGTGGCTGGAAAGTGGCAACCACTTATCAACCAGTATGTGGCAACAACCACAACGTGAGTGGTTTTGTCGGTTTCAATATGGAGATTTGAATAGTTACAGAATAACGTTCTTGGGATTTTTAATGTATAAAATATAATCATTTCTCGTTATATATTACGGTCGTTGTTCTAAGGCGGTCAATGTTAAAGCTGGAAGTGACTGATTAGTTAAATTTCCTACTTGAGTAGATGGTTAAAAGAGAATGTGGTCCACATTCTTAGAATGCAAGTACAATTCCGAGAAAAGAATGCTTCACGTAATCAGCTACCGCATTTGTAAATTAACATTTATTTAATATTGTAGTGGATTTCTATCCGAATTTAATAGAAAGCTGAGGATGAAGATGGAGTATAACAAACTGCAGATCACATATTTCTATATATTACAGTTTTTTCTTTATAGGCATCAAAGGGAATTTACATTTCAGCTACTGTCTGGTTCAATAGTCAAACTAGTGCGGAAGTTGTATATATTCCTGACACGCTTAATTGATTCCCTGAAACTGCTTTTCTCTGTCCTTTACCGTTTCTACTCTGGTGATAACAGTTAATAAAACTAAAAATTATTGATTTTTACTCACTTGCGGTATAAATAGAAAATAAAAGTTAAGGTTATTAAAACACTTTATTGCTGATAGAAATCCGCTTCACGCTATAGGTTGCCGTTTTCACTATACAACAATATACATTGAAGCCAGAAGTTGTTGAGATGTACCACTTCCGATTTCAAATGGGCATGGAGATAGTATTTGTTTTCAGAACTCTAAAATGATTCAGTAGTTTCGCTTTCGCTATCTATTAGACGTTTTGCGATTTGTAGATTAATATTGAAGCCAAAAATGAGTCACATTAAAGATATCCAACTCACAATTGGCCTCAGCACAGTTTCCTCAATATCATTTCTTCGTGTTGATAACAGCGAATGACTAATATTCATTTACGAGACTAGAATTAAAGGTTACTATACAATTTAAGTTATACCTCGAATTTATTTTAGATCTATATATGTAACTACAAATACGTTCGCTACTAGTTTTATTATGATGTTTACCTGCGTTAAACATGAGTTAAGAGACTTTTAAGAGTATTGAATATTCTAACGTATTAGAATCACTTTCGAGAATTACGAGATCGTTCTGACAAACATAAATACACACGCCTTATTATATAAGCTGTTCTCATATACGAGTAGCTCCTTCTTCGTCTGAATGGTATTTTTTATGGTACCTACTTTTTTGCTTGGCGTAGAAAAGCTTTGTTTTTAGAACAATTGTATCTAAACTTAGTGTATTCATTAATGTTTTCATTACACTTTGATCACTCGAGTGTGCGGTCACTATTGACGCTTGTTCTAACAGCGTGTGGTTAGAGACGAATTTACTTGAATCACTGGACTTGATAGTTTAACCTTGAAGGGAGTCTGTGTTTTTAGCATTAGGCTAATTTTACTCCCGATATGCTGTTTTACTCCGTTGATTAACTATCGTGCACTAGCTTATAGAAAATATCTTTGAAGTTAAACGTGATATCGGTTGTAAACTTACTGATAGCAGGTTATGTTTTGGTTCGTAAACTCACATCACTTCAACTCTTCCCGTCTTCTATAATTTATCTGAGATTACGATTTGCTCAACATTAACTTCCCTAAATCGAACACAATACTCCCTGCTAATATATTGGCTATAGAAAAAGAATGAGCTTTCTTGAGAGCAAGTAGACGTTACCATTACTCTCGTTAAAGAAAGAAGTGGGCAGAATATGAGCACACTCACGATTAAGCAGCTACAGCAGTACAATTTGAAACCTGATATTTGTCTGTTATTTAATTATCCAAATAGGTAAACAGAGGGAATATCATGGATTGCAAAGTATATTCACATATTCTATACTTCTTAGACCTATTCTGTAAGAGCTATTTAATTTTATTAATAAACGAAATATTTTTACATCCCCTGAATTATGTCTTCTCTTAGCAAATGATATATTTAAGAAAATATTATTACAATTACGCAATTTTTATTTTCTATTTTCTATAATTATTTCATATCTAAGTTGCATCATTACATAGTAAACAACAACAATTAGCAAATATTATGAAATTACTCCACTATTTGTTGTGGTAACGGATGAACAGATAGATGTTGTAATGTAAATACAATAGACTACGATAATGTTTTGCTGTAATACATACAGTACATATACTATACACTATGGGTATAGAGATTTTCTATAGCCTATTGATTGATTTGTGGATAATTTCCTTTACTTTTAAATTTACGGTTGACTAAGTGATAATTTGCATATCTTTTATAATTTAAAATATAAATTACTAATAATAAAATAATAATTTATAATTATAATTTACTTAGATGACGGTACCATAGCTGGAAATATCGACATAGTACTACGCGCGTTTAATAAAATTCGTCCAGAAGTTTCATCTATTGGATTGTTTCTTAACTCTGCCAAATGTTAAGTGCGTTTTCTGAGCACCAGAGTTGGTGAAGTCCATTACCTTTATGAAAGGTTTAACGAAGTAGCACCTGGTATCAAACTCTTATGCGGAACTTTTAAGCCATCTCTACCGAACAAGGAGCAAAGCTTTATTGGACAAGATATCAAAATTAGAATTCTTCTTTTCTCAGTTATCAAACTTGCTGCACACACCGCTTATTATTTACTACGAGCTTCCCTCTCACTTCCAAGATTACTATAGTTCCTCCGTGCTTCCCTTCTTGGCAGGATGATTAATTACTTGACAAATTCGACCACACTCTTGGAACAGGACTGGAATCTATTCTAAACTGTTCTCTGAAAGACAGATCATGGTTACAAGCTTCCTTACCAGTTGAGAATGGAGGCCTTGGGATTCGTCGAGCCATGAATATCGCCATATCGTCTTTCCACGCATCATTCTATGGCTCACGAGAACTAATTGAATCTCTTCTTCAACATGTGGTTGATTTAGACTCGATTCGAGATGTACAAGAATGCATTTTAAATGGGTTAGTGTGGTTGGAATGGATTCTCCACCTAACGACAAAAGACATGTCCAGCCTGTTTGGGATGAACCTATAGTCAAGCTTTGTTTATCTTTACTCCTATCATCAACTACTGACCCAGATGACAAAGTTAGGCTGTTAGCTGTCTGCTCCTCCAAAAACGGAGCATGCCTTCAAGTCCTACCTTCTCACACACTCGGCCTACACCTTTCCATTGAGAGCTTTCGTATTGGTACAGCTGTGCGCTTAGGTGATAATATTTGTGAGCGTCACTAGTGTCCTGATTGCAACGCATATGCTGATAATAAAGGATTATATGGTCTTTCATGTGAAAAAGTGCGAGAAGACAATCTCGACATCATATTGTAAACGACATCATTTGCAGAGCTCTCGTATCGGCGGGAGATCCCTCTATAAAAGAACCAAATGGTTGTTGCCGCTCTGATGGCAAAAGGTCTGATGGCATGACCTTGCTGCCATGGAAAAATTGAAAAGCGCTAGTCTGAGATTTCTCATGTTTCGATGCGTTTGCTCCTACCAACTTACCCCATTCTTCAATTCTGGCAGGTCTCGCCGCCGCTCACAGAGAATCAGACAAAAGGCTAAAATACTCAAACCTATTGGACACATATTGGTTTGTAACAGTGGCAATAGAAAAAAGTGGGTGTTGGGGTCAAGAAGGATATAATTTCATTAATGAAGTTGGTAATCGAATAGCAATCAAAACTGCATTCCCTTTCCAACCTATCACCATCGCCATTCAGCGCGGGAATGTCTCATCGATCTTAGGCACATTATCTCCTGATAAAGAACTGGACGAGAATTTTCTCTATAACCCACAATAAGACGGAAGTATAGACATCCTAGGAAGCTGCCAATCACTTTGACAATGTTCATGAAGATTGTTTTGAATCCAGTTTGGATAAATATAAATTATTGGAAGTCATGGCTAATGCCGGTAACTTTGGGAAATGTAGCAACATTATATACAAATTTTACTTGTTGCTCAAAGTCGTTAAAGACCCGAAAGGTGTTGTTGTCAAGCTATCCTATGTTTATTTGGAACACAGAAACTTTATGTATTCTTACCTGACATTATTAGGAAGAAATAATGTCCGTATTCTTAAACCTAGTATATTTGTAAGATCAAAGATGTAAGCATATAGAACAGACGTGAATATAACTCGATAGAACTTTATTAATTGTATGTTAAACATAATAATTACATTATGTAATCTCTAACCTACAAAAAAGGAATGTATTGAACCAGTTATGAAATGAAAATAAAATTCTAGACAATTATTTGTAATATTTTAAAAAAGTGAAATGTTTTAAAAGGTAATTTATAGTTAGAGATTAAAATACAAAAAATAAAAATAGATAGGAATATTGAAATGAAAAATAATAGGTGATGTATAAAAGTGAAAGTGTGTAGTTTTGTTATATAAATATGGAGTTTGGAAATGATAGATACAAAGCTTATATTTATTATTTTAATATCAAACAATAAATTTATTACCTAACAAAAATTTAAATTCTTTAAATAGTAAAGAATATATTACTATTAAATAGATTTAATCTGAATCCATTGGAGTTAGCGCAACGAATTGCCAATTTGCTTACGGGGATATAATTTTAGGTATGAATTCAACATTCATTTATGACATACAGAAACGTTGTAAACCATCGATATTCAGGAATCTTCGATGGTTCATAACTCTGAAAGATATCGTCTTTCGACATGTCTTTATCACATTTTATCCCCCATTTGGTTAAGCAATTACAAAGATGAATTTTAACGTATCTCTTTGCAGGCTCATTGATAGAAACTGGCCAAGAAGCTCAAAGCAGCAGCGACCACCTTCGTTCTATTAAATTTTAAGTTATTTCAGATAGACATATTTTTATTTCAACAAATAATTAAAACTGTTTACACCATAGACCATACACCATAGTTTATACCATAGACAGAGACAAGAAATGTTTCGATGTGATTCAGAAATGAATACCGAAGAGTCTGGTACACATCCACAAGGTGTCTGGGCCACAATAACCGATTTAAATGGAACTTGGCAGTCTACCTGACTTAGCCAAATCTAAGTCAGGGAGAGCAATAAAATAATGGAACTATTCAAAGGAGTTTATACTGTAAAATATACATTGGCAGTTTCCAAAAAAGATATAAAAGGAAATATTCAACAATATAAAATCGCTTCAAAACAAAATACACATTAAAAGAAGATAAATACTTACTGTGGAGTGAGACCTGATGTTACAATTCAGCACTCATGCTTCATTTTTATCAGCCGATTGTACCCTTTCAGAATTGTGATCGTTTTCTTAGGCTACGTCTACATCACTATCATCTGAAGATCCTATTTCATCTTCTAGTATACGCAGTATCCGTTCTTGTCCTTTTTCGTCCATATTTGTGTACACCGCAGGCTGACGGAAACTACTCAACTTTGAAAACACTAATGCAGGTGCGCGGTGCGACACTACGCACTCCAAACTGTTTACTCAGAGCAAACTACCAGCAAATTGCTAACCAAATTCCGTGTAGGCAGTGTGTGCGTAATTGTGAAGGGGGAAGCTACACGTCATTTCACACATGGCGGTGGCCTATCAAATTAAGAAAACTAAAATGTTTGCATCCGCGGAGTATGACTCCGCGCCGCGTGCTACGGACAGTTAAAACGAATTGTATTCACCTGTGCAAATCTTTGTGCTCATGCACATATCTCCAAAAAGTGAAGACACCAGTTTATTTTTCTCTTGCTTAGTTTGAATTACATGATGAGTATAACGTAACGCATGAAAAAACTAGACTCAAAGGTGAGCGTTTCCAAGCAAATGAGGTGAGATGTTGGTGGTGTTCTGCTCCCGGATACCCCCCTCTAGTTACTTCACTCTGGCTTCTGAGTTACTTCACTACTAAAAGTAACTGCAAAGTGTCAGTCGTGGAAATAGACGGTCTGTAACCCAAGGCCCCCTCCGTTCACGGTCATTGTGAATGTTGAAACCGACTGAAATGTATCGTGGTCGTTGGCGAGAAATATATTTGTTAATGGAAACGACTACGTCATGTTTATGTATCATTGCCCTCACTGTCTTCAGCCACTATAGATGGCGTGAAAGTAAACAATGAGGAGAAAGATTTTGCTGGCTCCGTTAATACAGATTCATATCTAGCGTGACTGATATAAGAATAGTAAATAACAATAGCCACATGCGAACAACATCCCAGTGATCGAAGTCCACATACGCAACTACACACATGTCCGTCTATCGCAGTTAAACCCGGTTTCGTGGCAACACACTTAATGAAACATATTGTATGTTTTGTTTGATCGGAAACAAGAGTATACCTTGACACGAAAGAAACCACATTCTAATTGGAAGCCATTTATAAAGACGACATCATTTTGAGTGTGTGTAGCTAAATGACAAATAGCCTGAACGAGCTGATAGGCACCGGTAGTAAATACTTGAAGGACTTCAATTGAAAAACACCGGAAAGTTTGGCAAGTCTGTAACACGTAAAACCCTTTAACCAGATTGTGCTGTCAATAAACTGTTCTCTTTAAGGTATTCAAGTAATGGGTTTTTCTCTACTTTGACAGACTCCGTGGTCTCAACTGTTGCGGTTAATTTCCCTTTATCAGAAGGTATGCGTGTTCCAAACATGTTATGAATGACAGCAGCGTGACGAAAGTAATTTCTTACTCTATGTACCTCTTTGTTGCCGTACGATGTCTGCAATATCTTTAATTTCATTTTGAGCACCTTGTGAATGTCTTCTCTGTCCATTGTAGCTTTGTGACAATTCGCGATTAATTCGCAACTTTTAAGACAGCTGACTGTATGTTTTTAAAGGCAGGCATTAAATCTTGAATATCGCGAGTTTCAATAATTTTTCTTCTTTTTTCGAAATCCTGTGCTAGAACTAAAATGTCGTTACATGTCAACAAATTGTTTATGTCATCATCTAAGGACAGAATATTTCTAAGAATATCTCCATCACTTTGCTTTCCTGTGAAAGGACCATACAAATCAACACTGTAGCCTTTAGTTATCGTTAAAGTAAATGGTTTGCAAGAATGCGCGTGCTTATGCAGTGCTAACGAATCTTTTAAATAACTGTAATTCAAACTCTTTTGGTGATAAGCGTAAGTTCCATATGCATATAAAATCTCATCAGTTGTTTCTAATAATTGCTTCTCAACGCCAGATGTAAATTTTCGTTGTAAATTTTCGCACGATCCAAGACTGCAAATCCGACATAATTAGGAACAATATCTAAATTCAATGCCTTTTGAACGAAGGTGAAAATACGGGAAAGCTGAACTGAAGTAGGATGACCGTGGACATGAACCAATTGGCGGTAACTAAGATCCGTTCTCATTTTGCAAAAGTAACAGAATAGTGCTGCTACGCGTGATATATTTTTCAGCTTCAACGTGTTCAGTTTCTCTAGAAGTTCATGAAAGTTTTGTTTCGATACATCTGTAAGATAGTTGTACTTACTGTCACGCAACAGATTCTGAGCCAGCTTTGCCATAATTGAACATTTCGGAACATTTACTTGCTGTAGTGTACCGTTAAGCAATGTATAACCAGAGACTGGAATTGTGACTGTGGTCGATATAATATTCGATTTCAAGCTGTCGATGAGAATTCGATTGTTCAGACAATGAGTTGAACAGCAATGGTTATTCTTTGGAATATAAGTTCGATGTCCTCTAAATGCATGTTGCCGTACAGAAAACGTCACGTGATTTTGTTGTGTATTCGACTTGCAAATAATGCAAAATTCTTCCGTAGAAATGAGACATTTTACATCAAAAGTAACCATAGCTTCTATATTTGAGGGCGATGAAGATGGAATGTGAAGCACTTCATTGTTATCGTCTACTGACTTCGAGCCTGTACTGACACTGTCATTGCTCAGCTCAGCCGTGTCCTGAGCAGCAATGGAAGATTGTGTGCTTTGCTGACTTGAAGTCGAAGCATCCGTCATTAAATGATGGATTACGCGGTAATTCTTATAACACCTCTCGCAGACATAAAGTGCATCTGCATCGAATGTTTTCACTCTCTTACGTACTGTTTCACTGTTACGTACGTACTGTTTCACTGTTTGTTTTTAAAATTGAATCATGTTCCGAAATAGTTTGTTACACATAGCCAAAACGACACTCATTTGTGAAGGTTTGTCCGGTCTAGGTCACGTATAACGTCTGAATCTGCCGCTTCCTCCAAGCTCTGTTACAAAAGACTGAAACCAAATCGTTCAGTTACAGATGCCAACTGAAGTAAACGTCGATTTGCATCACCGCACAGACCTCAATAGTGTGACCACAGAAGAGCGCTTCACGTCGCGTTGTGTACTCACTAAATCTTTCATTTGTGATATTTATGTTCACTAACTGCGTTATAAACAGATGTACAGTCACATTCTGCAGTGCTGTCACCAGACGAGCCCTTTGTCATGTCTTACCTGTCCGATCGGTCTATTATTTACGAAATAACACACGTGATAGTGTTGTAAGGAGACGAGATGCGACAGTCCCATAATCCCGTCTCGCCTCGTAGCAATACTACCCAGTTGTAAAAATCATAGACTTGTAGATACACACGCAACAATTTTTATAGAGGGAGTTTTTCTACAGGAATGTAACTTAAAGTGCTCACCAACTACCATTATAAAAATTCTTGAGGAAGTACCGCAGAATTTTGAACCATTGATAGGACACATGCTAATTTCTCAGTGGTCTTGACGCAACTACGGTAGGTACCATAGTTTTGTAGCTATGGACCTTCAAAGTTTATTTTTTCATGTTTTCGGCAGCCTATAACTCCAAAAGGAAGCATTTGTGCACCCAGGTTGGACTATATTTTTGTCTTATCTTGGTGTCAGGAATCACCTCCCAGACGTTGTAGGTGTTGTTTTGAAACATCCTCTATATGGTAACCCTATAGCCTATTATTTTGGCATTTGTTTTATAAACAAAGATGCCTCCTTCATATGATGTGTTCCAATAGATCGCAACCATTAGCCTGTTAGTTTATCCTTACGCGATCTTAAAACTGTTTCACTGTTTTGCAACATTGATGACTTACAGTACTTGATTTCACTAAGACCCGAATATGGCTACTGTTAACGTTAACTATATGACTTCTCCACAGGTGTAGTGGAAATGTATGACTGAGAAACCAGACAGAGTGCCCTAACTGAAGGGGTATCCGGGGGCACACCACCCAAACATCTTCTCACCTCAGTTGCTTGGAAACGCTCACCTTTGAGTCTAGTTTTTCATGAATTATGTTATACTCGGCATGTAGTTCAAACTATGAAAGATAAAAATAAATCGCAATATTCCCTTATTCGAGATATGCGCATGCGCACAAATATTTTCGTATTATACCCTGTTCGGCACAGCTGAATAGAATTGTTTCAATTTCGTTTTAAAGATATCATGTATCTACTATGGATTGCAAACTTTTCTTGTTCTCGGTGGAGCCGTTCCCGAGACGCCACGACAAATGTCATCTTTAATGAATCGACTGTATCTCAGAAACTATGCTTTTTCCAGAAATTCCTGGTAGTTATATTAGTTTTGCAAGGTATTCTATTTGTCTACCAAGTTTCATCAAAATCGGTTGTTGTGGCTCACACACCTTATGGATGTGTCACAGACTCCTTGTAGTTTTAGTATTTTCACCTGGTTCTTAAACAAGTAAAGGCTGTGCATTTAGAAATTTCTTCACCCTGTTATTGTGGATGTATTTTTCTCTTTTGACTTGACAATAATTCCTTGCTGCACTAAGGGAGGGGTAATTTAATAATTTCTTATTTTAAAAACATTAACTACTTTCAAGGAACCACGCCTAATGTATGGCTCTTACCTGGCTGCTCTAGAGTTTAAAATATTCATTTAAATAACCCTTCAGACAGTTTAATTCTCCTGACGTAGACGTAATGTATACTCAGTTAATATGGTTATGTAAGGCGTTCCGGCACAATCTTTATTTTAGGAGCACTTACAACCAGATTCGATTCGACTATTTTTTTCAATGGGTATCGTTTTTTCTTCTTTTCTATTAAGTTCCCTCTTGTATAAGCGGCTATTTATGTGTCTTTAGCGTTTGGGACTGGGTTCAATTTCCGAATAAATTCATGCAGTTTGAATCCGATGTTTACCTGTGTGCTTGTACGTCTCACATAGCGCTGCCGTTGAAAAGGAAGGTAAACATTAAAAGAAAACAAATCAAATTATCTTTTCTTTATTTTGAATGAAGCACATGTGAATGCATTTAATATCGCAAATGTAAACAAAACTAAATTTTCTTTAGCATAAAATTATATAGTTGACTCTGTATCAGTGTTTTTGCTATCAGCCTTCCCGCTTACAACAAAAACATTATTAGGGTGTGTCTACATAAAATTGAGTTCTTTAACAGATTACAGCTTTTGACATTATTATGTGTACACTACTTGCTGCTATTCCCCGTAATCCTCAGATTGCTATGGGTTGCTACCATTCCATATAAAAACCCTGGTCTGGAAGCTACTAATCAAATTGCGTAAATCGTTTTTGAGTCAAACAAAATCAATGCTGCCATCTGTCTCATAGACGTGACAATCATTAGTTGACGAGAAAGACAGTTTGTATGCTGAATCAAGAAGACACAGCATACAAACTGTCTTTGTCCTCAACTAATGATTGTCTTCTCGAATTACTAGTTACATATTTCAGTGTGTATGCATTACAAAAGTTTTTCACTATATATTATTTTGCTTTTCAGTATCACTTGGTGGTGTTTTCTCCTTTTTCATCGGAACAAGTTTCATGAGTGCTGCTGAGATTTTCTACTATTTGTTACTTAGACCAATTTTCAAGTAAAACACACAACGCTGATATTCAATTATGTGTTATAACACTCCATTCAAATTATACCATTCTATAATGTAAGTGAATTACAGATGAATTTCAGTTCATGTGACATTGAATTATGCATTCTTTTGTTTATTTGATAAAATATAGAAAAACACTGAATACACTGCAATCAATATAGGAGAAGTTAAAATAAGTTGTACTACTGAACTGAAGATGTTTACAAAAAGTATTTGCGTCTCCCCTTCTGTCTATTTACTCTTCAGCACTCCGTAAGTCTCTTGCATCGAATGCTCTCTTTAGACAGAAAGTAAATTGTATTAGTTATTCCTAACGTTTGTAAAAAGGTAATCCAGAATTAAAGGTATTTAAGTAGTAAATATTTATTCGGCAATTAAAGTTGATTATAGGAACGCTTTAATTTGTTATTATCAGTCAGCGTACTTGAAAGTAATTTAGCAATTTTCACCATTATTTTACGACGTGTATTTTGTAGGCTATATGCACTTTGCTATATATGTATTTAAGTGTCTTTCTTAAGTTGCTTAGCTGTAAGTTTATGTAATGCACTGTATATCAATAATTCAAACGGATTCATGAAAATAAAGTAAAGGGTCTTTCTTAGTAAGACAGTGCAATCGGCCCTTGATCCAAATTGAGTCGCTATTGATCCAAAAGGTTACTCTTGACCTAAAACCACCTAAAAAACAAATGACCCTCTGACACTTCCTCTTACTGAATTACCGTATCATACATGTTCAAAATTGAATATTTTTTAAATTTTGGTCAAAGTGGTCCAAAACGTTTGAAAGTTTCAGATTGTAGATACTATCTAGATGCAAATGTGCATTTTTTTCAAAACTATCGATGCACATTTTCTTTATTTGTTTGCGTGTTGAAAATTTCAAAAAATGTAGAAAAAATTTCGGGGGGAGGGGACACGTTCCTGATTTTTTGTTAGAAAATTGGATATACTCTTAGGTACAATATACATTTTTTCAGGGCCTGAAAGTGATGTCAACATTGTCAAAAACAAATAAAACTGAAAACGAACGTGTTTTTCGCATAGTTTCTCCACTATTCTAGGATCCTGAAGGTAAGGGCCTCTTCAAACAATTTTTTGCCAAAGTACACAATTTTTCTTTCTCGTGCGTCGCGTATGCTCCTGTCATTCTTTGGATCCTTCGATTGAGTGAATTTCAGAAAGGAAACACCAAATATATCTCCATTACAGTGCTTCAACTTCAACCGAATCTTCCATACACATACCTCGCGTCGGTTCCCCGTATCTATCAGTGACTGCTCAGTGGCCGCACATAATGGTGCTCTCTACCGGCAGCGCTCTCTACCGCGAGCTGCGTGTAAGTTTGTTGTGCAAGAGTCGGATGAAGTGCAAGGAATGTTGCGGAGATGTTTGGGGTTTCTGTTTCGAAAGGGACACAATCGAAGCAGCCGAAAAACGACAGAAGGGGAAGGGACTCAAGAGACAGTAAAATTGTGAACGTTGGCAAAGGATTATTTCAAGTGGGCCTTCACTTTGAGGTCCCTAAAATAGTTGTAAAAGTTGTGCGAAAACACGTTTGTTTTCAGTTTTTTTTTCTTTTGACAATGTTGCCATCACTTTCAGGCCCTGAAAAAATATACGTTATACCTAGGTGTATAACAATTATTTTTAATCAGAAAATTAGGAACGTGTTCCCCCTCAAAATTTTTCTTCATTTTTTTCAAATTTTCAACACGCAAAAAATAAAGAAAATAAGCATCGATAGTTTTGAAGAAAATGCACATTTGCATGTAGATAATATCTACAATCTGTGAAAGTTTCAAAATTTTTGGACCACTACCACCAAAATTAACAAGTATTCAATTTTGAGCATGTATGATACGAGAATTCAGTAAGGGCAGGGAAGGGGTCATTTTTTTTAGGTAATTTTAGGTCAAGAGTAACCTTTTTGGCCGATAGCAACCCAATTTGGATCAAGACCAGATTTCACTATTTTACCAGGAAAGACCGGAAGATGATGCATATGAAAAGGAAATAGTTGCCATATTTTTTATTGTTTTTATTATTACTTTAGTTACTTTGCGTAAACGATCAAATACTTATCTTCAAACGTCCATTTCCTTGTATTGCTATATTGCATAGTGGGACTTTATGCGTTAAAACAATAGCGCAATATAGTTGAGCACACACATTTGTAAATTGAATCAATAGTAAAATAGAGGCTGATACCTGACGTTAAGTTTATTCCGTGAACATTTCGATCTAAATTAATCAAGTATTAAGAGCATCTCAGAATTTGTAATCTGCAGTAACAAGACTAATTTAGTATTACATTGAGTAATACATAAACCTTAGATATCATTTTTCTATTGTAGGGCTAACCTACTGATTACTACCAAGTGCTCAATAGGTAATTATTAATATCAGTGCAGTAAGTTGGAAAATGAAAGTGAAATTATTTCTTTTAAGTTTAGAAATATTTTTATTGTCCTTAATAAAATATATTTTAAAATGGGACAAAATGAGAGTAATTTAGTATCCTCAGATGTTTCCTTAATCAAATATACAAGCATAATGAACAATAATATTTATAATATATAAACCTTGATGTGTATATATAAATTAAAGATGATACGACAATTTAACTTCTGGTTGCAAAAAGGATTAAAATGATTTTATGAGACGGATATTGTTATTTTTATTACACTAAAATCAATTAAGCCTTAGCAATATGTAGTATCACTAGGGCTGTAAAATCAAGAAATCCACCCAGTTTTATTAGACACTTATGTATGCACTTTAATATATTATCTTTAACTTTGAATGTTGATTAAATGTCTCGGACTAAAAGTACCCATTCTATCTTACTTTGCTAGGACTGAAGCATACAAAGATTACTATGATAAATTATTGAAAAACTATTAAAAGGAGTATGTTATTTTTAGAGTTGATGGAAGGAAACGTGATTAGTATATTGCTTACTATGAAATAGTTCCAAACAAAAATCTTATGTGGACCTTGCTACACTGTTGCTGGATATCAAACTCAGGACTTGTCTCTGTACATAGTGCCTTATAATTTCTACCCTATATCACAATAAAGCACGGAAATATTTTCTTAACTGATTTATCAAATGGATTTAATTTCAGTGTTACGTTGGCGTACACTTTATTAGATAGAAATTATGTTCACGTTTCATACGACATACGAACTGTTTTTTTACATATCAATTATTACTTCACTATAAGACATCAAATATATACATCCGAAAGTTATTTTGTAAATTATGTTTCATGGTTATATTTATTCATATTATCATAACAAACAATAATAGAATTACATAGTGAAATTGTTTAATGCCAGTAGCACTCATAGTTCTAAGCTATTAGATTAGTATTTTAAGCAAAAGAAAACAACAATGTTTGCAAATAGAAATAATTCAAAGATGGAACTTTACAGGTGAAATGTAACATTCTAAGTTGATAAACATAGAACTTGTTGTTAATTTTGCTGTAAAGTTTAATATATGTTTTGTAACTTTTAATGAAAAAATGTGTGTTCTTACTTTGTACGCGAAACAAGAATTATATGCGAACACTATCATTGATAATGACTTATATTTGTTCCTCTTTGAGACCTTAGACGGAACAGAGTCATCCTGTAGATATACTAGTAGTAAGCCGTTGTTGGAATACGGTCAAAGTGAGAAAGAATTCCATAAAATACTGACTCTAATGGCTAAATATGGCAAGTCGAGCCAATGGTTGCCTCTACACTTAAAAAATGCAATGCTCTGGTGTTCTGAAAATGTTATCTGCTCTAACAAATTCTCAAATGTATATGAAAATGCTCATTTTACATCTATGTTATCATACCTTTTAACTGTTTCATTCAAGTATAATATATAGCTATTGAGAAAGATGATAATAATGTTTCCATATTGGCTGACGAAATTTTTCAATAATAGAAACAGTTATTTCTGTTATGTATCACAATCTCAGTATTTCTTATATAAATAAACATTTGTATGAACTTTTTACCACATAATGAAGTTTAGTAAAACTAAGATGTAAGAGAAGATCTTATAAGCATATATATTTGCAGTGTATAGAATTTGTTGCTGAAAAGTTAAGTGAACGTCTATAATATATTAGGGAAGATAGTTGAAACAGGCATAAGTGATTATATAACGTGACAGATTTCTGTGTGTTTTAAAGAGATACTGTTTTAAAGTTAAAAGATACCCATCGTGTTGCAAGAATGTTTAGTATCGTCAACAGGATGTGGTGTTTTTGTTTCCTATGAGGAACAGTGTCTATCTTCAATGACATACATATGTTGTAGAAAACTACATTTGTCAGGAGTAATAATGGAGACAGATTTCTGTGTGTTTTAAAGAGATACTGTTTTAAAGTTAAAAGATACCCATCGTGTTGCAAGAATGTTTAGTATCGTCAACAGGATGTGGTGTTTTTGTTTCCTATGAGGAACAGTGTCTATCTTCAATGACATACATATTTTGTAGAAAACTACATTTGTCAGGAGTAATAATGGAGGAACACATATACCTAAGTAACATAGACAGCACATTTTGGGAGAAAAATCTCGAGAAGATCTTTAGGTTTACTACACCAAAGAGCTCCATCAGCACAAGCAAATGTATGTTAAAATAATTAATATCGTGTTGTTTTACTTAATATAATACTGTGTATTGCTTACAAAAGGCTTGCTAAATAATTTTATATAAGTTTGAATAAAATAAATATATGTCACAGATATTGCATGATGGAAGATTTTTAATCTGTGTTGCATAATTCGTTAGATCAGTAAACCAATGTGGAATTGTCTTTAGAATAAAATAAGTTGTAATGTTTGCTTCTAACCAAAAAATACTATTATTCTACACAAAATGAAAGTGCTTGTAAATACTGTATTGATAACTTGCTGATTTGACAATAAAATAAATAACAAAAATCTCTCATAGTACGACTTAGTATAAATAGCCCCTTATAGTCTAAAATTCACTTATATTTATTTTAGATCAACTTTCTTTATAAAACACATTTTGGTCGATATTTGTTACTTAGTTGATAAAGTTAACAATATATACTGAAGTAATAATATTTTAAAGCTGCTCTATTTTAATGTGTTATATTTTTCGTAACGTACTGGTGGAATAATGTTCTCAGAATTTTTCGGAGAAAGAACCAGGAGCCAATGCAAACTTTGGAGGTCTAACAGTTCATGAGCTCCTAGCTTCCGCCGACACTGATTGATATGTAATACTACTTTGAAAGAAGAACTTGTCTGATTTCATTATTCGTTAAATGATTTTTGAAAATGATAAATATTAGTATTCTGTAATTTATTTGTAAATATTAAAAATGCAAAATTCGATAACAATCCAAAGAGTTGGACAACTTATCCTTACCAAGCGTATTCCTCTTAGGATGCAAATATAACTGAGGCATTTTAATTTGTATAATATTAGCAGAAATTTACACATTGAGACGCAAGAAGATAATTGGAAATATAGCATTAAAAAACAGGAATCTAAAATTGCACGAAATTAACGAATAATTTCAAAAATAGAAAAATTAACAGAATTAACTAGTAACTCATTTTCTCCATTCATTTTTCTTCCTTTATTTTCAGGATTAGAAATTCGCTGAACTTCTCCACTGGGTATTACCTTTCAACCATCAGAAAACAAATGGAGACTCAACCTTGTAAATGAAACACTTAAAAAATTGTAAAGATCGAGGTGAAAAGAACTCGGACTGCGAAATTAGGAAACAACAACGCTAGCCCACATCTAAAGCATTACTTATTCTGGCTCACCTAAATAAAGAGCCCTTTCTGTTCGCTCAGAACAGTGGCTTATTAACGGTCAAATGGATTAGGAAAAAACAGGAATATGTAGTTGAGGCCTCGGGGGATATTATATTATTGTATTCACTCAATTATCAACATTACGGATTATTAAAAGAAAATACAAATCTCCTTTATTTTAAATCAAATACGTCGTGAATATTATAACCGTAAACAAACTAAAGATGAATGAATTACCACATAGTAATCGTAATTCAGTGGTCAAGGCGCTCGACCAGTAGTCTCAAAGTAATCGGATCGAATATACGAAGTAATTATTTTTCATTTTAGAATATTTGGTGGCGATTGATCGGCGATGACCCACATTTTATTATCTTCAGACATTTGGAAACTCGGATGTTTCAATACTTGAAGCATAAAATCTTCACAAATAATAATAGTAAAAATAAGAAATTATTAATAATAATTATGTCGTAGAAGATTAAAAGTTGGGAGTTTATTATCGCTCAGGTAATACCATTATAAGCAGAGACATGACATTTGCGAAATTTTATCAAAATTGAGTGTTACACTTGAGAAGTGTTACATGGAAGGATTAGAAAGATAAAATCAAATTACTTTCATTCAGCAGGATCTGCAAGGCGAGAAAAACTAAATAATGATTTACTATAGCCATAGCCGTTGTAATAATCTCCAACGTAACTGGATTAATCAACTGTACACTCTGGACAATTCTCTCTTTCCATTTACCTGGTTGATGTCATGGAAAATATAGTGGAAGCAAGTGTCCATATTAATAACTGGCACATGTAAGGAGCATCGGAGTATTAATTCTGTGATTAATCTGACTCTCACTCTCATTTACAAAGAAAAGTTAAGAGATTTTATAAAGACTCACCACTGTACTCTGCGGTCTCCGTGCCCAATAGGGCAGTGCGTTACCTAAAGAGTAATCCAGATTTCAAAACCACGCACTCTTTGTTACTATATGAACGCCAATTTTCACATTAAGTTCCCGAAATGAGTTTCTTGTTGGATGTCACTGCTGAGGATATATATATGGAACTTTTATATAAATTTTGTATTTGAACTGTAGCGCCGCATCAGCCACTGACACATGCAAGTAGCATAAGAATATTAAATCTGCAATGTTTATAACTAATCCGACGCTCGCTGGCATTTCCAGTATAAAATTTGTAATTCATATAAAGATTCATCAACATATGTTTCCCCCCTGTGCTTCCCTAAGGTGGTGCGTTTCCAAAATAACATTCTACATTAAAAAATGCTTACGTTTCTACTACAATAACGCCGAATTTTTGGTTAATTGATCAAAAAATACCTTCATCTGGTAGTTCCTGCTAAGATTATTTATACTGATCTCTTAATGTGAGTTCAGAAGGAGAGCTGTAGCCCCATATCAGTCAGTGGCACATGCAACGAGCATCAGACTATTAATTCTGTGACATTTGTGATTAATCTGACGCTTATTGCCTTTCCCAAACAACAATATCGGATTTTAGTAACACTAATTTCATTATGTTTTACTCCCCTTGCCCCAAAGAGAAATCTTTCCGAAAATAATGTTCCAGACGACTATACTAAAATTATTGATGACTATTATTGCTTTTTGTAGCAACTCTGTTATCTGTTGTGGGTTCCGATTAAGATTGAAACAGAATGTGTTGGTTTATTTCAAAAACGAACCGTAATTTGAAACAGTTTTGTTTGAAAAGATATGGCCACTTTTCAAAATATCCACACGCATTTTCGACAAGTTTCGAAAGATATGTAATGGTTTCGTTTTAGGTTATTATGAATATGGTGTTTAACTTTTAAATTAATTACAATTCCACATGCATTTTCACTATATATTTTTCTTGAAAAACTGTTAATGAGCATTTGAAAATACAAGTGTTTTTCGGCTCGAATTTGTTTCGGTTAACCAATTGGAAATGAAATCCTTGCGTTTAATATCACACGATTATGTCTGTGAGGTTAAGGGAGACCATGATTATTGTAAGTGAATTATGACGGACGAATTGGTGGAAGGAGACAGTGGTATGAAACAGGGTATCACGAGAAACGATGTCGTCCACCTCAAGCTTACTTTCCTTGGGAACGAACCACGTACACTCCATTAGATAGTTCAGTGCTGTCGGTGCCGGGTTCGATTCCTTGTGGGAGATCCTTGAAATTGCATATGCCCTTGATTTTTCCATTAAAGTCCAGTAGGAGTCAAAAATGTGTCTGATAGATATCGTTTCCTATCAATTATTCGGAACATCTTCCACTTTTATTCCTACTGCTACAAGTAATAATAATAATATTTTAGTTCGGCATTTCCAACACGTTCTTTAATCGGTCGAGCATAACGCCCACTGGAGGGTGCAGGGATAGACGAAGGTACACAAGCTCCATAGCTGAGCGGGCTACGACTAAAACAACCATAAAGATAGCACTTAACATTTTTTGGGAACAGACGGAACTATTAAATTCACAAAACCTAAATAATAATAACAATAATAACGGTATTGAATTTTTTTGTCTTAAAATTAATCAGAGCTTGCAGATAAGTCGGAATTTTTGAGACGGTGCTCGGACCTATATGACACACCACTGTAACAACCAAAATTTCAAACGAAAGAGATCCATCAACGTTTCATGTAGAAAGTATTCTCCTGTACGTTTTAAGGAAAATAAGAGTAATAAAAATAACTGAATATCAATGAGCAGTAAATCATATAATATAGTAACTTTTAGGATATATATAAAAGTAATTGTAAAAGGTTTGTTATAAAAATACCTGCACAGACTATAATAAATTCAATGAGCTCAGAAACACAAAGTAATAAAATAGCTTATAAAACTCAGTATGCAAAGAAATTTCTACTTAAAAATGGCCATCCACTATTTTGAGAGTAGAGATAACATAAGAAATGTTTACGATGGTTTTCGCCTTGATGACCGTTTCAGTTTTATTTTAGAAACGAGATGAGAAATTACTTTTTCCTGGGCAACACTAAAAAAGGGAACTAATCTTGAGAAATGTCACGATTCTGGTTGTAATGATATGCTCTAAGCATTACTAAGCTCCTAATGTTTGATCTTCTACTAGAAAATTATTATTATTGGTTTTCTACTATTACCATTATTATTCCTGTAGATTATGATAGTTCCAGAATAGAAACATCCGAGTATTCATAAATCTGAATAAGATAAAACCTGTGTCATCGCTGATCAATCACCACCAAAAATTCTAAACTAAAAACTAATTACGACCCTTCGTCGATTCGATCCGATTACCTTGAGACTACTGGTCGAGCTCCTTGGCCACTCAATCACGATTACTACGCGGTAATTGATTCGTTTCTAGTTTGTTTACGAGTGTAATATTTGATTTAAAATAAAGGAGATTTGTATTTGTATTTAGATGTCTGTAATATTCCTAATTAACTGAATAACCTCATGTAATGTCCTGCAAGTCTTCAATTACATATTCCTGTATTTTGCTAACCAATTTGATTATCAAGAACTTACTCTTTTGAGCGAACAGAAAAGGCTCCACTTTAGTTCAGCCAGAATAAATAATGCTTTAGATAAGGGGTAGGTGTGGAAAAATTCAATGTTGTTGAACACCTGAAAATAACGAAAGAAAACTGAATTTAGAAAATTAATTACTGCCTTAGTTCTGTTAATTTTGCTTTGATATTATCCGTTAATGTCGTGCAATTTCAAATTGTTGTTTATTGACACTGTAATCTCCAATTATCTTCTTGTGTCTCAATGTATAAATTTTCCTAAATCTTATACAAATGAGGAGCCTTCAGTTATATTTGTGACCTGAAAGGAAATACGCTTAGTAAAGATAAGTTGTCAAATTCGTTTGATTGTTATCGAATTGTGCATTTTTAATATATATCCAAATAAATAACAATATTTAGTATTTTCAAGTCAATAAACGAATAATGAAATCGGACAAGTTCTTCTTTTAAAGAAATATTGCATATCAATCAGTGTCGCCGGAAATTAGGAGCTCAGGCCCTGTTAAACACGCAAGATTTTCATTGGGGTTCTTGCCCCGATTGATCCATCTATTCTTTATTTGGTTTGTATATAGGACTACTGTCAATAGATTTAAAACTCAGCGCAAGATTTTGTGTTTGCTTAAAAATTAACCTAATACAAATACCGCATAATCTATCCGTATATTATTTGATTGTATATATGTATATTCCATTGAAATACGGTAAATTGTTATATAATCCCACATTTCACTTACCTATAAGATTATTTAAGTCTTTTACATCCGAAACTGGGGTCCTTATATTTTTGTGCTACTGTGCATTCTACTGTGAGTACAACTATATAAAGACTCCTTTTTGTCATTTCGTCAGGCAGCGTTCCGCCTCACTCCTGTACAAAATCACTCTTTGCGATTTGTCCTTTAATAGGTGAGGTTGCTGTTCTATCTACTCTAAAAGGCATCATGAATGTTGGAGTGGGCGTTAGTTGGGAAACATAAATCGCTGATATTGTACCTCAAGAATTTAAGTCGTCCACTGCACAATCCATCTGCATATAATGTAAAAAACTTTTCAAGTGAAAATATTAAATATCGTACAGCGGAGTCGTATAACGGGAAACAACTATTGCATATCATCAGTCACCTGTTATTGTTTAGATGTTAGTGATAGTAGTACAGTTAAAACCAGTCGTTTGTCGATTTTTTATATGTCAAAACATTAGTGGGCAAACAAATCTTTAAAATATATTTTTGGGCATGTGTAACAAAAATTTCATTCCGTTCTGACAGTGAATAACAAATTGGGAACAAAAATTATTTTCACTTTGCTCTTTCACAGGAAATCAGCTGTTAGGAATCATATCTCTTCGCTTAAGGTTAGTGAACATCAATTCGTATAGAAAAGTTGCATATCTTCGGAATACTCAGCTGTGCTAAATATACCACAGATTTGAGATATGAATGGTTTCGTATACTAATGTGCATATCCCTACAAAAAACACCAGAAGTTTAGATGCCAGTAAGTGTAAATATATCAGCTAGTAACTTGAGTTAATGAACGGTATTAAGAGCAGGAAATTTCAGTTCGCGAAGCTGATGCTGAAATCTCATTTACAGAATAATATTTTCCCAGAGAAAGTGTTAAATAACTAGTACTCAACGCTGTTCATATATATAGGGTAGTAAGTTAGAAAGCCTAATATATGACAGCGTTTGGGTTAGTAAGTAGAAAGATTGGATATCTCCATGCAATGGCTAGTGTTTGAAATTTTTATTTGCGTTTATAATTTCAACTTGAATATCCTTGGTCGGATATACGAATACAGATAATAAGAAGTCATATATAACTTAATTATGTATAGTGCTATGTATGGATATATCAATGAATATACATGTATGCTGTCAGCAGTCCTGGTCTTTTAAGGCGTTTTTAGTGTCTCGGAGATGTACCCCTATGAAATAAATAAATAAGTGAATATAAATACGTGATTATAGTGTGATTATACGTGATTATACGTGATTATGAGTATGTAGAAAGTGTTGTCGAGTAATGGGACACCATATTGTACATGTAAATCCAGTTTATTTTCTCCTTGTATCTGGGTAATGACGTGTTTTCGTAATAGTGCATGATTGTTTATGCGTAACAAAGGATGCTTAAACGGTTTCCCTCAACTTGGAGATTTCGGGAGTTTTGTATTTATGGTTGGTTATGTTTACACCTTGGAACTTGATTATATCATCATAACCACTCAGCAAATAAAAGTTTCGCGAATGAAGTGTATTTAAGGAATCGTGTGTAGAATGATGTTCTGGTAAGAGACTGGTATCTTATCCTCCCTCATTAAATTTTCTTACTTTCTGCATATTCATAGAGTGTAGTTTAGGTGAATTTCGGACATAAAACCTAAAATAGGTTAACCTCATTTCCAGTTGTGATAACGCATACAGTGTTTTGTTTGTATATTTCGGTGTAGATTTAGGTGTTTACTGAATTTAATGAATGTGTATTGACCGTTCCAGGTATGAGTCTCTATAAGACTATGCCTGGAAGATTATTGATTTTTATTATCAGTTTGCTGAGAATCCCTCGTAAGCTCAACTTGTAGATATAATAGTGAATACCCTCTCGCCGGACGAATCACGTGCAATTGCATCTTATTTGTGCTAAACTATCCGAGAAGTTATCCTCCAAAGAAGCACTTTGCCCAACAGGATAAAATAAGTAAATCAGCGAGAAATAAAATAAGGCAATTTTTAGTGTCTCGGGGATGTCCCCATGTAATATCAATAAATAGATAAGTTCATATAAATAAATGGTTATAGATGAGTATGTAGTTAAAGTTCTCTATTATTGGGAAACTATATTGTATGTGTAAGTCCAATTTATTTTCACGTTGCCACTGGTTAAGGACATGCTTTCGTATATCATGCGTGAATGTTTATGCGTAAAAATGACTGTTGAAAAGGAGGTCCTCAGCATGTAGAATTTGCACAAAAAGGTTTTGTATTTAAGGTTAGTTATACTTATATCTTGAAACTTAACTGTATCATTGTAACAATTCAGCAAATGATTGCATCGCGTGTGAAATAAATTTAAGTAAAAGTGAGTAGAACGATGTTGTGATGAACGACTATTATCTTGTCTCCCTTCCTGACTTTTTCTTTTTACATGTTTGCTGAATTTTATGAATCGATATATAATAGTTGTGCAGTTAACACTAGAAGCACGAAGCTGTAATTTTGACTGTTTCAAGAAATATATTTTCGTGTCACGTCTATATTGTTTTCTCAAAGTCCTGAAGTTTGTTGACTTTTAATATTTTTGTGTCCACTTGTTGACAGTATTAATAATAAGTTCATGCCCCTTTTTACAGTTGTGCTAGTGTCAATTATACCTAGAAACAGGAAGCAGTCCTTTTGAATGCTTTATAAGGAGTGATTTCTGTTTCTGGTTTACAGATGACAGCATTAAACACCACTTCTTATTTCTAGAAAAAAGAATAATTTAAATTTTTATTCATTGTTATTTGAGACAGAAAATATTTAAGATAACTTATTTTGTTATTAATTATATTATGATATCTAGTTCCAACAATAACTTCAAATTATTGCTTTCGGTAAGATTTTACTTTGAATCGGACAATGACTGGAATCGGTTTTCATGAAAGCTGCTATTCTCGTCATTTAAAGTATATTAGGTTAGATTATGCTAGGCTAGGTTAGGTTAGTTTCAGTTAGTTTAAGTTAGGTTCCAGGGTTTGTGCGAGTCAAAATAAAAACTTGTCTCTTTCATTGACCTACAAGAAATCTCGTAGTGTTTTATATTCTACAAACATATTAGTTTAGATACATGTAACCAATGTCTGCATATTAATGAGTACATGTAGTTGGGTGAGGTGAACCGTTAAATGTGATATTTTACGATGAGACGTCAAGAAATACTTCGAGTTTTATATGATCTCTCGGAAGATGATCTGAAGAAAATAATGACTATTTGGAGGTTTCGAGTGAAGGGGTTCTGAACCTGAATAAAACAGTTTATATTCAACAGATTTAGAAGAGGAAGGCAGTGATGGAGAATACAACGCCAGTAATGACGACAGTTTTATTGCTCCAGCTGGAACAATGAGGGCAAATTGGATTTGGGATGACCGTGAATCTCAGCAGATTATTGCTCGCGGAGATCCTGCACCAACAAATTCTGCCAATGGGCAATTCTCTAAGGAAGAATGCAGTAATGCGTTTCGTTTACTTTTTGATGAATCAATAATAAGGTATATCCTAAAGTGCTCCCTTGCTGAAGCATATAGCCGACTTAAGTCAGGCCATGGAATTTAACTCTTTCAGAACTACAATCTTATGTGGGCCTTATTATTTACCGAGATGTTACTGGTGCTTCCGCAATTCCCATTATGATCATGTTCAGATGAACAAACGGGCCACTAATTTATAGGAAAGGAATCAGTGTTGATACGTTCTGTGATATAAAATGATACTTGAGATTTAATGAAAAGGCAACAAGATCCGTAAGACTTCAAACGGACAAATCCCCACTCGTATCGGAGTTGTTGGATGTGTTAATTGCTAACTGTTCAAAATGTTACAAACCACATAACAACGTGACTATTGACGAGCAACTCTATCGTACGAAAATCAGATTTCGATTTCTTCAATACATGCCAATGCCAAATGAACACGGCATCAAATTCTGATTACTTGCCGACGTAAAAAAATATGTTCTTATAGCTTTCACATGTGGGCAATGATTCGGAACGCCCTGCTGAGACACAGTTAAGTGAATTTTCAGTTTCTGTAGTTTCCTGAATAGGAATAAATGTGACATATGACAAGTTATTCATCACAAAGAAACAAGGAAACTAGCAGAATCTTTTAGGGCTAAGATCACTATTATGGGCTGGACAATAAAGCAAAACAGAAGAGAGCTTCCTGAAGATTGTGCAACACAGAAAGACAAAGACCTGTATTACTGTATAGCTTACCCTGATCAGAATGGTAATACATTACTGTTTACAAATGTAAGCGGAACAAAAATGTTTGTGTCTTGACTTCCATGTATAAGTCAGGGTGTTTTTTCGCGACACCAAAGAAAAAGCCCTAAACATAACGTATTATAATCAGACGAAGTTCAATGTATACACCATGTAGCAAAAATAGTGAAGCACATTGAGAGGCCGTGTAGACGGTGGGGAGTGTTTTTTTCAACCTGGTTGATTTTTCATGTTTGTTTTCCTGGATAATATACAGAGAAGCTACCGAAAAGAAAATCAGTAGATGACAATATCTACAGCGTTTGACAGAAGATTTGCTAGTTAATGTCACCGATGACACTGACAGTGTATCTGACAGTGAAATGTACCGCAAAGTCCCGAAAGCGAGATATCTGAGCCAAGCATAAGTGACTTTGAAATGCCCCTGCCAAGATGATGTTCTCGAAAGATATCATACGAAATGCAACTTATAAGAAGCACTTAATATCTAAGAGTTGACAGTAATCTTTAATTGTTTTCATTATTTTAAAAATACTGATATTAAACTTAGTTTATTCATAAATATTTTAATATTACATATTAATGTGCGTAATGTTTATAAATAAAGGTAATAAAATAAATAATATGCTTTCTTATTTGTAGATGTGTAGCATTGAGAATGCCAATGGAAACATTCATTCATATTATGTCACCATTATCTTCTATCTTAGTAGAAATGGAAAGCAGTCAATTGGAGTGCTTCGTGCTTCTAGGGAGTCAGAAATTTCCGTGCTTCTAGAGTTAAAATAGACGTGAACTCTTGACAAGTGACTTGCCTATGCAGTAGCTTTCCGAATATATTTTTTTCCCTCGAGCGTTATTGTTTGCACGGAGTAAAGTAAATTATTGCTCTCGTATAGGATAGGGCAGATAATATCATGGCATTAATATTTTCTTACCATTTTTTACTTCCGTAGTAGGATGCCTAAGTTGCTTTACTGTTTATAACTAATACAGTAGTTGAAATTAATGACACCTTAAGTTTCGCACCTTTCCGTGCTAAAGACAATGATATGTTCTCGGCTTATTCTATCTTCCCTTGCTTCCAAACGAAGGAGCTTGCTTCCAAACAACAATTAAGTCACTTTGTTTCGGTTTTTGCGGTTTTCTGTGTATTAAAAGTAGATGCACGTGCCTGACTATATAACTTCTCAAAACTCACGCAAGTCATCTCGAAAGGGAATGTAAAAAAAATCAGATTTTTTTTTCAAAATGCTCCCAAGCCATTAAAAATATCAATTCCAAACTCCATTAAGTCACATCGGTATTATTTATCTGCTTTGGAAGTTTGATTTTCATTGTTACAATTTCTCTGATTGGGGAGCACTCTGCGTGCAAAGACATTAAAAGATTTTAAAACAAATCAGCGATGCCAATAAAAATTCGCAATTACGTGTACTTTGGTTCGGCAAAGAATATAAATCTGTTGGGCACAGAAATACTTATGCAGGGTCAAACTCTTACTCAGCTGTTTTAAAGAGGAGCCTTGCAAAACGTTCCAAGCTTCAGAATTACAACTTCTATTCCCAGTGTAAATTGTGTAAGTGATGTAGAGAAATAAGACGTAAAACAACACTTTTTAAGTTTATAGAGCTTTGTGACGACGACAAAGCATTCTATGAAGAGGCAACTTAATAGGGAGAGTCAACTTAATAGGGACAAAAAGTTTGAAAAACCTTTGCGTTAAAGACTGTGGGAATGTCTGGAAAAATGGCTTACTTCATAGGTAACAAAATCACAATATTTCGTTTTTGTTGTACTCAGTACGAATATTGTTGTTGCATCAAAATTCTGTAAATTTGTGTAACTGGTTTTGTTCAAATGTACAATGTACAAAGAAATAATACAATACAATAAATTATAAAAGTACATTAAAAATAAAAGTTTAAAATATAAATCTTAGAACTAAAATAAATAGAAATTCATTAAAAACATAAAAAACATGTTATTCTTAGCATAAATAAGCAACCAGTATTATCAAATATAAATTATAATTATAATTGTATATGTTTTACAAGATTTAATGAAAGTAGATTGCAATCATTGTGCAGTAACTGATTGTTTTCTAGAGAAAACATATGATTTAAGTGGGTTTTGGACGGAAATGTAGCATTTTCCCACCATTTAGGCCTAAACCTAAAATCAGTCATTTCTTAAAATTTAGCATGTTATTATGTACCACTATGCATAAAAGATATCGTTCAAATATTTTTTTATTCAGTGTAGTGAAAGAGCGATACCCGTTTTTCGCTTCTCCTGTAATATTACAATAAATGACTTTGGTGGAGTTTGGAAACAAGCTCCTCACATATTCTATCCTTCTTTGACTCCAAAACCTTTTCTCCACGCCTAACTTTAAGTCTTCTTCTTAGTTATTCTGAGGAGTCAGATCTTTTTATTACTTACATATTCTTAAATGTAAGCCATTTTTACTTTGCTCCATCCAGTTATACCTTTTTGGATTGGGCCGGAAACATTTACGAAGTAAAAATTTCACAAGGCATTCTCCTTGAGAGTTATTTACTTGCAAGACACAGACTTGCATCCTTGGCAACAAGTGTTTCCCGGTATTTGATGGTAGTAATTAAATGCTACTAAGGATGGCGATCACTCTTTGCTTTAAATTATGACGTTTTTGCTTAAAATGTACAAAAATGATTGAAAATGATTTTATTAGTGTGGAATCCATATTTTTCGGAGTCGCTGAGGTGAACGGTGCTACTTCCGATACCGGTTACATACAAATAATGTTCCCCAACTTGGAGGCAAGGGAGGAGGAGATACACGAAACCTGATAAGAAAAATAACATAAATTAGTGTCGAATTGAAATACAGACTGAAATCTGATTGAGTAAATTGTGGACAAATAACTCACTACATAAAGTAAATAAAACATTTTGTAGTCTTTCAAAGCAATGATTCCTGTTACGATGTAGGGTTGTTAATAAAATATTTATTTGAAAAGAGAAATAAATGAACTCGTTATAGTTGTTTTTGAGAAAATTGAATTATTTTAAGTTTTCATCCTTCTGTAAACTACCTTTATTTTTAGGTGCAGAACGAACATTTGAAACGATACAATATTATAAAATGTTATGTCTCGAATTGATCTGGGCACGTTAACTGACATGGCTAGTGGAGAGCATAAAAAAGTGACGAACAATTGGACATATATCGAAAACCCATTTTATGGATATGTTGTGGGCCATGAAATGTAAATTGATTCAAATTTCGAATTCGATTGTTATCACTATCATCATACATTTTCCTTCTTTGCTGAAACGTAAAAGTGAAATTAAATGAAATCTAAGTTTTACGTCCCACGTTTATGACAGTGGACATAATGAGAAATGAATATGACGATGAGAAATGACTGAGAAGGGTGGAACGAAGAAAGTTGCATACAACCGGAGAACCCCGACGAAACCCATGCACACAGCATTTGTTCACCAAAGAGTCCACTAGTCACGATCTGGGATCGAACCAAGGACGCAATTGACTAGAAGTAAGCGCTCTACCACCGAGCCACAAATGTGAAAATGTATAGACCTACACCCTGAGGTGATAATATGTCATTCAAAAGTTTAATATGATATGTTTTATGTGTTGTCATGTTAGAAAAATTGCTTATACCCGTTTGTTGTATAATGGTTATATCAGTTGTTCAGGTTACTGTATATTTCAGACGAATGGTATGATTAAAGTCCACACACAAGCTACCCTTTGGAAGTATTCATGTTCCAAGCTTATCTATTTCATTCGATGTATGACAGATTTGAAAGGCTCTATATGTGTATGTGTTGTTCTGCTGTGCAAGAAGGGAGTGGTGAAGAGTAAACATCCTGGCTAAATACGTGGATTAAAGGAAAGTATCAATAAATTATTTCCTTATTATATTGTTTGGAGTCTTACTTACATGGAAATTATACACTTCCTATAAAGTTTTCTTGAAGAAATGCAGATAGGATGGGATGAAATTCGATCTGGTGTCAAAAAAGTAGAAAAACTTCTAGTCCGCCACCCTACTCACCTAACCTGGGTAGGTTTATGTTCTGTTTTAGATTTCTGGTGGCTTCCATAGAGAGTGTTACTTCCAACCTCAGAGACAAGACTTTTCCCATTCGTTTCTATATTTGCTTACGATATCTTGATTACAGGCGGTAATTTATATTTTGCAGACAATCTAGACATTAGGTTTAAACAAATAAATTCAAGAGTTTACTCCACTTTCTAGTTAATTGTTTCACCTATTTTAGACAGGTAACGTGAATTTTCCCTCCCAATGATGCTCTTCTACTGCAAAAGTCCCTCAAAATCATGATAGGCAGAATGCGCAAAACCGAGCAAAATTTTGATTTTTGCTTATATTTGTGTTATCTTTCTATATATATAAAAAATATTTCCATAAGTGTATTGCTTGCCATTATCTCCACTTACTAATAACAGACGTTTCTCCAGAAATATAAGGAGAATAGAATAAATGCGAGAAATCGTGAGTTACAGTATACGCCACTTTTTATTAGCATAGTGGTGGCAATGTTGTAGCTTTTTTTATTTTTTGCATGTCATACATGAACATCAGGTTTCGTCTACCGTCACGATATATATATATATATATATTTTTACGAGAGGCTTTCTAATGTTGTTTAAATGGTACGCATTTTGCAAAGAAAACCAAAACATCTTGCTTAAAATTAAAGTACATCTTTCTTTGCTCTTTTAAAGCATGGCTGGCAATTTCTCCATGAGAACATGTTTATCACCAATGTTTATCACACATTGTTCATGAGAGTTATGATGTTTAATTATTCTGAAGAATATCGTATCCAAGTTTGAGAATGTTCTGTTATTGTTTCACGTGGATCCTTTATTATAGTTAATCACGTATATTGTAAATGCCATTTGTAACGTTTCAAGAAAAGGTTTATCCAATTCGAAACAAAATTTCATGTTAGGAATTCGTTGTAATATTGCAATGAGTATGTTTCCTACGGTGACTTCACACAACTTGCAAAAAAAAAAAAAAAATTAAGTGTGGCCATTCTAATGTAATCTTCTAAGAGAATTGGCTATATATGTTATCGTAAAATCTATAGATCCATAACGAGGGAGAGTTTGAATTGTTGGACTCATTAGACAATTTTGGTCACAGGTAAGTTTTATCTACGAGGAGTTAAAGGACATTCCAGTCATATCTCTTTAGCTAAAGAAATTTCTTGGAATAGAAATTCAGTAATTCTACAGCATAATCATGAAAATGGGCATACTAAAGTGAAGGAAGCTCATCCAAGTATTGGAGTTGAATTGATTTTAGTTTAGCATCCCGTTCAGCAGCAAGGCTATATGAGACGTGAACCTACTGACTAACGTGGAATCTGAACAACATGAGCTCCCGCCGGGATCCAAGTATTGGAACACAAAAGTACTTGTATTTCAGTGTAGCATATAAATTTAATGATTGAAGTGACTTTCCACCTTTGTATCTATCTACCATAAAGTCACAGAAAGAAGTCATTAAAAGGAATAGTACTACAACTCACATGAATAAGTTTATATTTCCAATAGTATCTTTACGTTCAAAGACACACAGTTAAGGATAACACACTCATATAAGGATAAAACGACAGAAATGTGTGATACTCTTGTGTAGAAACATGTGAAACTGGAAATGATTTCATTCAAGATTAAAAAAGAAAAAATGATTTTATTATTTTTCGAAAATGGAAAAAAATAATAGAAAAATTGTTTTCGGAAAATTGATAATAAATATAAAAATACTGTTAGTATGATATCAAAATATTAGGAACCATCCATCTACAGTTACAGAAAACGACAAGAGCACTTAAATGTAACTACAGAAAAAGCGGTCCTTGTAATCCTTTTGTCAATTGTCAGTTCTTTTAGTTTGATGAAGAGCAATGTACTTGATTATTCCATTTAAGGATATTTTCAAAGTTCATTTAAAAGTAAATTTGAAGCAAAATAATTAAATTGATTTCATTAAAACTTAGTGCTCGATGACTATGGTAGATGGAACACACATGGAAATGAGAAGTAACTGTCATTGCAAATTAATAACACAAAGTGACAAGTCGTAATGTTTTTGATTTACTGCTACTATGGGGGCTTTTCAAGTATTCGTGCTTAGATTGTGTAAAGGAGGATTGTTGAAAAAGTAAAGGAAAAAGCTTCACAAGGGATTCTCGTGTCCCTATTTTCCTCAAATTTGGCACATATATAGTAGACCGAAAATATATCGACACGTATTTTTTTTGTTTCTTACGGAAAATAGGTTCAGGGGAAAATTCCCCATTTTCAAAAAAAAAGGTCCCCTTGATTAAAAGGGCCAATTTAAAGAAACAAAGCTCTGCCGATGAAAAGATGACTACAAAGTAGGAAATACGGGTTTTGTGGTTTCGGGAGGAAAGGTTTCCACTTGCTATGGCCCGCTTCGAAATGACAAAAGACACCGCACAATCTTTATAAAAATTGGATTTCGGTGGAATTGCTTAAAACCGTGTTATGTTGCAGATATCGTGTCCCTGAGAAAATTCTCAATGAGCTCAACCACAAATCACTGACCGTTTGGCCACTACAGGGCCACATTTTTAAAACAGCCGAAGATAATGACATTTCGGATGGCTGTAAAATGACTAAAACCGTTATATGTTGTAGATGTTGTGATCCTGAGAAAAAGTCTTAATGGAAATAACCAACTATCACTGACCTTTTGGCCACTAGGAGACAATTTTGTTTACGAAAGTAACAGAAGATGGTGATGTTCTGGATTTCGGTGAAAATTAGTGAACTCGTGATATGTTGTAGATATTGTTATCCTGAGAAAAAGACTCAATGGATATAACGACAAATCGCTAATCGTTTTTTCACTACAGGGCTACTTACTTAATAACAGCCGAATAATACGATGTTCTGGTTTCGGTAAGATTGAGTAAAACTAAGATCTTCTCATCATGATTAAAAGTCTTAATAGACACAACCATCGTATTATGATTGTTTATTCACAAAAGGTCCAGGATTTTTAAAACAGCCGGGCATAACGATATTTTTGATTTCGGTGTAAATGAATGAAACTCTGATAAGTTGTAGAATTCGTGACCTTGAGAAAAATTGTCTAGGGCTTTCCAAGATTTTCGTTTGTCCTGCAAGATGAACATCGTCTGTGTTTGTAATGTTGTCTGTGCTTAAATGATGTTGGCCTCTACTCTTCCCATCCATCTTTCCGGTTAAGGGAAGGTCTTTTCAGGGTTTCATATAATTTTACCAAAATTCCGGAGTATCCTTACCTTCTCCTGTTTTAGAAAATTTCGCCCCGTTGTTGCCAAGTGGTAACTGATTCACGACTGTGTAAATTGTGATATTTTCTCAGGATCACATAATTTACAAGATATCTCAGTTTCAAGTAATTTCACCGAATTCCAGACAAACGTTATCTCTTGTTCGGTTTAAAAGAGTGGCCAAACGCTCAGTGACGTATGGTTGTGATCCTTAAGACTTTTTCTTAGGATCAGAATATCCCAACGTATAACGGTTTTAAGCAATTCCACCCAAATCCAGAAGAGCGTTACCTTCTGCTGTTTTTAAAACTGAAGTCTTGTAGTGGCCAAACGGTCAGTGATTGGTGATTGTGCCTGTTGAAACTTTTTCTCAGTATCGGAACATCTATAACATATTAGAGTCTCAGTCATTTTCATCGAAATTTAGAATATCACTATCTTCGGCAGTTTTAAAAACATTGGCCCTATAGTGGCCAAAAAGTCAGTGATTTGTAATTGTCCTGTTGAAACTTTTTCTCAGGATCAGAACAGCTACAACAATCACAGTTTCAATCATTTTCTTCGAAATCCAGAATATCACTATCCTCGGCTGCTTTCAAATATTGATGAGCAAATGCAAGACCAAGACCAAAAATTTTACTCTGGATATAATTGATAATAAACTCTACAATGCGCCAATAATAACGGAAATACATGTACGTTTCTAAATGTAATATAGTTTACCTTTGTGTAAGTATGATAATAGTTTGCAACAAAAGTAATGACCTTCATTTTTTTTAGTGTGCCCACGCTTCACTCCTTATAAGAAAAATCACAACGTTTCGTAATCTGTTTATATTTTTTTAACAGATCAAACACTCCCCTATTCCCCAAACTGGGGAGGCTACCCCTGAGACGCATGAAATAAAATCAAGACTGAAATTTTAAGCATAACATGATATTTAAATTTTTCGAGTTGCCTCACATCTATCTTCAGGAATGCCTAGAGGTCACCACAACACCACTCCATGTGCCCAGTTCAATGCTATTTGTCTACTTCTATCTTTTTGTCTTTGGTTTGTTTCCCAATTTGCACCTACTACAACCAGGGAAGTTTATCTGAAGTAGAACCAATTGTAATCGGTTATTATGAAAACAAAAAAATATTTTCCCATAGTAACACTTGTTTTCTGACAGCATCGTTTTCCTATTCCAAGAGGTATCGAATAAGATATTGGACTGATATCGTCACTTAAAAGTTTAATACTGGCTACAGGAACACTTTGTTGGAGGACGTGCACAAAGCCGTACCTATAGATTTCGGAAAAGAGGGCGAATTAGAATTCGGGACCCCTACACTCACCTCACCTAAGCTTTTTCTTTTCTCTTTTTACAAATAACAGAAGCAGCTTTTGTTGTTATGCTACCACGAATTTTTATCAAGATGCTTGGAGAGACCATTGCAAAAACCAAAATCGATCACTATGTGTAAAAGCTGCTTTTTAAAAGCTCGTTTTGGAGTTATTTTAAAACTTGACGAAACTACCTTTGGTTTTATACAAATCCACTAGAAGAAAAGTTGTGAAAAATGTTAACTATTTAGTAAACGATAACGTATTTTTGTTTATTTCGTTTACAATAAAGGCAGCAGTGCTCAAGCATTTCTTATAAAATAGAAGGAGAAGAAGAGAATATTTAGTAGATCAATATACATATTTTGTTTTTGTCTGGCAAAGGTGATGTTAGCTGTTATTGAATAAATGTTTATATGATATTGTTGTGAATGCCGTCATAGTAGTTAGACGTATTATCTGTCAGGAAAGTAAATGTACACCCATTTTTCGAGTCTGGCATTCCTGCGCTCCGTCCGTGGAGAGTATGAGAATTAAATCAATCAAATCTTTACTGAGGGGCAAAAAGAGAAGTTTAATCTGAATAAGACATTGCAGAGGGGCACAAGCTGTTAATACGAATAGTGCATAGTGTAAATAAAGGACGACACCAAAAGAGGAAGACAGAAACAGCTGTTAAACTTAGAAAAAAGAGTAAAAATTGTAGAAGTGGGAACATAAAACACAAATACAACAAATACGCCGACAAATAAACGTTCACCATGCCCGGATCTCGGTGTAGTGGTTAACGTGCTTGCTTACAAATGCAAAGGACACCCGTTCGAATCCCCCTCAAGAACGTCTGTAAAAAATTTTTTTAATAATACATACAGCTCATGAGAGATCGTAAAAGCGGTAGAATTTAGTTTTTAGTAGCAATTATTATTGGTAATGTTTAGTACTAATACTTTTTGTCTTTGTGTATTGCTTTTATTCTTGTCTTCATTTCGAAAGAGAAGAATATCCGAACAAATGCCACCAAAATTCCTCATATTTTGAATGTAAATGCCATTTGCAATTAGTGAAGAATAAAAATTGAACGTTCCGATGTAGCTGCAAAAAGTAAAAAGAAAAGCATGGAAGTGGACCATACTCATGGTTATTAAAAATACAATTTCTACATGTCTTACACCTCCCGACCACGTTTCTACGTTAGCAGGTAAGAGGTTTGTGTTTAGGTTAGGCTGGTCAATTCGTTTTGCAAAGGGGCCCGGTTTAGCTCTGAAGCACCACAGGTGCGAGAAGGGAGCAAAACACCTTTTCTTTCTCCGTCTGTGTCTATTTATCTATCTATCTGTACATATATAACGCTATTTGTGAATGCCATAACTACCCTAATTATCAGCGGATTGAGACGAAACTTGGCACAAACATTAATTGTTGAAATATCTTGATGAGTTCGTTAACCAGAATAATCAGATGAAAATGTTCAAAATGGCGGCCCTTCAAACTCTTAAAAACTTCCAAGGGAACCAAATTTCGCTCATAAACAGGTATTCAGAAAGTTTGAATAACTTTTCCTCTTTTATTGAAATATTTGTGTGCAGGGACTTATTGAAATATTGGACCCGATTAATAACCTAAAAAAGGTTCACGCCCTTTCGCTACGGTCAGGCTTTTTTTTTTTTTTTTTTTTTTTGCAGGAGCGAGGCTATTTTCCTATCGGAACAAGATGATTATTAGTGATGATATGGAATTACATATAGAAAGCGAAGTAACTTGTAAAACGTGTTATTTGAAAGAATAATATAATAAATGTGCTTTCCTCTAGCAAAGAGAACTGTAAATCATGTATTTCGAGTTCGAGAGCGTGAATGGCGAGAAGTGTTATATGATTTGCTTTTTAGTAACACATTGAATTGCAAATAAAGGTAGGCAACATTAGTGGTAAGTAAAATAATAATAATAATAATAATAATAACAATAATAGTTGTTGTTTGTGGTAAGGCAATATCTTCCTCAATTCTTCTTCATACGTAATGATTGTAACGCCATATCTCCCTTACAAAGAAAATATTAGCAATTTATATCGAGAGAATGGGAAACTATTGAGTGATGGGAGCAACATTGGTCAGTATGCACTCATAGTACTCAGAAAAATAAACGATTTCAATGTAAAATGAACGAAGAGTCATTGTCATGAGTAGTCATGGAGCCACGGCAGAGCCCTCTTTAGGCAAAATGTCGATAACTTATATCGAGAGGTGATAGTAGGATTGGACCAACGTTGGATACAGTGGACCCATAAGGCGCATTGAAAAAATTAGGGGAGCGGGCGCCAGTTAGCCTTACTTATTTCCACATAATAATAAAAAATTACATTGTTGAAATACACACACGAGTTAGCTACTTATATTTCATATTATCATTATTATTATTATTATCGACAGCGTCTTTTTATTACGTGTGCACGTTTGACATGAAGCCAAAGAGAAGATCCATCATTCGTAGAAAGAATAAGAATAGTAAGTTACTTTAACTGTAAACGGCAGCGAAAAATACGAATAGAGCGTCGATCTGTAGCGAAAAGAAAGAATACTTTCTCTTAAATGGATAAAAGATCAAGCCCAGATAGATTCGAACTCGCATGGACGGCGCCAAAAGCCAGTGCTTTGTCCACTTTTTTTAACTGACTCACCGAACGTGTTTCAGTAACTTACTTATTACTAATTTTACTTGCTTCACTCGTTTAACTTGCTTTTTCTAATAACTTATAACGACAGGGACACGAATACAGAAACATTGAGAACAGTTAAAAGTCATAAATGCTTTTCCGCCGGAAATCGAACCCCGGACACCGTACACCAGAAGCGCACGTCCTGGCCGTTAGACCAGCGGGGAGGGCGCCGCTTATTCGCTGTGTCGTTAGGGATTACGACAACTGTATTGCCAGGTATCACCTCTGTGGGTGGGTTTTTCTTTGGTGGAAGAGTTAAACCTACATTCCTATGTAATACCTGAGGTATTTAGACCTACATGCTCTTCATATAATGTAATAAAAGGGGCATGCTAGGAATAAGAAAAAGAACATTCCTTGGACAAAACGGAAACTATTGGCATCAGAAATATTTATCTACGAGGCATGCGCAATAGTATATTTCAGAATAGTTACTTTTAGTTCAGTAAACGAAGAAAGGGGTATAAAAAAGCAAATATGTCGCGTCAACGAGATCGACCAGAGTTGACAGAGGCGGAAACAGATGTGTAGTAATACAACAACTTGGTTAAATTGATAATTGGTTCTTTATTTTGTAGTAGATCGTATCACAACTTTACGGGAGAGCAGAGGAAGACTTACTAACGCTACCATATAATAAGCTTTAGTAACACAATCATATAGACTCAAACGGATGTAACTGTGAGTACTACAACTTGTATTTAACGAAAGACGTTTAGATATTCAGTGGTTTGCAGGGTTGTATAAGACACAATACAATTCTTTATACCTCAGCTTACAGTAGGTAGATACATGCAATTTCTGGTTAGATACTGAAACTGCTGTAAGATTTTAATACATGACGTATTGCAGGATACAAAATGCTTTGCATTACTTGTTTGTTTCTAGACAGTTACTAGCTTAGGATCTGAAAGTTTGTGTATAAGCTAGGGATAGCCAATTCCGGAATTATTACTTTTCGGGCTATGGAAAGAAAAACCTGACAAATTCCGGAATTCGGAAAATTCCGATTTTGGAATAATTGCGGAATTCGGAAAAATCCAGAATTTAGAAATTTCTGATTTCATGAACATTCCGGAATTCGGAACAATCAATTTCTCTCAATTTTTTCTCAATTTCAGAATTTTCAAAATTTCGGATTCTTCCCGAGTTCCGGAATTTTACTGAATTAGGGAGTTTAACTGAATTCCATAATTTTCCGAAATCCGGAAAGTGAAAGTTCCGCTTCCGAAAAATGAATTTATTTTGGTTGATATGAATCGTGGCGGAAATAAATCTTTGACCAGGTAATGGCGACTGCTTTGAAAGAAATGGGGAGTATGAGAATTCAATCTCTCATACTTGTAGTCAATCTGTGGAGAAAAAAATCTTGTGAACCAGCGGTTTAAGAAAAACTCAAGTTATTAATGTAAACTTTGCCGACATAATAAGAGAAATACGAAAGACATTTTGAATCGAAGAAATATAACATACAAGTTTGCAAGCGGAGACAAAGAAACCCAACGTAACCAGACTAAAGACGAATCGTTTACCGCGTAGCGATCGCGGTTCAGTGGTCAAGGTGCTTGTGCGAATGCACGTTGCTTTTTTTTTAGTTTAGGATTTTTGATGGCGATTGATCAGCGATAACATGCGTTTTTTTATATTCAGATATTTGAATACTCGGATGTTTCAATACTTGAACCATGAAATTTTCAGGAATAATAATAAACTAATAATTATTATTATTATCACGTAGAAGATTAAAAGCTAGAATCTAATTATCGCTCAGGTCATACCATTACAAGCAGAAACGTGACATTTTTAAAGAATATTTCGGTTTGGTTTAATGTTGCCCATGAGAAGAGGAATTTTTCATCTTGTTTCTAAAACAAATAAAATAACATGAAAATTAACATTTTACATTCGAGACAAGTCAAGGCTAACTTAAAATTTTCGTCTCTCTTTGGAGATGAGAATCGAGACGAGACGAAAAGTATCGTAAACATTTTCCGTCTTGTCAAGATTCTCGAAATAGTGTATGTCCATTCTTTAAGTAAGAATTGCTCTGTAGACTAAATCTATTAGGCTATTTCGTTACATTGTATTTCAGAGCTCATTGAATTATGCTCTGTGTAGGTATTTTGTAGCAGAGCTGTATACACGGTGTTGATATAATAATAATAATAATAATAATAATAATAATAATTATTATTATTATTATTATTATTATTATTATTATTATTATTATTATTATTATTATTATTACAAAAGTTTTAAACTTGTCCTGAAATTTGGCAAAACTTACTTAAAAGTAGCGATTTCGGGGAAAGTGTTCCGTACCTTCAAGACACACCTCTGCAACTACCAACATTTTAAACTAGAACGTTCAATTGAACTTTCATGTAGAAAGTATTCAACTGTATATTTTAGGGAAATTAACTGTAATAAATATAACTGAATATCACGCAACATAAGGAATATAATGAACTAATTTTTAGGATATGCAGAGGTAAATATAAAAGCTTTGCTACAACATACCTACATAGAGCATAATTCAATGAGCTCTGAAATACAATGTAACGAAATAGCCTATGAGATTCAGTCTACAAAGTAATTCTTACTTAAAGAATAGACATACACTATTTCGAAAATCGAGATAAGACGGAAAATGTTTACGATACTTTTCGTCTCGTCTCGATTCTCATCTCCAAAGAGAGACGAAAATTTTGAGTTAGCCTTGACCCGTCTCGACAGTAAAATGTTAATTCTCATGTTATTTTATTTGTTTTAGAAACGAGATGAGAAACTCCTCTTCTCGTGAGCAACATTAAACCAAACCGAAATATTCTTTAAAAATGTCACGTTTCTGCTTGTAATGGTATGACCTAAGCGATAATTAGATTCTAGCCTTTAATCTTCTACGTGATAATAATAATAATTATTAGTTTATTATTATTCCTGAAGATTTCATGGTTCAAGTATTGAAACATCCGAGTATTCAAATATCTGAATATAAGAAAACGAATGTTATCGCTGATCAATCGCCATCAAAAACCATAAAGTAAATAAATAAATAAATAAAATAAATAAATAAATAAATACAACGTCCATTCGTACAAGCACCTTGACCATTGAACCGCGATCGCTACGCGGTAAACGATTCGTTTTTACAATGGTTACGTTAGGTTTATTTGTCTCCGCTTGCAAATTTGTATGTTATATTTCTTCGATTCAAAATGTCTTTCGTATTTCTTTTATGAAATCGGCCAAGTTTACATTAATAATTTGAGTTATTCTTAAACCGCTGGTTCACAAGTTTGTTTTTCTCTACACGAAACTACAAATATGACAGTTTGAATTCTCATACTCCCCATTTCTTTCAAAGCAGTCCCCATTACCTGGTCAAAGACTTATTTCCGCCACGAATCATATCAACCAAAATAAATTCATTTTTCGGAAGCGGAACTTTCACTTTCCGGATTTCGGAAAATTATGGAATTCAGTTAAAATCTGGAATTCAGATGAATTTCGGAACTCGGAAAGAATCAGAAATTTAGAAAATTCTGAAATTGAGAAAAAAATCAGGATTCGAAAGAAATCCCCATTGTTCCGAATTCCGGAATGTTAATGAAATCAGAAATTTCTAAATTCCGGATTTTTCCGAATTCCGCAATTATTCCAAAATCGGAATTTTCCGAATTCCGGAATTTGTCAGGTTTTTCTTTCCATAGTCCGAAAAGTAATAATTCCGGAATTGGCTATCCCTAGCTTATACACAACCTTTCAGATCCTAAGCTAGTGGCTGTCTACAAACAAATAAGTAATGCAAAACATTTTGTATCCTGCAATACGTCATGTATTAAAATCCGACAGGAGTTTCAGTATCTAACCAGAAATTGCATGTATCTAGCTACTGAAAGCTGAGATATGAAGAATTGTATTGTGTCTTATACAACCCTGCAAACCACTGAATATCTAAACGGCTTTCGTTAAATACAAGTTGTAGTACCCACAGTTACATCCATTTGTGTCTATATGATCGTGTTACTAAAGCTTATTATATGGTAGCGTTAGTAAGTCTTCCTCTGCTCTCCCGTAAAGTTGTGATACGATCTACTACAAAATAAAGAACCAATTATCAATTTAACCAAGTTGTTGTATTACTACACATTGTTTCCGCCTCTGTCAACTCTGGTCGATCTCGTTGACGCGACATATTTGCTTTTTTATACCCCTTTCTTCGTTTACTGAACTAAAAGTAACTATTCTGAAATATACTATTGCGCATGCCTCGTAGATAAGTATTTCTGATGCCAATAGTTTCCGTTTTGTCCAAGGAATGTTCTTTTTCTTATTTCCAGCATGACACTTTTATTACATTATATGAAGATGATGTAGGTCTAAATACCTCATGTATTACATAGGAATGTAGGTTTAACTCTTCCACCGAAGAAGAAACATGTGATCATAGTATACAACCCACAGAAGTGATACCTGGCAATACAGTGGTCGTAATCCCTAATGACACAGCGAGTAAACAGCGCCCTCCCCACTGGTCTAGTGGCCAGCACGTGCGCTTCTGGTGTATGGTGTCCCGGGTTCGATTTCCGGCGGGAAAGCATCTATGATTTTTAACTGTTCTCGATGTTTCTGTATTCGTGTCCCTGTCGTTATAAATTATTAGAAAAAGCAAGTTAAACGAGTGAAGCAAGTATAATTAGCAATAAGTAAGTTACTGAAACACGTTCGGTGAGTCAGTTAAAAAAAATGTGGACAAAGCACTGGCCTTTCGCGCCGTCCATGCGAGTTCGAATCTATCTGGGCTTGATCTTTTATCCATTTGAGAGAAAGTATTCTTTCTTTTCGCCACAGATCGACACTCTATTCTTATTTTTTGCTGCTGTTCACAGTTAAAGTTACTTACTATTCTTATTCTTTCTACGAATGATGGATCTTCTCTTTGGCTTCATGTCAAACGTGCACACGTAATGACAAGACGCTGTCGATAATAATAATAATAACGATAATATGAAATATAAGCAGCTAACTCGTGTGTGTACTTCGACAATATAATTTTATATTATTATGTGGAAATAAGTAAGGCTGGCTGGCGCCCGCTCCCTCTAATTTTTTCGATGCGCCTTATGGGTCCACTGTATCCAACGTTGGTCCAATCCTACTATCACCTCTCGATATAAGTTATCGACATTTTGCCTAAAGAGGGCTCTGCCGTGGCTCCATGACTACTCATGACAATGACTCTTCGTTCATTTTGCATTGAAATCGCTTATTTTTCTGAGTACTATGATTGCATACTGTCCAATGTTGCTCCCATCACTCAATAGTTTCCCATTCTCTCGATATAAATTGCTAATATTTTCTTTGTAAGGGAGATATGGCGTTACAATCATTACGTATGAAGAAGAATTGAGGAAGATATTGCCTTACCACAAACAACAACTATTATTGTTATTATTATTATTATTATTATTATTATTATTATTACTATTATTTTACTTACCACTAATGTTGTCTATTTTTATTTGCAATTCAATGTGTTACTAAAAAGCAAATCATATAACACTTCTCGCCATTCACGCTCTCGAACTCGAAATACATGATTTATAGTTCTCTTTGCTAGAGGAAAGCACATTTATTATATTATTCTTTCAAATAACAGGTTTCACAAGTTACTTCGCTTTCTATATGTAATTCCATATCATCACTAATAATCGTCTTGTTCGGATAGGAAAATAACCCCGCTCCTGCAAAAAAAAAAAAAAAAAAAAAAAGCCTGACCGTAGCGAAAGGGCGTGAACCTTCTTTTGGCCATTAATCGGGTCCAATATTTCAATAAGTCCCTGCACACAAAAATTTCAGTAAAAGAGGAAAAGTTATTCAAACTTTCTGAATACCTGTTTATGGGCGAAATTTGGTTCCCTTGGAAGTTTTTAAGAGTTTGAAGGGCCGCCATTTTGAACATTTTCATCTGATTATTCTGGTTAACGAACTCATCAAGATATTTCAACAATTAATATTTGTGCCAAGTTTCGTCTCAATCCGCTGATAATTAGGGTAGTTATGGCATTCACAAATAGCGTTATATATATACAGATAGATAGATAAATAGACACAGACGGAGAGAGAAAAAGTGTTTTGCTCTTTTCTCGCACCTGTGGTGCCTCAGAGCTAAACCGGGCCCCTTTGCAAAACGAATTGACCAGCCTAACCTAAACACAAACCTCTTATCTGCTAACGTAGAAACATGGTCGGGAGGTTTAAGGCATGTAGAAATTGTATTTTTAATAACCATGAGTATGGTCCACTTCCATGCTTTTCTTTTTACTTTTTGCAGCTACATCGGAACGTTCAATTTTTATTCTTCACTAATTGCAAGTGGCATTTACATTCAAAATATGAGGAATTTTGGTGGCATTTGTTCGGATATTCTTCTCTTTCAAAATGAAGACAAGAATAAAAGCAATACGCAAAGACAAAAAGTATCAGTACTAAACATTACCAATAATAATTGCTACGAAAAACAAAATACTACCTCTTTTACCATCTCTTAGGAGCTGTATGTATTATTAACAATTTTTTTACAGACGTCCTTGACGGTGATTCGAACGGGTGTCCTTTGCATTTGTAAGCCAGCACGTTAACCACTACACCAAGATCAGGGCATGGTGAACGTTTAGTTTTCGGCGTATTTGTTGTATTTGTGTTTTATGTTCCCACTTCTACAATTTTTACTCTTTTTTCTAAGTTTAACAGCTGTTTCTGTCTTCCTCTTTTGGTGTCGTCCTTTATTTACACTATGCACTATTCGTATTAACAGCTTGTGCCCCTCTGCAATGTCTTATTCAGATTAAACTTTTCTTTTTGCCCCTCAGTAAAGATTTGATTGATTTAATTTTCATACTCTCCAAGGATGGAGCGCAGGAATGCCAGACTCGAAGAATAGGTGTACATTTACTTTCCTGACAGATACAATTTTGAATGGTTTAATCGTAATGGTAATATCGTAAAATAAGTATAGTATTTTGTGCATTCTAAATCGGTGTATGTTTCCTGAAGTTAATTTTAATAATAAAACTACCAGGAAATTAATTAAACGAGAACTACGAAAGGGCTCATTTTGATCCCTTGTGTCTTAGAGGTTTCTTAGGTTGGAATTTAGAGTTTCTTTGGCAATCAAGACTTCATGTGACTGGATATAAAAATTATTCTGCTTTAAAATCCAGAATAGCTTTAACCAGGTATCAAATTATCATTTCCAACACCCAAAATTTTAGACAATATGTGCATAAATGTACACTTGAAATCTTTTTAAATATAAACTCAGGAACATTTATTATTACGCATTTATTTAAAAATATAGGTTGTGAGCACATAAACTAGCAAAAGGTTCAAGCGTTAGTCCAAAATTTTGTAATAGTATTACGTTGAGGCATATAGGTATAAATTTCAATACACTGACCGAGCGTTCTGAATACAGATCGAGTGTTTTGTTTCCACTACATGTCCCGATTTGGCAAAGCTTCATTTTTTCGGTAGAAGTTGTTGATGCTGCAGGCAACTCTTTCGATTAACTCTTTTGCCTCACTTTCTCAAAAGCGTTATTCAGAATGTTCCTGAGAAGAAAGATCTGTCTAATAATATATTAATATCGGCAATACTCTTGTACAAGACAAGAAAGGTTATTGTGGCCAAATCAAGTAGGTTATAAAAGAGCTGTACCGGCCATCTTATTCTAACACCGTTGACAGAATATTTAGCAGCCATCTGGTCTAATGTCTACACCAATTTTCGGCTGGTTGTAAAAAAAAAACTTTCAGGGTTCTTAGTTTCGTGACCACTGTACGTTAGTGTGAAGGGTGCTCAATATCAGTACTTTTTTGCATTGATATGTGGTATATCGTGATAGTGTGGTATCGACCAAGGTTTTAGTAGTCTTTTGTATACAAATCTTTGTTATGGGAACGTAACGAAACTTGCATTACCCTCCTGTTGCTTCGGATATTACCAAGCAAATTAGTCCGTCAATTTTCATTTCCCTTGAAAGATGTAGAGATGTAAAACTGTTGTCTCGCGTTACGTGCAATCCCGAAGGATTTACAAGGTGTAGAACTTCACTCTAAGCATGAGCGATGTTCGTAAGCCCTTTTTCATCTTTTATTAGGGATGGAATACAATTTACAAATCATTTGTTCTTCACTACAACAATAACCCAAAATTTCACGCTATAATTATCCAGTTTGCATCTTATGAACTGAATAAATAGACAGCAAGGTGTCATTGGTATTAGCCGCTCATCAATAGTGCAATGAGTATCGGTATTGTAGCACCTTCGAGAATTTTCAATCAACTTATTCCAAATATCATAAAATAAGCAAAACCGGTTAGTTTTACGTTTTATATCATAGGCCTGAGATAAACCATATAAATACCATTATTTCTTCAAACCTATTTGTGGGCATGACTTCCGCAAGCAGCTGCAACTCAAGATTTCCAGACCAGAGACACTTTCAACTTATGGTATTCATCCTCATTGCTCCACGGAAATACAACAAGGACAACAAGGCAATAAATGCATCAAACTAATCGAGAACAATTGACCAGTTAGGATGATCTAAAACTCGACGGGTCTCAACTTCTGTACACTTCTTTATATTGAGCAGTAAGCTATCGATTACAATCAGTCTGAATGCAATTGTACAAACATCATTCATATTACGCGTAAGGAGTTATGTGGGTCCTAGTTTGATACGAAATATATTATGTTTATGTACTCTTCCGCATGTCTTGTTGTTTACATCAAATACTGTCCACAGTCTTATCCGGAGCCACTTCAGTAGGCATATCACTAATATCAGTAGAATTCCCTTGCTTAGATTCTTCACTTGAACCACTGTCACTAGAATCAGAATCGGCATATTGGATATCTTCGTCATCACTACTCGAAAAAGTTTCTCTGATAAGGTGTGTAACATCTTCCTTCTCAGTCCACCTGTTACTGTCTTCGTCACCAGAAGTGCTATCGTCAATATCCTGTAACTGTGCTAGAAACTTTGCCGTTGTAAGTCGTTTACTATATGAAGACTCCATCATTCGCAAACAGTGAAACATATTCTTCAAAACAACCACCACAAATTAATGGCTGTTCACAATTGAAGACGTTGGGGCAAAAACCCGTTATGTCCAAAAAATCAAAGTGTAAGTGAGATAGCTTCACAAAGGATTTCTCGTCGTCCGATTTTCTTCAAACTTGGCACATATATAGTAGACCGAAAATAAATTGACACGTATTTTTTTGTTTCTTTCGGAAAATAGGTTAAGAGGGCAAAGGCTCCACTTTCAAAAAAGGGCCAGCTTGACTAAAAGAGCCAATTTAAAGAAACGAAACTTTAGCGATGGAAAGATGACTTCGAAGTAGAAAATACAGGTTTTTATCGTCTTTGAGAGAAAAGGGTTGCAGAGGCTATGGCCCCCTTCGAAATGAGGAAGGACACCACACAATCCTTATGGAAATTGGATTTCGGTGGAATTGCTTAAAACCATGTTATGTTGTAGATATGGTATTCCTAAGAAATAGTCTCAACGAGCACAACCACAAATCACTGACCGTTTGGCCACTACAGGGCCATTTAAAAAAACAGCCGAAAATAAAGATATACTGGATTTCGGTAAAAAAAAAAGACCAAACCCATCATATGTTGTAGATATTGTCATGATGAGAAAAAATCTTAATGGGGATAGGAACCAATCACTGATCATTTGGCCACTACAGGGACACTGTTTTGAAAGCAGCCGAAGATAGTGATATTCTGTATTTCGATGAAAATGACGGAAACTGTGATATGTTGTAGGTGTTCTGATACTGAGAAAAATTCTCAACAGGCAGAACCACAAATCACTGACAGTTTGGCCACTACAAGGCCTCAGTTTTGAAAACAGCAGAAGGTAACGTTATTATGGGTTTTGGGTGGAATTGCTTAAAACCGTTATACGTAGGAGATATTCTGATTCTAAGAAAAAGTCTGAAGAATTACAACCATACGTCACTGAGCGTTTGTCCACTCTTTTAAACTGAACAAGAGATAACGATTGTCGGGAATTCCGTGAAATTGCTTGAAACTGTGATAACTTGTAAATGATGTGATCATCTATAGCACAGAAAGCATTCAGATTTCATCTTGCAGGGCAAAGGAAAATCTTGGAAGGCCCTAGACAATTTTTCTCAAGGTCACGAATTCTACAATGTTTCACAGTTTCATTCATTTACACCGAAATCAAAAATATCGTTATACCCGGCTGTTTTAAAAACATGAACCTGTAGTGACCAAACAATTATAATTCGATGGTTGTGTTTATTAAGACTTTTTCTCATGATGAGAAGATCTTCAACATATTTTAGTTTTACTCAATCATATCGAAATCCAGAACATCGTTATATTCGACTGTTATCAAAAAAGTAACCCTGAAGTGACCAAACGATTACTGATTTGTGGTTATGTTCATTGACTTTTTTTCTTAGGATGACAATATGTACAACAGATCAGGGCTTCAGTCATTTTCATCGAAGTCCAGAAAACTTTCGTAAAACTTGCCTCCTAGTGGCCAAATTTCAGTGATATGTGGTTATTTCTATTAAGACTTTTTGTTAGGATCATAATGTCTACAACATATAACGGTTTTAGTCATTTTACCGAAATCCAGAATGTCGTTATCTTTGGCTGTTTTAAAAACATTAGCCCTTTAGTAGCCAAACGGTCAGTGATTTGTGGTTGAACCTGTTGAGACTTTTTCTCAGGAACATCTACAACATATCACAGTCTCTTTCATTTTCATCGAAATCTAGAATATCACTATCTTCGGCCGCTTTCAAAAAAGTTTTCCGTAGTGGCCAAACGATCAGTGATTGGTGGTTATCTCCATCAAGAAGACTTTTTTTCAGGATCACAATATCAAAGTACGACATAAGGTTTTAGACATTTTTACCGAAATCCAGAATACCTGTCGTTATGTTCGGCTATTTTCAAAAAAAACTGGTACTGTAGTGGCCAAACTGTCACTGGTTTGTAGCTGTGCTCATTGTGACTTTTTCTCAGGAACACGATATCTACAACCTAACATGGTTTTATGGTATTCCACCGAAATCCAACTTCAATAAGGATTGTGCGGTGCCCTTTATCATTTCGAAGGGGGCCACAGCCCCTGTAACATTTTTTCACAAAAACCACAAAACCCTTTTTCCTAATTTGAAGCCATTTTTGCATCGCCAGAGTTTGGTTTCTTTAAATTGGTCCGTTTAGACAATTGGGCCCTTTTGTGAATATGTGCCTTTGTCCCCTTAACCTATTTTCCGAAACAAACAAAAATATACGTGTCGATTTATCATCTGTCTACTATATATGTGCCACGTTTGAAGAAAATCAGACAACAGGAAACCCCTTTACACATTCACTTTTTTTACTTAACGGGTTTTGCCCCAATGTCTTCAATTGCTTCAGAGGCATCTACGTAAAATACACCTTGATGAAAAGTATAAACAAGAATCAAAAATTCATTTACTACCCAGAATAAAATTAATAGCGAGTGTAATTTGTAGTGCACAAACCTCGCCTCTCGGGATTCTCACGTTTCCTCCAACTTTGTTCACTACACCTTTTCCTTTACTTCTCAGCATCACCGCCTTCTTAAGCCCAGCTGGCATAACGTGGAACGTAAAACTGACAAAGTTCATTTTCATTTTTCAAAATAAATAGGTGTCAGAATGACCCCGTGGTGGTTCTAGGTAAATTTCCATTTTTAAAGAAAATCAAAAATAATTGAAATATGATATTTAGGATATAATCACACTGATTACAGTGAAAAAATGGTGCCATATGTTTAGCGTATGTCAATTAATGTTCAAATTAAATGATGATGTATTACGTTGTTGGGTCAGCATGACCCCTTTGGTAGTTCCTGTGTTAATTTACGTAATAACGAATATATATACGAACTGTAGAAAATATATAAGGTGACGTTATATATTTATGTGGTTTCTCCTCCAGGCCCTTGGTTTAATCTGAAGGATAGTATAATTACCATGATTTTACGTAATCAACAACTAACTAATAATCGCCAAAGCATTGAAAACTGAATGGAAATTGTGGGAAGAAGTGAAGAGATTTCACTAACACCAACTTCTGAATTTCAGCAGTTTACGCAACAAAGTAAAGAAGTAATTGAAAGCAAATTAAAAACACAAAGTAGTCAATTATCAAGTCAATTTGAGAATTAATTGTCAAAACAAACAGAACGAGTGACACGTATATTAGAACGTTTAGAAGAGACCCAACAGCTAGATTAGAATCTCATAGCCATAAATTATATCAAGTAAGAAGTAAATTTGAAGAACTAGACCAAACTCATCGTCATAGACTTCAACGATTAGAACAAAGTCATAGAGCTAGTTTTGAACGATTGTAACAAAATCACAGTGCCAAATTTTAGCAACTGTGGCAAGATCTAAGAAACAAGTTTAATGAAATTGAAGAACGAATTGATAATAATTCTGCTCAAATTCGTGAATTGCAGCGAGAGTTTCTGAATTTCAAGAGTTGCCACCAGAATGATAATGAGACTTATCGGAATTTTCACAATAGAGAAGCTGTCCCGAAATCATCACTAACGGTTAACACACCTATATGCCAACCAAATTTAATTGTGCAAAAGTATAGTAATGGAATCCTGCTAGATGGAACCGAAAGGCTTGTTACGAGTAAGGAATCCGAAAGTGAACTAGGAGATGAAATAACACATATACCGTCTAGAAAACTTATGTATTCAAAACCAAATGTAATTAACCCTACAATCACAACGTGCTTTCATTAGGACATAATATCACAACATGTTTTCATATACGACCTGAAACTAGAGAGTAGTTGTGTTAGCTTAGCTTAGGTTATATTAGTTCAGGTAAAGTTAGGTAAGGTAAGGTTAGGTTACGTAAGGTAAGAAAGGTTAGATAAAGTTAAGTTAATTGATATTAGGTTAGTGAGGTGAGACGATGTGAGCTGAGGTTAAGTTTGTTGTATCACCTTAAATAATTTCCACATCTTAGGTGTATCATGTTATACATATATTTCTGGATATAATTCGTTCCTTTATTGATTATACAAGGTAGTGTAGAACACATAATGAGGATGTTTTTCTTAGAGGTCCTTGTAGAACTTTCTTGGAACGCTTTAGTGTACCACTTAATGCCATTCTTCCCATAAACCAGTTTTCGTTGTAACAAGTATGCAACAGCACCATCATTACTAGCATCAGCTTCAAATTCATCTAGTCCATCGTGTTTCTCATTATCCTCATTTTTACTTTCCAGTTCATCAACATCGGCCATATTATCACCTGATTCATTTAAAATGTGAATGTGTTCCTGAGTCGAATAGCGTCTTTATTTCGACATTTATTAAAAAATGTGTTCACTAGAATATACTTTGCTGTATGGCTGTTCTAAAGAAAAATGTTTCTTGAATCACAACGTGGTGGCATATATGACCCCAGCACTGAAAAGACCAAATAATTTACTGCACTAACACAACAATGCAACCTGCACATTCAGCATGCTCTAAACTGAAGCTAGACGAAACATTTTTCACTCACACAACTGCGCAGTCGCAGAACGCACTCTATATGGACTGGGGTCACCGCTGACACCACGTTGTGATTGAAGGGTTAATTTAAGCATGCTAAGTATACCTTAAGTTTAAGTGAGATTAACGCTTTGACAAAATTTAGTGTTAGAGCAGGTGATATTTCCGCAAGTATCTTTTTATTGAAAAAAGTTGAGGAAGAATGTGACATAGCTGATATCAATAAGTCTATTTTTTTTAATCTTGCCTCGTATGTTCCTTCCATTATGTTTAACGTGGTACATGGCAATCAGGGCTGGTTTACATAACTACGAAATATCAGAAGCATTTTGTTAGCAAAAGTTGAAAATGATTTTATTCTAGCTAATGACGATCCCCAAATTCGTAACAAAAGTTATGGCAATCGTATGGATCACAGAGTTATGGACTTTATTATCAATACATGTAACAGCTTAAACCATTCAAGCCTGATTCTAGAAGTATTGAATCTATCGTAATTTTATTACTATATAAATTACAGCAAACATTGTTTTTTTACAGTGTGCGAATTTTAATCACCTATTGCTACTTGTTCAAAATTTTGAAAATCAGATCTCTATTCAGTATGGTGGAAGAAAGAATACACGCAATAACCTCAGTAATACATTACCAGTATGTAACGTTAGTGTAAAAGCTAGTACAGATGCTGAAAATCGTAATTTCAGACTAAATGGTAATGTAGCTCAAAAAATGTAAACATTAATTGCGATTTTATAAATAACTAGTACGAAAACAATAATTACCTTCAGTTTATACAGTTAATGGTAATAGGTTTAATGCTAATCAAAATAGGATAGATGGCAGAACATTTTGTAGTAGAAGACAAGCAAATAATGAAATGAATTTTACAAGATATATAGTACAGGATTGTGCGATACAGTGTGTATAATTGACACAGCGTACAAGACTACTTTCAACTAACACCTGCTGGCGTTGAACGGATTGAAGATCACGTCAACAAATAAATCTTAGTGTTGTAAATTGATACATATTTCGAATATTGAAAATGGTTGTAAACTCTTATGTTGATTACTATCTATATAAGAATATTTTTGTGTGAGATTTAATTATGTCACACAAATAATTTACTTCGTGTTATACGAAAAACAAATGATTGCAGATTAAAACTTGGATTACTCAAGAAGTAATATACAAAGTTCATTTAAATAACGTTTGATTTTTCTGATTGAATCTTAGTAAAATAATTCTTTTCCATGTATAATTTTAATGTTGTGTATATGTTTGATTATTGTTGATTTGATTTTTGTTTGTTTCTTTGTCTTTTGATCATCGCTATGATTAATTGTAATCTTTATTTTATACCCTTGCCTACTAATATATTTTCTGATGTTATAACAACTGCGCCCGAACGAAAAGAACATCTTTATATTGTATTTTATCTTATAATGTCTCAAAGGTTAATAACAGTAGTAATTATTAAGATTACAATTCAATTAATGGACCTGAAGTAAATAGTCGAAATGTCACAATTTCAATATATTCCTTTTCTTCGTTGTTTAAATAAAATAGAAATAATTATTATGAAAAAGGAATATAATTGTGTGATGTATTGAACGATATATGTCAAACAATTAATTCATTTGTAAATTAATGTATATAAGGACAGTTAACAAAGGTAATGAGACTGAGGTATATCATATATTTATGATAGGTGAACTAATGTATGGTCCAGGATTTTTTCCTAAATTAAAATTAAGAACTCTTATTGGTTCAACAATAACGTTGTATATTTGTTTATTTCGATTATATTCAGAGTAATCGTGCTCAAGCATTTGTTATAAAATAGAAGAAGAAAAATATTTAGTACAGTAATATAGATATCTTACTTGGCGTTGAAATGGTGATGTTAGCTATTGTAAATGAAATGTTTATACGATACAGTTGTGAGTGTCGCCAAAGTTGTTAGGTGTAAATTTTTGAATGTTGCAATAAAATACGTTAATATCGTAAATTATAGTTTCTTGAGCGTTCTAAACTGGTGTTTGTTTCTTCAACTTTATTTTAATTTAAGTAATAATTAAAATGTATAGACCAGCTGGGGGCAAAACGTTTCATACTATCGATAACAAAGCAAATTTAAATATATTAGAAACTACGTGCTTTTAAAGTGTTCCAGATTGGTGACAATATGCATTTGCTGTAATAATTATTAATTTTTGTAATTTTATTCTGCATGTGACAACATTAATAGAAGTTAATTTCGAATATTTTACGGTGAAGCATATTTTGTGAAATTCTTCTTTGCGAATTTCTTAATATTGTCCGACTTAGGTCTAGAATATGTTTAATATTTTTTTTCTTAAAATCCAAACTATACCTTCGTTACTACATCTTTTTGCAGTTATAGTAATTACTTAATGACTGAAAAACCTAAATTACACATTTGCACAAAATGTGATGCTGGCAATAGAAGTAGTTAATGGAGAAATGATCCCAATAAATTCCTTCAAATCGGAAGCATTTCATATGTCAATGTAATCAAAAATCACTGGCAGAAATCTTTTACAAAGGCAAAATTCGTTAAGTACTGACCCGTTAAGCCGCTACTCTACAACTGCTTCAAGTTAGAGAATCTTACTATTCCCCTTGTTTGCCTTCATTCTTAATATTCCTGAGCAAACAGCATCTTTCGTGCGTCTCTTTATTCCTCTCATTTTTCAAAGCTTTATTGTCAACGTTGTGATTAATCCGATTAGGTGGTTGTCTAGCTAACTAAGAAAACACTGAGCACGTATTTCAAACTTTGACTCCTTCTAATTTTAACAAAATTCCTGCTTACACTATAAGTCATTATTTGGTAGCATGTATATAATATCGCGATCAGGATATATTTAAAATCTTTATTTGATTAGTAAGTAAAAACTTGTTGTAACTATTATTAATACGTATAAATTGCGAGCGTAGCGAACAAGAAATTTTTAAGAAATCTATTTCTTTATAAACCGACAACAATATTGATTTAATAGGATGCCAATACTTTCTCGGGACGACACGTCGTTTACTCATTTCCAACACCTTTTCTTTCTTCTTGCTAGTTCGGCGCCCCACGCTATCAGCTCCAATTTTTCCTCTTTGTGGGTATATAATATATATAATACACAATACATGTATATAATATATATAGTTTTGCTACTATAGTGCGTCCGTACATTACAAAGATTGCATTACATGTGGCGTCCACGTACATATGACGTCCGTATACCGGACGCCAGATGACAATCCTCAATATTTTTCTTCCTGTGTGTGTTTCATAGAAAATGATGCTTTTTCTGATTGTTGGTTGGAAAAAATAATATATTTTATTTACCGAAAATGTTCTTCGAGGAGTAATAACTTCTATATTTGAAGTTCGTCGGACGTCGAATGGATAGCATATTGTAAACCTATATTCTGCTTTTAGTTCGGCCGTTTACCACCTTGCCGCCCGAGTCACAAAGTTTGTATATTTTGTTTGTATACTTCCTGTGAAATTGCTGACTATATGGCGTCCAAAGTGTAGCAACAGCGCAAAGTGCCTGAACGCTTGTATCTCCTGCGTTTACATGCATTCCTTTGTAACGCTCCGGCGCTTGGGAGTGAAAGTGACGGTTTAAAAGTTGGGTGGGTAGCCGTTTCAACAACTGTCTTGAGTTGCGTTTTATAATCTTTCTTTGAATTGCAATAAACAAAACCTTAAAATTTGTTTTTCGTAAATAGATAATGCTTTAATAATTTCTGATAGAAAATAGGAAACAGGTTTATGATTTCACTGCCTATAACTCGTATTTGTTATTTGGTCCCCCAAGATTTTCTTTTATACTTTTGAAGAGATTTTGATATGTCAGATCAGATAGATGGATCGATATAGGCTTGTCGTTTTGTATTTTTTTTTTTAACTTTCAGTTTCTGAAAACAAAGTAACGATCTTAAAAACTTCCAAATTTACTAGCGCATAGGTTCATTTCTCTTCGAGTAACTTCTTTGCATCTCAATCAATTCTATCGAAACTTGCACGATAGCTACATAAATTAAAATCCTTTTGTATGGATGTCGTCCCATTAACATGATTTTGAAACAGAACGACAATTGTTAGAAAATTAAATGTTAATAATTCTCCTGCAGAAACTAATTATCCTACCGGACTGATTTCGTACGAAAACAAATCTTTCAGATTATATGTAAATCTATACTTGTCATAAATACTAAAAGTTTGTTTCACATTTAAATGTCAGTCGTATTGTTCACTATTTTGATTCAAAACCGTGAATAGCATTTTCTATCATTTTTCAGGTCTACTGTGCGAATTGAATGAAATTTTTAGAATATGTCCAGAACTTGGGAAAATAACGTAATATGCACAGGTACATAACAGAGATATGACTAGGCTGGGGCAACCGGGGTAGTGTCCCTAGGCTCACTAGTTGAATCCCGAATAAGTGCAAATCATAATTATATAATCTACAGTTTAATGTGTTTAGAGGTTCAGTTCAACTTCTGCTCGGTTCCCTGCTGGGCCTAGTTATGTCATTGTGACAATTATCATTCTCTATGTGTTCTTAAACCAAAATGGTGGACATCATAATATCATAAATATTCACTACTGTATATCCCGTAACTCGGATAATAATTGTTATATGAAAATCAAATTGCAGAATGTATACAGACAGATGAAATAACCTATAGCAATGTCAGTGTTGTTCGTCATATTGATTAAAAATGGTAAACAGTATTTTCTGTCATAATTGATTAGTGATTAGGATCCAATTGAAATCAACTTTTTAGAACATGTGCACTATTTCATTTTAAGTTTTATAAGTATTGATGCGCACGAGTCGAGACATGTCTCGAATCTCAACTCAACTCGACTCGAATTCGAGTCGAGATTCGAGTCTAGGCACATTTTGTAAAATTCTAGACGAGTCGAGACAAATTTATTTCTTGACTCGAATTTCGAGTAGATACTGATCTTAAAAATCTCGACTCGACTCGAATGTCCCGAAAATCTTTAATATTATTTTTAATATTATTTTGAAGAAAGTATATGCATGCAATTAATTATTCGTAAGTAAATACAACTATATAGTATCTCAAACGGCTTGCGTTGGATTGAATGAAAAAGTGGACATGTATTCGAACTGCGCCATGTATTGTTAATTATCGTGAATTGGAAAAAGTTAGAAAAGAAAATGGAAGCGTGACTGATTAGCACCAAACAAGGTATGAAATATTTGTTGACGCCAAAGCCGCTCATCTCAAAAACCTGAAAAACGAATGCGTCATCAACTATTCTTGTCTTGTCCAAGTCAGTTGCTTCTTGCCATGACTTGTGAAATTTCCTGCAAGCTAGTCAGAATGTTGAAAACTTCCTACATTTTAAATGTATTTCTTATACTCCAGCCGGAACATTATGATCATCTACCTACTATCGATATAAACCCATTCAGGCGATAGCAGCGTCACCTGCCGAGGAATGCCTGCTAGTCAGACATACGTACAGTGCATGCAGTATCAGTGAGAGTGCTGACCGTGTGTAGAATAGGAAAGGCGTGCAATCTATCTTAGTTTGAATGAGAGCAGGTTGTAATGACCCGAAGACTCGGCACGATTATTTTGGAACTGCAGGATTTGTCGGGTGTTAGAGGAGTGCTGTGGTGAGTGCCGTCAACAAGTGGCGATACCAAGGGGAAACAATGTCCAAACGTCGAGGAGTTCGGCGCCCCACTTCAATACAGATGTCGGACGTCGTAAGTTGGGCGGACTGGTAAAACAGGACAAGCAGCGAACTGTGACGGAACTAACATCAGACTTTAATGCTGGGCAAAGTACAAGTGTGTCTGAACCACAACACTCCTAATGATGGGCCTCCGCAGCGGACGACACATATTGTGCAAATGTCAACATCACACATTGGCAATTACGAATGAAATGAACACGTTGCAATCGCCAAAGGAGCTTGGCGCAGTGGCAGAGCGATGTATTGTCTGATGAATCCCGATACCTTCTTCATCATGATAATGGAAGGGTGCGAATCCGTCGTGATTCAAGGGAACAGCTCCTTGACACCTGTACTGCGGGACGGAGGCAAGCTGGCAGCGTTCATTTATGCTCTGGAGAACATTCATGTAAGCATCGATGTGTCCAGTTTAGGGATTCGTACGAGTCGAGTCGAGTCGAGATTTAAGCCTGTCTCGACTTGTCTCGAGAAAATGTCTCGACTCGAAAATATGTTTCTCTCTTGACTCGAAAGTTTTTGTTTCGACCCGACTCGAATTCGAGACAAGACGTGTCGAAATTCGAGTCGGGACAAAGTATACAAGTTAAAATATACGTACACATCAGCCAGAATTTTATTTCTACCTACCTAATTGTCAGAATGTCCACCTTTGCCACGGATAAGAAAGGAGACGCGTCTTGACAGGAATGCAGTGATCTTTGGTAGGTCGCTGGAGAGATTTTTCACCACATGTGAACACACAGATCACCTAAATCCCGTAAATTCCGTGGTGGGGGTCGATGCGCTCTGACGTCATGTTCAATCACATCCCAGATGTGTTAGATTGAGTTCAAATCCAGCGAGTTGGGGGCCAGCACATCACTTGGAACTCGCCCCTGTGTTCCTCGAACCACTCCATCACACTCCTGGCCTTGTGACATGGTGCATTATATTGTCGGAGATTGCCACTACTGTTGGGAAACATTGCCGTCATGCTCACGTGAAGGTTCCCCAGTGCATAATTAAGCCGCCAACAGCTTGTCTCGGTCCTTTACAGTACAGGAGTGAAAGTGATGTTCCCTTGTAACACGATGGATTCGCACCCTCCCATCTTCATGATGAACAAAGTATCGGAATTTATCAAACAATGCAACACTCCGACACTGCGCCAAGGTCCAGTGGCGATGGTCACGTGTTCATTTCAGTCGTAGTTGCGGATGTCGTGATCTTAACATTCGCACATGGAGTGGTTTGCGGAACACAGGGATGACTTCTAAGTGATGTGCTCGTCCCAACTCGCAGCACCTGAACCCAATCGAAAATATTTAGATGTGATTCAACATGACATCAGAGCGCATCGCCCCCTCCCCGGAATTTACGAGAATTCGGTGACCTGTGTGTGCACATGTGGTGCCAGCTCTCTCCAGCGACCTACCAAGGATCATTGCGTCCATGGCAAGAAGCGTGCAGTTGTTATCCGTGCCAAAGGTGGACATACTGACAATTAAATAGGTAGTCATAATATTCTGGCTGATGTATGGGTATATTTTGACTCTTACATTCTGTCTGGACTCGAATTTCAAGGCGTCTCGAATTCGAGTCGAGTCGAGACCGAATCATATTTTCGAGTCGAGATAACATTTTCTCGAGACGAGTCGAGAAAAGCTTAAACCTCGTCTCGGCTTAATTCGTGTGCATCCCTATTTATAAGTATAATCATCGTTATTAAGTTACTCCAGAACGAAAATTACGGCATTATAATTGGGCAAATATTCAATGTTGTATACCCTGTAACTCTGACATTAATAGTTGAATATTAATATTGTAAAATGTATAATTACACAGGTAAGAACATTAGTAATATTAGTGTTCGCTCCATTAAAGAAAATAGGAGATACTACTTCTATAATAGATAATAGACCAGTGTTAAAAGAATTCACGAAGTATGTATACGTTCGTACGTTTCTTTAATGAAGATTTTATGAAATTGGTACTGTTGTTTTATTTTTTTCTAAACCAAATGTTAGTGCTATTTTTTTAAAATATATGAAGCAGTACGAGCAATCAGATATATGAAGGAGAAAGGCCACTGGAGACGACGACATACCAGTAGATTTGCTCAAGGGATTAGGAGACAACGCAATGAAAATGTTGACTTTTCTTATTAACAAAATTTATCTGAGTGGAGAATGGCCAAAGGATTTTCTTGATGTCACAGTGATCGCATTGCCCTAGAAGAAGGGAGTAAAAAAGTGCAGTGATCATAGAACCATTATTTTGATTTCCCACACTGGAAAAATTATTGCACGCATACTGAACAGGCAGCTGGAAAGTAAGATAGATGAGAAATTAGAAGATCAATTTGGATTCCGGAAAGGAAAAGGCACAAGAGATGCTACTGGATCGATGAGAATTATATCAGAAAGAGTTCTTGATGTAAAGGAAGAGCTGTGATTGTGCTTCATCGACTGGCGGAAAGATTTCGACCTGGTCAATTGGATGAAACTTTTGAAAATACTTAAAAAAATCGGAGTCAACTTGAGAGATAGACGACTCATTCAAAACCTTACATAGGACAACGAGTGAAGTTGCACCTGAATAGAGTAGAAACCAATGTTGTGTACATTGGAAGAGGAGTCGGACAAGGAGGTTGCATATCACCCCAATTATTCAACATTTACAGTGAATGATTAATGAGGGAAGAATTAATGGGAATTGGAGATTTCAAGGTTCGAGGGCAGATCATTAACAAGATCAGATATTAAGAAAATACGGTTATAATAGCTAAAACCGAAGGCGGACTCAGGAGATGGTTGACACTGGAAAACTATTTGGAATGGAAATCAACATTGGGAAGTCGAAAGTCATAAGAATATCCCGTAGAAACACTCCCTTACGGATCAGAGTAGAAGAAAGAGAACTTCAAGAGGTCGATAATTTCAAATATCTGGGAAGTATTTTGACAAGAGGCACGTACTTCACCAAAGAGATCAGGTCAAGAACTGCCGTAGGTAAAGAAGCATTCAACAAAAAATATCACTCTTTAACTAATAGGCTCAATATTGGACTCAAAAATAAGTTGGTCAAGGAAAGCGAATAATAATGAGAAGAACACAGCTGATTGATGATTTGAAAAATAGGAAAAAATATTGGGAGTTAAAATAGGAAGCTGAAGATTGAGAAACGCATTTCCGGCCTAAATAGGAAACCTGCTGAGAGGCAGAGTGCTTAATAATAATAATAATAATAATAATAATAATAATAATAATAATAATAATAATAATAATAATAATAATAATAATAATATAACTGAAAAGAACGCACGCGTTAGCTATACCCTCTGTCCTGTTTATAAGTAAATATTTGTAAGTCATTACACCATAGTTATCAGTAGAATTCGGATTGAGCAAATGCTGGAATTACGTTCGGAATGTTAAGGGTTCGATGTCTGCGACATAGTATTCATTATGATTCTTCAAAGTAGACCAAAGTAAACTTGTAAGTTTACACACACACACACACACACACACACATATATATATATATATATATATATATATATATATATATATATATATATATATATATATATATATATATAAATTTTGCCCATAACGCATGCCCCAACTTTCTTAATAGTTTCCATTTCTATTGCTATATCATATCTGAAAGACCTTTCGGCTGCATTTGATCAACACGCGTAAATAAATAAACCAATCAATATTCAACATAGCCACATGAACAATATACATTCAATAAATTATCATAGTTTCAATTGATCTCAAATGTAAAAGTTAGATAATGATTATTAAACACCGAACTTCTAAAAATTGCTTTCGAAATTATGCAGGTCTTTAAAGTCACAGCCAGGTTTAAGGGAGCATTGCCCTTCTGGTTTTATTCTAAATTTCGTAACTTCTTGCTTTGATTTGAAAAACAAAACCTTGTGAAAACCAAAATTCTTAAACCCAATACGAATGACAAGCCGAAATCTCCATTTGTTATATCTTTTTCTCCTTGTTAATAAGAATTAAAGAATAGCTCTAACTACGTCCGTGTTTGCAGTAAGCTTAATCATTAGGGTTATAGGCAAGTACAAAATTATTATTCTATTTCGTTTACATTATTAACAATATAAAAATAACTTCAAGTGTTTTCTTAAATTTGCAGAATTCTTAACAGTTGATAATTTATTTCTAATGCATAATAAAAATCTCGCTTTGAATAGTTTCTCATTTATTTCTTTTCCGTGGAAATAATTCTTGAGTTATCCAAGCCAAAGAAGGGTTTCTTCCATCATTTCTAAATTACAAGATCACTGATGGACAAATTTCACAGGCAAACACGGTTTAATGTACAACTCCTACCTCGAAACTTCAGAGTAAAATCGCTTACAAAATCTACAAGAATTCCCCAGAGGGGCTGAACTAGATCAATTCTTTTCACATCTTGTTTTCTGAGAAGCTATGCGGTTAATCCACGCATTGAGGTTACTCTCTGCTTTGTGTTCAGAATATCCCTTTTGGCGCTTGGCTGTCTATTTTCATCTCATTATTTTCCTGAAGTTCACGTTGATAAAAATCAAAGTCGTATAGTAGTATTTATGAGTAAAACGTGGAAGAAAAGCCTTACTTATGATAAAAGTAACCAGTTATTTTATAAATTCTAATGCTTTGGCAATAAAAATTACTGTGTTACTTCTCAAGACTGATAAAATGTGAATGTAATTACCATTTCACCAATTTTTCATCATCTAATTTTCTATCACTTAGTTTTCTTGTAGTCTTTGCCACCTAATTTCCAGTGTAGTGACACTGACAATGTATTTTTATGTACACTTTGAACAAAACCTGTTTGATGGAAGGGTGAAATCGATTTCAAGGAAAAGAGGTTATACTCCGTGAAGTTTGTCCCTCGTGAAGTGCGAACCCGAATATATTTTATTATTGTACTGTCACGGACAATAACGTCTTTGGCGTGGGAGACTCGGGTTCGATCCCCAACGAAAGCTCATGTGGTTCAGATTACACGTTAATCCTTAGATTCACGTCTCATATAGCCTAGCTGTTGAAAGGACGTTAAACTCAAATCAACTTAACTCATCGACAATGAACTTGTGTGCAAATTTTAAACAAAATCGGTTTGATGGAACTGAGTAAAACCAATTGTTAGAAAGGGTGATGACAAACAAATTAACTTAAGCAAAAGCATTCAAATAGTAAAACAATAAATATATTGGACATAAAATATACTGTTAAACTGGCAGGAGAAAACTGAGATTATTACAAAACTACGATCTCAAACGAAACCAATGTGCTCTCAAATTTCTTTGTTTATATATTACGGGACGTTTTCGTCTACTATTTGTGTAACAACAGCTTTCTTCCGATAATTCGAGAGCTCGTTGGGTAAGCAGTTTCAATATTTTTATTCATCTAATGGAAAGACATCGCAATGTTTCTGATACTGATAAGAAGTAACCATTCGAAATCTTTTTTTTTTTTTTTTTTTAATTAAAACCCTATTTTCTCCACCTACTAAAAAGTATTTTCATTAAACTTTTATGAAGTTAGGCTACTTATTCAATGGCTTTCCGAAGATATAGTAAGCTATTGCTTGCATATACTTCGAAGACAAATTTCTGTTGTGCTAACAAGCAATTAAAAACGTCTTTATCTTTAGAGTAACTGGAAGACAGGCATCAGAACAGAAAATTATCAACATTAAATGCTTTACTGGGCTTGGTTTCTGCTTATACTTTCAAAACTTTAATTAACTGTTTTTCTTTATCATTTTCGTGATATTTTATCCTTCGTGCACAGGCCTATAGTCAAGTAAAACATTGAGATTTGAAAGGGAATAGTGTTGCCCAGGAGACGAGATGAGAAATGAGGTTCTCCCGTCTCGTCCCATAAATATTTGTTGCCTTTTGTCTTGGTGATCTAAACAGAAGATAGATCGGTATGAAGCCCTCACATGCCAGCAAGCAACAAAATCAAACTACTTACACCAATCGGAATATTGTACTTTTAGGTGTCGAGCCAATGGTATTCATCATTTGCTGTATGAATGAATACCATTGATCCATGTTTCGTTACTATTTTCTCGGGTTCGATATTTTCCATTTTTCTTCAAATGGCGCTCAACAACTACTTTACATCATCCATTATAACAAGAATTTGACATTAATCACAATAATTTAAGTATAAAATGAATAAGTGCATAGCCAGAGATCACTGCTCAGCTACATTGAGGAAATCATTACTTTCTGGATTCAAGAAATTAGTTTCACACAAAACTTAGTTTAATAAATTACTTCTTGAATATATTAGTGGCTCATTCTACAACTAGATTTCTAACAATTTAGACTAAAACACGGCAGAACGCTCATCTCTGGTGCATAGGGTCCCTGGTTCGACGTCTGGCCAAGTAAATTTTGTGGTGGACACGATCGTGTTCTTGCGTTTTCTCGGGGTACTCCAGTTTCTTCCCAATTTCTCATTCTACCAATTCTTCCATCATCATTCACTTGTTTAATCATCGTCTCCCTTAGCCTAACAGGCAAAGCCTTGGGTCAAACTCAAACATTTCAATTTCTATAAATTTGCTCATAGATACAAATCTCATACGTGGTAATTAATATGAAAAAAGTGTAAGCATTACATGAAGCCAGAGATTAAGAAAAAATAATTTAATGTGTTATATAATCCGTCTTTGATGCTCTCAACTCGTGATAAATTATAAATAATTCACACATGAATATGGAAATTAAACGTGTTAGTCAGAGCTGAGGATGGTCAATGGGGGTGGAAGAAAGGAACTTGTTTTTTTTTTTTTTTTTTAATTGCCCAAGGTATTGGAGAAATGTTATGACTATTGTGTAATCGAGCATATCAGAATATCTCAACTGAAACATTTGTTCTTTAGTCATTAAAGAGAGAGAGGAAGGGCACAGGTGCTCAACCCTAGCAGAGTGATAAGGATCAAAATATTTTGGGTGCTGAAAGTATGGTAATGTGTCGTGAGCTTAAAATACATACGCAAGGAGCACGACAAGCAATCAACAACTAATACCTGTTTCTAAAGAAAACAAGTACACTATGCGCTAAATATTTTTTTGTTTTTCTTTTGTTCGAACAGCGGATTTCGTTATACTTTTGTTACATAAAATACACTTTGTACTGAGTAATGTAATAAATTGTTGTGTATGTTAAGGTTCAATAAAGTGTTCACTGCAAGATCGAAATGTCCTGAAATACATAAACAAAGAAACATGAGAAAATATTGGTACATTGAAAATTGTATTTTTTAAAAATAAAATATGCTATTTATATTGTGAAAGCATCGAGGAAAAATCATCTTCAACAAACGAAAATCTGGGCCATTTATATGAAACATTAATTTGTTCCTCCATTAATGCTACTACTACTAGTAATAATAATAATAATAATAATAATAATAATAATAATAATAATAATAATAATAATAATAATAATAATACACTAAACAGTACGACTTTGTAACATTATTGGATGCCGTTCCAGTTCAGAACAGTTTACTTATTTTCTGAAGATGGAATGACCGGGCTGAACAGAGTGATTTTCTTTCAAGAATTTTGTAGAAGTTATGTACAGCACTATTGTCTTCGTAAAAATCGCAATGTTTCTTTTTATTATAGTTGAAAAGAAGACTAATGCAAGCCTTTTCCCTTCAACTAAATTAAGTTTGAAAGGTAAACACGTACAATGAAAGTGGAGCTTGAAATATGTTGAACGAAATATATAACATTTTTTTTGTAGCGACTACCTGGCAGATGTTCGTACATTTCTTTGCATGAATAATCAATGTTATGGCATATCAATCTGCAAGCATATAATCAATCTTTACGCCATTATTGGGGAATAGAGCACTGTAGAATGCATTTGGTTATTATTTAGAAATGAAATGAAATCTTTGAGTTTTACGTCCCACAGTTATGTCGGCTAGGCTAAAAGACTCGGTAATGATCAGAATGAATGAAATGGTAGAATGAAGAAAGTTTGAGCAAACAGAAAATCCACGAGAAAATCCATACAAATGTGTTTGTCCACCACAAAGCCCACTTGGTGCGATCTGGGATCGAACCGGCCACCCCACACACCAAAGGTGAGATGTCAGAGATATCGAGTAATTTTCGGGAATTCATACAGCGTCTCAGGAATAGGTTATTTTCTTCCGTTAACCTTGCATTCAAACCAGAAGAAATCAACCGTTTTCGGCTAACATTGATCGCCATAAAACTAAATTGGTAGTAGATAACGACAGTTATCGAAAATCGATTGAGCATCTGAAGAAAAATATCATCTTCCCCTGTATCTCTCTCCTGAAACAGGAAATGGCAAAACAATTTCACTCTTCCGGTTTCAAGCCCCATAGAGCCCCTCGGGGCTATGTGGATAGTGTATGCGTCTTGTTGCGGGAGACCCGAGTTGAATTCCCGGCGAGTTGAAGCGAGTTTGCTATTCAGTTCACTATACAGTTCAAAACTATTTCTATAAGATGAACAGTTTCCTCACTTGAAAGCAACACAGAGAGCTTTTCTGAAACTTTCATACGTCGTTAGTTCCAATATGCCCCTAGGGCAACGATTGGCCGAGATGTTTACGCAGAATCAATGAAATCTTTGTGATCTATGAAGCGAGAGAAAACTGACTTTGCTCTTATCTGCTGTCAATCTGCATTCCATTGGTATCTTCGTCTGCGGGGACAACCCAAAGTTCACGCACGTGACCTAGCCGGGGGCAGAGAATGAAAGAAACTACCTGTTTAGCCCCCTATCTGCTGTTCTGCGTTCTTGCAACATAAAGACCATAAATTAGAGAGCTTTTAAATGGAAGAAAATTAATTTTTAATTAGAGCGCTTTAATATTAACCTAGCAAGAAAAAGTAAAAGTGAACATGTAATATTATTACTAACAAACATTTTGACGAATTTTGAAATGTTTAAAATAAATAGTTTTCATAATATTTTAGAAAGAAATATACTATGTTATAATATACGGAAATTCCATCGCATTCCGAGTGTTGAACACAGCCTTAAGTAATAGATAGCAGAATTTTCAGTTTTCTCTTTTTATACACAAAAACCTTACTCTTAAAAATTTCAACTAAGGAAGACAAACTTTCGGGCTCAAAGGCTTCATTCATAGGGACCGCGGTGGCTCATCAGCTCACCTCTGGTGCTTCGAATCCCTGGTTCGATTACAGCTGGCGCCAAATGAACTTTGTGGTGGACAAAAACCGTGGATTTTCTCGTGGTTCTCCCGTTTCCTCCCACTTTCTTCATTCCACCATTTCATTCATTTCTCACCATCACCGTCTCCTTTAGCCTAGCCGTCATAACCTGCGACGTAAACCTTACAAATTTCATTTTTCATTCCAAAGGCTTCATAACGCGTTGAAGAGTGCAATCCGTCCTAAGTTCTGATTTTATACCTTTCAAAATATAAATAAAACAATCTCTTTGTTGAAATAAGTGTTAAAAATAGGTATGCGTTCACTGAACATTTTTTGCGGGGTGCAAAAAATACATGGGATAGATAGAGAGAATTCTGATTCCATCTGTTGATACAGGCTCCCACGTTTCGCACAGCTTCAGATTATACTAGCATTCTTTAAATAGTGTATGTTTTATACTTGGACATCTACCACTGATTAGAATTACATGATATTTTATTGTTATAAAACTAAAAACATTTCTGATAACATCGGATGTACGTTTGATTGAAAGAGTGTCCAGAGTCACAGATAGAATGTTGAATAGTAAGAACAGTAGCAACTTGTGAGGACACCTTATCATCAAATTAACACACAGGTTACCAAATACAATATTTGTGAGGTTACTATAAATTCGCAGAAATCAAACTTTACGTGCCATTCAAGGAGCATTGAAAGAAAAACAAAGCATGTCTTTTTGAGGTTATATTTTCAAAAGAATGGAGGTGGAGTGGCTTTACTCATTGAAGGACCAACTAACATAACTCCCTAGATAACGAAAGGGCCATCACTGGCCACAGCTTTTTGTTGAGGAGTGTGTTCAAAACATCGGCTCACTTCATCCTATTTATGCTGCTCTGTTGGCCAGAGTTGCAAAGTATTTGTAGAACGATGTTCAATGATAATTGTATTAACAACAACAATTCTCGTTCCCTTTTCTAGAAGAAACACTAAGTTCTCGCTGGTAATAGCTAGCAACGCAGGCAAGTTTACAATGCGATCTGTTTGAGTGAATGGTGTGGCATTGACACGGGTGCTTTTCCAGGAATTCAGACCTAAACATTTTTCCATCCCTTCAACCTTCTTCAAATTGCTCCTTGCCAAAACATTGTACTTTCCGCATGAATAGATAAATATTTCAGGAAACAAAAGTGTGTGATTCTAACCGCTACAAAAAGGCTGAGAAGTGAAATGTTTAATAAAATATTTAAATTCAATTAAAAGTGTTTTCTTAGTTTGTCTAGCCAAAATAAGTCATTTCATCTATCTTCGTAACCATTCGAAAAAATGTAGAGGAGGGAAAGTTATAACTGCTAGAGGTGAAAATGTTCTTCTCCAGGCAGATACATTTCCTGAAGGGGGAAATTTCTAGCACCTCAATGAAGTTGCACAGTGAGAGTGACTTTGAAAAGTCAGAACTAAATCGTTAACTTATTATCAAAACTATTCTCAGAAACGAGGAAAACGCATTTGCTCTTGACCATCTTTAGATGTTTATTGAAAATAAATAAAAACAGCGATTTTTATTATTGCTTGGAACAATTACCTCAGATTTTTTTCAATTTGTAACAGCTTCTGAAAATTGTAAATTGATTACGGCATGAATTTGTAATTCTAACAGTGAATGTAAAGAATTTGGCTGCATTTGAAAAACAAAAGCGTCTGGAACCCTCATGAAAGGAAATAAAAAATAGCAGAACATTCAAGCTAACACTATAAATGCAATGCTGTTTCCGATCAGACACATGAATTCTTTGAAAACTAGAGAAATTTTCTTCCCAAAATAGCAGTACCTCTGAAATAATCACTGAGCCAAAGAAATGGGGTAAATTCAACCCCAACTTTGGAGTTTCCGCATATAATGTGGGAACAGGTCTTTTCTAATCGCTTTGGTAAAAAGTTTTAATTTTGATGTAACATAGTCTGAGGTTTACCTACCATCTTCATTGCTTCAAGATGATTAATCATGCGCAAGAGAATTTTCCATGTTTATTTTAAATAATCTTTGTAATACAGTATTGCATTTCACAGACAAGTTCACAGTGTGTTCAGACCTGTATGCTACAAACCGTGTTCTTATAGTTCTTATGTTCTTATAGTGCATTTTTTAAACTTATGTCGAGTAACATTGCTTAAATTAAATGTATTAACATATCATCAACCTGTATCAGTGTTATATGAGAAGATCGCAAAACTATGTCAAAATACTCTTTCAGTTTTACGTCCCAATTTCAGTTTATGTCCTGTAGGTTAAAGGAGACGGATGGTTAATGGAACGAATGATTGCGTAAGAATTAGTAAGAATTGACATTAGTGGAATGTCAATATTGGAGAAAAAGCAAGAACCGAGATAAAATCCACAGACAAGATTTTGTCCTCCATAAATTCACATAAACTGAGATCCAACTAGGAGGGTCCCTCGTATGAACACCATATCTCTGAGCCATCATATCCCCAATACCCAGTCATTCCTACCTCCAACTGTTGGTAATAGATGAGTTCATTACAAAGCTCCCTCATGACTATATGGTTAGCATGGAGACCTGGGTTCGATTTTCGGTGAGTGCTCATGTAATTCGGATCACATGTTAAGCTGTAGGTCTACATCTTATATAGCTCCGGTGCTGAAAGGAACGCTCAACTCAAAAAACAAACAAACAAAAAAAAAGAACGAATGTCAATCTTAGCCTAACATTTCACACGAAACAATATGAGATTTGATTCTAAATATAGTTGTGAAATCATAATCTTATTAACTCCCACGAAAGACAAGAATACTTATCAGTTAACCGCAATGCAGGTCAAGTTAGTATTTCTTAGTATTGGTTTTAGTATTCTATTAATTCTATCTTAGAAAATTTCATGTATTTTTCAAATGTAATAATAATAATAATAATAATAATAATAATATGTTTCATTTCAGATAATGGTAGATTTCCAAACTTGAAAATTTATGCAATTTAATACAAACTTGAAGTAGTACATCTATACTATAACTACTGGTTGTTTATTTATACTTTATTTATACATATTTCTGGGTACTACCAATATCTATGGCTTTAAACTCGTCACTTAGTAGGGATGACGTCCATCGGCGAGCACATTATCGGGGAAAGCAAGGAAATGTCCTGGGGCCTGTATATTAGGTACTATCCCGCTATTTGCTTAGTAGGAATGAGGAAAGCCCAAGGAAAACCTCACTTACAGTCAGGATGGCTAGCCTGAGAAACCTTTTGGACCGAGGTCTCTACTATGAGTTGAACTCGGGACCGCTCGCCCCAAAATACCAATATTAAGTTTACTGCTATCCTACGCAGGGCAATGTGCTACTGATTGTCTTAGAGGAATAAGATCAAAGGTAGAATTTGTTCCTCGAACTCTGAATCTATATGGAAAAGCCCATTACCCGGTATCTCTTACTATTTTTCTCTATGAAAATCAACATTTAAACCAGATGTTTTCATTGATGTTTAACACTTTCGGTGTGTGAGATATGTATATACAATCAGAAACAATATTAAGTATAGGTTGGAGGTAGAAGAAATGATAGCTCCAATCTATGCCTAATATTGTTTTTGATTGTACAATGTAACTAATGAAAATAAGTGCTATTGAAGCAAAGTTATATGTAATGTTTAAAAATGCATTATAAAAATGGTTTAAAAGAACGAATCGCGTTTAGACTCCAGATCCGAAAAGAATATAGGTTTAAACACTTCTGGACAGGGGCGTCATTTGGGGAGGAAAGGGGCATTTGCATACTTTTGAGTTTGAAGAAACCATATATATTTAATCAATGCGATAAGGATTTCGGAGAGCATTTTCAAATTTACCGGATTGACGTGCTATTGCCTCCTGAAGATGATGTTAATATTTTAATGGCTGTGTAGTTCCGAGGAACTATTTTATTTATTTTATTCAGTTGATTTACAATTTTATGGGCTTGTTTTATTTAGCTGATAAACCTTAAATTATATTTGCTTTTCATGTAATGTGTATTTATCTTTTTTCCTTAAAGACCTATACTGGTAGCCATATTCTGTTAACTATATATAGCATATAGCAGGTGCGCACACGGATTTTTTGTTCGGAGAGGTCCAGTTTTTTTGGAGGGGGGGTTCCAATAGGTTTATGTAGTATTATACCTGTGGTTTTCGGCACCCGGAAAAACGATAAGTAATCGTTAATTATTGCCATCTATATTCACAGAAAATCTGATAAGACTAGATTTATTTTTACGAGGAAAAGAAGAGTACAGATGAGGAGTAAATTCAAATCATTTCTCTGTGACAAATGTGTACAAATGATAGTCGAGTTACGAAGTTTAGGTGAGAAAATGAAATGAAATCTGAGTTTTGGGATCTGGACCCGATGGACATCATGTAGGTGCGACACTGGCGTAGGTGTATTGGCCTATAACCATTGAAAATCCGGTATGTTTGCAAATCCGGCACTCCAAAGATCAGTTTTTTTTTTTTTTTTTTTTTTTTTTTTGCCAACCTGTACTTACAAAATGCACTAATATTTGTTTCCAGGAATGCCTTATAATGTTGGAAAACCCGAAAATTATGTCATGACTGGCTATCCTTATTGATGCCTATAAGAAAAGACCTACAAATTGTGGTTCTGTGGTCTAATTCCTTACGCCACAATTGGAAGTCCTGTCTGTCATGGTATTGAATCCCGCTCAAAGCATGTTAGCTATGCATTATCATCCTTTCCTTATTCATGTAGAGTCCGTTTCGCGGACATAAGCTCACCGGCAAAAAGCTCACCGGACATAAGATCACCTATGTTAACTAATTACATTTATAGGTTAACTAATTTAATTGCAAAGGAAAATAAACCTGAATAAAATTAATACGCAACGGGAAAATGGCAAGCGGGAAATATGTCAAAAATGAAAACTAGATTTTGAATATTAAAATGAAGTAGATTTTGAATGTTAAAATATAAATTGAAAACAGATGTGGTCAAACAAAAGAAGAGAGCAATCCAACCCCTCCCCTGTGCTGAAGCTTTCGGAGCAGGATATTTTGCAGCAAAGAAATGCGGGTAAACGAAATTTTGATGGAAGGGTATCTCCTTGTTATTTTTTTTCAGCATGGCTGAAAGTATCTGAGATATACATTTGATTTTGCTTTAGAAAAACGTATGATTGGTATGAAGAGGTATTAAAATTTTGATTTTGACTAGTAGTAGACCTAATTCAGTAGAAAATAGAGCTACTAATGCTATATATCAGTTGGTAGACATCAGAAAACAATAATAAGGATGTAGCAGGATTTAATGTGTTAAACGAGGGCAGGCTTTGAGTAACTTGTAATAAAATGCTCCGGATATTTAAATCTGGGCTTTGACTACTAGTAAGCCTAGTTCCTCAATAGAAAATAGGCTATATGACTAATGTCATATAGGAGTTATCAGAATAAAATATTAAGAATGATGCAGAGTTCAAGTCTTAAGGCTGTCATCATACTTTCAGACCAACACTCATCAAATGAATCTCTTAGTTATTTACTGAGAACAAAACTACAACTTATGAAACACAAAAAGCTTGGTGTTAGTAAATAAGAAAGATATTTGTTTGAGTGTTGGTTTGCAAACATGACGAAGCACTAAGAAGCAAGACCTAAATACATTTGAGTATGATGAATGATGAATTTGTAAAAAAAAAAAAAAAAAAAAAAAAAAAAAAAAAAAATTACCAGTCGAAGTTAGCAAGAAAATTCTATTATGTAAGTATTCATGCCTAATCATGAAATCATTGTCCGGCCTGTAAGAAAAATTTGGTTCCAAAATTTCCAGGGCCAAAATTAGGCCACCTGACACCTATGCTTAGCACATTAAACTTGCAACATCTCTATTTTATTCTGATATTTGATAACTGCTATACGACATTAGTAGCTCTGCTTTCTATATATATTATTAGGCCTACTGGTAATTTTAGTCAATGGTTAGATTTTAATATCCAGGACATTTTATTACAAGTTCCTCAAGATCTGCATACGTTTAATACAACGCAACTCAGCAACGTCTTTATTATTTTTTATATATGATAAGTAATGTAAGATAGTAGCTCCATTTTCTGCTTAGGAAATAGCCATAGCCTAAATTTCAATATTCGGTGAATTTTATTACAAGTCCCTCAAGGGAGCTTATGTTTGCTATCGGTGAGCTTTTGTCCGCCCCTGTAATATAAGACTGCCAATGAGCTTTTTGCCGGTGAGCTTATGCCCGGTGACCTTATGTCCGACACCCGTATAGTCCCTTTACTGTAAAAAATCGTTTTGTTATTTTAAGGACGTGCATATATGTTAACATGATTGTGTTAAAATATAACAGAAACAGGAGGTTAGAACAATTCACTCTCCATTCGGAGTTGTGTATCAAATGCCGATAGTTGAAATGTCACAAAGCTTGTATGTTAAATTAACACAAATGTAGAAAATCGGTATTGTTTTCTGCGTGATTTTTCAATATGTTGAGCATCTAATTATAAAGGCGTACGTAGAAGATACAGACAAACACAGTAGAACGAAATACTTAAACAAATCCAGGTATTCGCAAAATTTCAACATGCAAACCGCGAGATGTGTTTTCAATTGTCTTACATAATGTTTCTGAAGAAATATGTCAACAAGGAGAAACAACACCATATTACTGTGTCACTTCTTCACTGCACTAGAGCTCACAAGTCAACAACGTAGACTGTGTTTCGAAAATGGAGGAAAACAAGTAGAAAAACAATTAAGAGGCAAACACATTATAAGGATATAGATAAGAGTTTCCTATCATTCTTTAACAAGATGTTGTTGAAGGTTGTTTTTCGCACCATCAAGAAATAAAAAAAAAATGAAATGAAATCTATGAGTTGTACGTCCCACGGTTATGCCGGTTAGGCTAAAGGAGACGGTGATGATGAGAGAAATGTTGGAATGAAGAAAGTGGGAGGAAACAGGAGAACCCCGAGAAAACCCACGAGCACGTGTTTGTCCACCACAAAGTTCACTTGGCAGGGGCTGGGATCGAACCCGGGACCGCAAGCACCAGAGGTGAACGCTCTACCACTGAGCCACCGCGCCCCGTTCATCAAGAAATACTTCATAATAAATGTTGGGGATGACAACAAAAAATTTTTGATGCTTTTCTAAATGAAACGTTCTGTAGCTTACTATTCTTATTTTAATAATAAAGTCCTCGGTAAGCTTAAGCATTCATACCACAAGGCTTTGGCCCAACACATGGTTACATCAACACCGCACACGGAGTTATTTCAATGCCGAAATAGGTGTCATAGTAACACAGAAGTAGAGCTGAACTAACACTAAAAACGGTGTTAATCTGGTGGTCTGACTTCGAATTTTAACACAGGGAATGTTGAATTAACACCAGAACGGTGTAACTTATATGGCTTTGACCTTGAATTATAACACAGATTGTGTATTGAAATAAGAAATTGATGTTGAAATAACACAGAGACCGTGTTATATTGATACATGACATGGTGTAATATTAAAACAAAATAATTAACACATTACACACTGTGTTATTTTCTGCATGTTGGTGCAACACCGCCACAAGTAACACTCAAAACGTTTCCCCACACTACCGACCCTGACATGACCCTGTCGAATCAATACCGAAAATACTAACACATCAGAGCAGTAAGTACGCCAGAAATTTTTACTTGGTGGGTGTTCAAAATAAATAGGGGGTGTGTTCTCAGAACAGTGATATAATTTTTAAAAACTCAAACAACAAAACAGTATATTTTGTTACGCAACTATCGCAATACTACTACTATTATTACTACTAGTACTAGTACTACTATTACTACAAATAATAATAATAATAATAATATCAGCTCTTCGCAGTGGTAGGTTCAATAAAGTAAGTTCACATATTTGAGCATTTATTATTATTATGAAACTAAGTAATACAGTGAAACCTCTCAAAACGGACATCGGTGGAACACGATTATTTGTCCGTAAATGAGAGGTGTCCCTAAAAGGAAGGGTTCTCTCTCATAACACCACACCACACATATTTATTGGAATGGAAGAATAAGAAAGTTTGTCCTCTTATGAAGATGTCCACTATTGAGTGATGCCCGTTAAGAGAAGTTTCACTGTATTAGTAATTAACCTCTACTATTTTACCCCGTAATTACACGTGAATTGATTACATACGAATTATTACAATTATTTTACAAAATTCTGCTATTATTTCAATTTATTCATCCCCAGCAAGTTTTAGTGGGGATATTTTTCCAAAATATTAATTGGGAAAAAATTCCCTCGTTTCATGCTGAAATCACATTCGTTTAGTAATTTATACTGTGCATAGTTCCAATTTCATTATTTTAATATTCTAACCCAGTTGTTAACGTTAATTGTCGTAATATTATTTGATCTCTTAATCTCCCTTCCTGCCCCTTCCTGGCTACGTTATTGGCTCTGAATATCTTTCATAAGAAAATTATTCATTGATTTAGTTGTTTTCCAGAAATCCAGTTTTTCGATTTACAAACATTTTGTATCTTTCTGTTTTGTCTTCTTTAATATACCCTAATTTTAATAATCCCTGGGCTCATAGTGGTCTGGTCTCTTGTAAATAGTTAAAAAGTGACCAAAAATGGCCAAAAGCACACGAAAAAGTGACCAAAATCTCATCATGCTACTTTCTTCCTTTGTCAATTTCTCCATCACCTCTCTCTCTTTGTTTGTTGTTTTGTTTCTTCTTTACTTTTTTCTTTTTGAGCTTCCTCCTTTCTTAGGTTTTCAAGGTAAGCTTTGTAGTTACGGTAAGCAGACTTAGCAGATGTAAAAAACTTCTAAGTAAGTGGAACCAGTTCTGGCCTATTTCCGAATTTCTTTATCCCAGACATTATATTTAACTTCGCATTAAGAGTTCTCAAACACGTGAAATATTCAAATTCATCACCTACTCTTAAGAAGCATAACACAAGACGAACATGATAAACCACACAGACACACACACACAACGTTCAATGGAGCGTTAACTATTACGAGAGAAAACTAAAAGAATATTATGGCAGAAGAAAGTATAGACACGATGGGTTCTCAACCCCACCTTGAGAGCTTAAGCATCCACCAACCGCCCACTGTGCTTTAGAAAGAATAAAAGCTGAAGTGAGAATAAAGCTGATTGTTTCACATGTGGCAGCAAGTACTGAAGCTTTCAGAAGAGTAATGAGTAACAAGTTTCTGCCTTTTTCCATTTGTTTTTGTATTTTTCTTTAAAAACTGCCAATGCAAAACATAAATCACACGAAAGTCACTTTACCTCTCAAAAAGGTAACTTTTAGTGACAAATTTGAAAAATAAAAGTAAGTTTTATTGGCCAACTTGAAAAAAAAAGTAAATTTTATTTAAAAAAGTGACTCGCTATGAGCCCTATTCCACTCTATGAATTTACGTGAATAAAAATATATTTTATAAAAATTAAGCTAGCGCCAAATGCGTTCCTGCATAACACCAGACTCAGTCTAAAAATATATATATAAAATTCTTACTTCGATCGATCTCTTAATTTCTAAAAACGTTTTGACTACACCCTTCTAATGTCCGTCCGTTGATACACCACTTGCAGAGCAGACTCGAATCCAGCCACAGAGCTTTGGGGGGGGGGGGCATGAATATGTTAGGAGGGTCCAAGTCATTAAAAATTCTCTTACAAATATCTAAATTGTGCATTTTGTATTGAGGTCTGATGGGGACATGAAACATTAAGGGGGTGCCAGGCCCTCCCTAGCCCCCCACTGGTTGCGAGAATGTTGCAGAGTAGCATTTACAACTGAATCTGGTATAGGCTTATTGCTATATTGTCACATTTTTCCTTATTGAGGAGGAGGTAGGTGAATAACCGCTCAAGATGCTGCCAATTTCAGTCATCTGCATCTGTCTATCAATCTCTTTTCTCGGAAACGACCGCAGAGACCAGGAGGGTAGATATGAGCGGGTCTATTTTGTCAATTGTTTCGATCGAAACACCGCCCGAAACGATGAGACCATGTGGTTCTCGAAACCGTACATGAGAACGAGATCGCTTCGTATTTTGAAGTGAAATAAATAAATAAGAATATTGCCTTCTTTCCTAAACACTAAACCTTTTTTAACTTGATGTAATAAATAACCTATATGATACTGATTGATACAATTGGATTTGGGTGAGTATTCCTTTTCCATCCGGGGGTGTGTGTAAAGAAATTTGGAGGTGTGTTAGGGGGTATTGGAGGGGTGTAGATTACTCCCTGCATCAGAGTTTAACACCGCTCAGCACCGGTTGTATGTTAAACGTAACACACCTCCTGTGTTAAAAGCCAACATCGCGGGCTCTGTGTTGAAGTAACATCGCATAGTGATAGGCACGCTGAAACCACTGCCCTGTGTTAAAATTCAGTTGAATTAACACAACCATTTTACTGTGTATAGTCTCGTTTAATGAGAAGTCAATTTAATATTATGCAAAGTTTAAAATATCGGCAGTACTTACTTACTCATTTACGTATGTATTTTCTGTTTATGATTGGATCTACATTCATTACGAACCTAGAAATTGCTTGGTTGATCAGTTTAATGCTTGTATTGTCATTAATACATTTGTTTAAATATTACTGAATTTTGCGTTTCAAAATTATGCTCTGTAGGCCGAAGGAGATGGATGATTAATGAAAGTGTGAATCGTATTATGGAAACATCTGTAGAATAATAATCTGAAAGGGAATGTGAGAACACTCAGAAAAGCATAGAAAGGATGTAATCTATCACAATTTTACATTGCCTGTGATCGAACTAATTACTTTTTGCACCAGAATGATAAAAGTACGAAAATACGTAACCATTAAGAAAAGAAGAATTATAAAATACTAAATAAATGAAGATTGCTCTAATTTTTCTTTATTTATCTTTGTAAATAGGTAGGCTCTATATTCTTAAAAACGGTCAGGAGTCGAAAGTACTCACTACAAATATTAGCATTATAATTCATTTAATTCCAGAAAGCATGCGGTGTCTAAACAAAGTTACTTCCTTATTATTTTTCCGCCTACGACTAAAAAAAAAAAAAATAATAAAAAAAAAAATTAAAAATCCAGCTTAAATTCAAAAGAATGAAACGCTAATAAGGCGTTTCAAACAGTTCAAATAAAACTTTGAAGTAGTTTAAAGTTTAAGGCCCAATTCAGCACAAGGGATATGTTAGACATCTACAAAGATCGATAGCTTGTCATGAAATTCGAACACATGGATTCCTACCAGGAACCGAAGCCGATCTCCAGTAGGGAAGGCGCTTACGTACGTTTCTATACAGCTACGAGTAACCTATGAAATAATACTTACTGTAGGAGTAATTTACCGATATTTGTCAATGTAATGTTCTATGGTGAATACATCAATCAAAGAAGAAAAAGAAGAAGGAGAAGAATGAATAAATTAAAATTTCAAGCGTAAAGTTTGGATGGTGCTACAATTCAAGGAATTTTGCTTCCATCTATAAGTTGTTTATGTGGAATTGAAGAGCATTGAATTATTTTGGTCTCAACAGTGTACATCTACTGCTTAGAAGGAGATCAGATCCTAAAGTTATATTTTTATTGAAGGTTTCGTATTTTCACAGATATCGGTGTACATAAGGGTGCTTGAAGCTTTTAACTCACCTTTGACTGAGATAATATGCAAAACTAAAAATTTACCATGTTAAGATATGTTCACAAACACCTTGAATTAAAACTTGGGAGATTGAACTTTTCTTGACGAATTCCTGTGTCCGTCACTACACATGGGATCGAACCTGTAATCACCCACACAGAAAGCAAAAACAGCACTCATTTGATGAAGAGATATATAAACTACAATAATTCTGCAATAAAAAATAATGTAAAAAATAAGTGAAAACGACAGATTATAAAAAATATACTGCTTATTCTATACATTTTTCTTTATTTCACACAAAAATTGTTTTGAGACTATCGGGACGAGACGGAGACCGAAACGGCTATTTTCGACTCGGGATGTGACAAAGATCAATACAACTATTTGTCAATTAAGACGAGAATGAGAACAAGTAGAAAAAAGACCAGAAATAACAAGTTCACCGGGTTCATATGCGATTGAAGCAGGGATTCTTTGATATGGGTGAACATTTTACCACTTTCCCCTGATAAGGGGATCGTCTCAAAAATGGAATAAAATAAAGGGATGGATAACTTAATTATATCCACAATATTTGCAATTCATTGTCCGTTTCCGTTTCCTAACCCATTTCTGCACATGGTAAATAACGTTATTAGTCAGCGTAACTTCTAAAATGGTATCTCTGAATAACGTTATTTGCCGGAATACCCTTTACTTTGGTACTGTGGCTGAGTTGATTTTGAGTTTAACGTCCCTTTCAGCAGCGAGATAATATGAGATGTGTCTGTAGTTAGTCACCAAGGTAATAACGTTATGTTTAAATCTACCTGTGTCTTAATAACGTTATTTGCAAGGCTACCTGTGTCTTGCCTGTTTCAGATTATTAAGGTACCATCTCTCTCTCGAACCCAAGTTGTTTTGTTCTTTGGTTTAACGCTATGAAACATATTGGATTTTCCAGACCATTTTTGTGTAGGCAGACACATTTTCGTTATGATGCATACCATTTCTGTGTCTTTCTTTCCTTTTTCGATTACCTTTTATAAATGCATTTCTTTTTCTCCAAATTCTGATGCTCTTGGTGTTACGCTTGAATAATGTTTAAACATAAGAATCTCCATTATGATGGTAAGCTCTAAGTTTTTTTAGTTTGCTTTTTTCATACTGAAGGTTGAATAAGTACACTAGGACCAAGGCACTTGTCCTATTCCTTTGAGAATAGAAGAGATTTTCAAACAGGTTAACAGTGAAATTTTTAATTTAAACTTGTTGATAGGACTTTTATTTCCTTCTGATGATAGTGCCGATAAGGCTTGAGTTGACTTAACACTAGGAATCGAATCCGGAACCACTTACGCCAAACGCACACGCACTAGCCACTAGACAAGCGGCAAGGGCTTTTCATTTGCTTGTTCATTTGCTTGGTAGCAATTTTATTTATCTATACAATACTGTCGATATATCAAATATGATCTACAGCTTAATGTGATATCAAAATTACGGAAACCTAACTCGCGTATCATAGTTTGAATACTAGCTATTTAGCCACAAGATAGCCTTCCTCATGATTCGCATAGTTAGGTAAACTGTTCATGTAAAAAACTAAATAGTTACAAACATTCTAGATGAGTGATTTCTAACCTCAAGGTGACCAGATATCCCGGTTTTGCCGGTACAGTCCCTTTTTTCCAACCGTTGTCCCGTTTTTTCTGATTCTCGAACGGGACGCCTAAATGTCCCGTTTTTAATTAAAATTGACCTAGGTGTCCCGTAATAATTATTCAAAATATAAATCGTAAATGGAAATTCTATTCTCTTCCGTACCAACACTCGTTGCCAAGGTTCAGCCGTGTCTAGAACTTCTGAATTTTGAAATGGGAATTGAGTGTTCGTGGTTCAAGTGGGAATTGAGTGGGAATTCTGAGTGTTCAACTAATTAAAAGAATTGTTGGGTAGAACTTGCAATCGAGAACCACTATTTGTTGTGTGGTACACGTAAAGTTAGAAACGGTGTGTAATCACTCTTACTTGTGTATTTTGTAAATTGAGAACACTGCTGAGTCCCAAAATGCAATCTAGAAGTCAGATACCCCTCCCCCCGTAGCTGATTCATATGCGTCCCGTTTTCGCAAGTGAAAATTCTGGTCACCTTGTCTAACCTGGACTACAGGAGTGTGAAAATCGATCAAGGGGATGCAAGCAAGCAATTGACAGAAATGATCTGTTAAAATACTGTATTTAAAAACATATACTGAAAAAATACATAATCAAAATTTAAACAATTTATAACTGATTTACAAAGAGCCAAGAAAGTAAATTAAAATTAAGCTGTTTTCTATGATTATTCAACTGACAAATATTACGAATGTTGTCACAAAGAGGTTTTAAATACCAAACACAAAGTAACTACTGAGTAAGAACTGTAGTTTCAACAAAGCTGGTGTATCATAATAATAATAATATTACTAATACTAATACTAATAATAATACTGCAGTATAGTGGTATGCAGAACTCTTTATGGAAATAAAAATAAATTGTCCAAAATGTGATTATTATTATTATTATTATTATTATTATTATTATTATTATTATTATTATTATTATTATTATTATTATTATTATTATTATTATTATTATTATTTAAGATTCGAGAAATCATGTTCCATTTGAAATCGTAAAATGGGTCGAACATAAACACGTATGAACAACGAGCGGGAAGAGGGTGCATAAAGTAGGCAGGATTTATTGAAGGGAGCGCGAGAGTTCAAGCTGAAGAACTTCATGAATAAGAAAGGATTGTCTCTGTAAAGCTAAACTGAAGTAAGTTTTTGAGATGGAAGAATTCTTTAGTGTGATACCGCCAGACATCAGCATCAGAAGTAAAAATATTTGCAGGGAACTCTGCAGTCCATTCATAAGAAGGGTTGAAACCGGTTGTGGAGTTGATTGGCAGGTTACAAGGTCAGCCATCCTTCTAACCACTGAATTCTAGCAGAACTAGCAGAAACAAATTGTTTTAGAAAGATAGCCAACATCCGATGAAGACAGAAGAAATATTTTTGACAAGTTTGCATAATAAAGAAAATGTTATTGTTGCTCTAGAAGTGCTTAATTAGGATAATAATAATAATAATAATAATAATAATAATAATAATAATTATTATTATTATTATTATTATTATTATTATTATTATTATTATTAATATTATTATTATTATTATTATTATTATTATTATTATTATTATTATTATTATTATTATTACAACCAGTAATGCTATGCTTGAAGTAGCAAGCAATACTTTTCCTTCATCACACTAATTAGAACGCAAAACTATAGGAGTAAATCTTTAAGCTGGAACAAGACAAATATACATTGGGACAGAAAGAGATGGTTCTTTTTCCAGGAATTCTGAAAACCCTGTCCACCCCTATAAACCTTCCGCTAACTCCGCGACACGTGGTAGAGATTTATGATCCTTTCTGGCTAAAAACCAATGTTGCCTCAATTCCTTTTTCCTAGTTGATTTTTTTTTTTTTTAATTTTTGTTGTTAACTGAGAATCGGAAGGAAAGTTTCTTCCTTATTTTTCCGGACTTTAACTACACAAGTGGATCGCAGGTACGGCAACATTGACAGCAGTGACAGCTTAAGGGGATCTTATACCTTTTACTAGTGGTTTCTCAATCCCCATAAGATAACATGTAAATTTTACTTCATGAATGTCTAACGAAATATGGAACGTAACAACTTAAAATCTTCCATATGAATAGAGAAAATCAATAGAAATTAATTAGTTGTTTCAATTTTACGCTTAATGATGTAGATCGCGAGTAATAAACTTTTTTTTGGTAACATTGTAGTGGACTATATATTACATAGTGGTTGAAAGTATCTGCTCCAATTTGGTCCTCACCAACAGATGTGCTGCTGACAGACAGGGATTTCCTTCTCCCTCTCAAGTCCTTTTCGAATGGGTGTGGTAGAACGCCCCGGAGTGCCACCCTCATCCTATTTGTTTCCTTCGTTTCTGCAGAGCAGGTAGATTTTCTTGTCAGTAAATGACAGTACTTATTACCAACTGCATTATTCCACTTATAATAAGGAACACATATATTGGTTTATTTCGAAAATATAAAAAAGAAGCTGACATCCGCTTAATGAATTAGGTCAGCCATAGACAGGGCTGCTCGTAGATTTCATGTTCTTTCACACAAATTCTATGCGAGGTCCAACCAAACTTGTGAAATCTCCATTCCCGTGAAGGTCGTCAACACAACTGTAACTTCGTTTTCGCTGAAATAGTAAAGTAACAATATTTATTCTTCCACTACTTTTAAAGGGCTTGTGACACATCCATAAGGTGTCTGGACCACAACCCTTGATTTTGATGAAACGTTTTAGATAAATAGGATAATTTGCAAAACTAATGTAACCATCAGGAATTTGTCGAGAAAGCTGTAGTTTCTGAGATTTGATTTAGAGCAAGTCGATTCATTAAAAATGACGATTGTCGTGATATCTCGGGAACGGCTCCACCGAGAAAAAGCAAACTTTGTAAGCCATAGTAGATACAAAGTGCGTAATTAGAGGCGGATGTTCGGGGGAAGACCACCCCAACAACTTCTCACCTCAATTACTTGAAAACGCTCACCTTTGAGTCTAGTTTTTTCTTGCATTGTATTATACTTGTCATGCAGTTCAAACTAAGCAAGAGAAAAATATATCGCAGTATTCACGTTTTCGAGATATGCGCATGCGCACAATTATTTGCGCATTATGCGCAGGTGCAGAAAATTCGTTTTAATTCATTTTATGGTTTGCATTCTACTATGGCTTGCAAAGTTTGCTTGTTTTCCGAGGAGCCGTTCCCCAGATATCACGACAAATGTCGTCTTTAATGAACCGACTTATCTTAGAAACTACAGATTTTTCGACAAATTCCTGCTAGTTACATTAGTTTTGCAAAGTGTCCTATCAGTCTACCAAGTTTCATCAAAATAGATTGTTGTGGGCCAGACACCTTATGGATGTGTCACAGGCCCTTTACAAGTTGAAAGAGCTTTTGTGTAAAGTGTATCCCTCTCATAGCTGGCTACTTACATGATGGTGCACCACATGCACTTCGTCGGTAACTTCAAACTTGAAATACTCATAACTGAATAAACAAAATAAAGAAAGAAAGGAAATAAACTGGCTTCCCAAAGACGCGTTTTCCAGCAATATTTGCTATGGTTACCCCTTTGCTGTCATATTAGTAAAGAAACGCAGTTTGCCCTTTACAAGATAATATTTCCTCGACATACATTTACATTCTTTTTAAGATTAAGTAATATACAATAAGCCAATACATTACTCACATATTTATCTTCATATTCTCTTGTATTTCCTTCACTATAATATATTCAAGTTCATTTTGGTTTGAACCTTTGGAACAAATGGTATAACTTCAACAAAAGTATCGCAAATTGCTACTTATAATACAGTATATATAAAGTATATATATTCTCTTAGTATTTGTGTAAGCGTTATTCTCTTACATACAATTATCACTTTATGATTTGCAATGAATAGATTAAGTTCTCTAAAATAACGATGTGTATGGCATTTTCCTTTTTCTGTACTTATAAATTTATTTGTAAATGTATTTATAACTATAAATTCATTTACACAATACTTAACATTTCGACTCATATTTCTTTGATATACCTAACTACTGTAGTTATATATTTTTCATTAATCATTTCCATAACCTGAGAATAGACATAAAGTATAAATTTATAAAGTAAGTAGTCGTAACTTCGAAATCAACATGTATTCTTCTTCCATTTCTCAGTCAGTCACCTTCTTTTAGATAAAAATGTACTTTTTTTGCAAACATAATATAGAGTCACAATAATACATTTAATAGCATGTATAAATATTATAATGTCTTACGAATGTTCGTTAAAATGTCTTACATTAAAGTTTATATATACCATGTTCTTGATAAAGTTATTAGAACCCATTACATGTCAATAGAGTCATCGTAGGAAGAAGGGCAATGCAGTATACGACATTGCAGTAGTAGAATCGCTTTTGGTGTTTTTTTAGGTACCTCATTGCAACCACAACAATAGACTACACCGCGAGATGTACAAAGAGTAGAAACAACATTTTGATTTTTTTTTCCCAGTGGTTATGTAAAAAATTTAAGAAAGAAGACGATAATGGTGAAATGAAGAAAGTGGAAGGAACCGGAAATAACTAGAGAAAACTACATGATGTTTGTCCACATGGCGAACTTGCTGGGAGCTTGGATCATAGCAGGGTCCTCACAAAAAAATGCAGCATCTACTAACGTTAGAAATATTTAACTCAATAGTCGTGACAAGATACAACACTTTCTAGTGAAAATACTGTAGAAGATGTAACAATATATCGCAGATGTAACAATACCATAACAGTATATTCATCAGACTTAAACACTTATCCACACTTGATAAGTGTGTTTAAGTCTGATAAAGATACTGTTATAATATTGAAACTTCACATCTTATACAGTGTTTTTACTAAAGTGTTGTACCTTGTTACGACTATTGAGTTAAATATAAAATATGTTTACAAGGTCTACAGGTGGTTTATTTGACGTTAGAAATATTCTTTGAACATATTGCTGTGCATGTTAAGAACATGCAATGAATTTTCATCTGTACAATCAAACACCACTTTCATTACTGCTTACAGTAAGTGTATACATATACTTAATTTTCAACTTATCCGGTGGTTTCCATTTGATAATCAGACAAAAGTGTCTAGGATAAGCGCATATTATAATTACACATGAGACTGGATTTGAGACAGGTCTAGTGCCTAGGAGATGTCTGCCACACAGGAAGTCCAGGGTTCGATTCCCAGTGGGAGAGGTTTTAATTTTAAGCGCATTGCGGTGGTTCGGATTCCATCTCAAACTGTAGGTTCAAGTTGCATATAGCCTCGGTGCTGGAAAGAAACGCTAAATATTAATAATTAACTAATGAGATGGGTGCCTCTAGGATCAAACATTTCTAGAGGATTTTTGACAGGCGTTCAGCACCCATACAATTTTTCGCTGGAACTTATTTCGAAATTTATCCACTCTGATGCCGATCGATGCAGAGGAGAAAATGATTGTCACCTAAATTGAGCTTAACCAATGAATATCACTATTTAATTGCACGAATCACTCTTAAAATGGTAGTTACAATCAATCCAACCCACTTTCCCTCTACTGTTTGTATCAGGCGCATACAGAGTTATGCTATCCAATATATAGATATATACAGACACCCCTACATACAATATTGTTTTACATATACTCCTCCTGTGACCCTCCTAGGGATGAAAGGAGTACATTTCTCCCATAATGTTTGTTTCCTCACTGTAAGTGATACGTGTACAAAGTTTGGTTGGAATTGCTCCGGGCATTCGAGAGTTATGCTCGAACATATATACATACACACATTAGATACATACATCCTTTATATATATATATATAGACAGATAGATAGATAGATAATGCATTAACAAGTTTGATTATTTTAATTTAGGTACAGTACAACCACATTTATTCAACCCCCGTTCACCGGATCTCCGTATAATCAAAACCGGATTTGTAGAAACTTTTTAAAATTTAATGTTCCAATAGATAATAATTTGTAACTATGATAGCAAGAACGTAACCATAAGTACGACAAACACTTTCTTTTTGTTTTGATTAAATGTACAGTTTGTGTATAGATTTCACAATAAATTATGGTAATACTGTACATAAAATCCTTCTTATCGAGTTTTAGAAAGCTTTACTCACAAGACGTTGAAGTGAATTGACTCAGGATTTGTTTTGCTTACGATCCACATTATCAGGATTATTCGGATTTTCAATTTTCCAGATTGTCTTTGGTCGCAGATAGTCTGGAGGATAAACGTGGATGTACTGTGTATATATAAAGACGTATGTATGAACGTATGTAGACCCTATATGTATGGGTGTATATGTTCTAGCATAACTCTGGAACGTTCGGAGCAATTTTAGCGAAACTTGGTACCATATTACTTATAACTAGGAAAAAATGTTGTATGGCTGAGATACATCTATCATCCTCAAGAGGGTGATAGGGGGATGACATATGCAAATAACCGAAAATGACTTGTACTAGTGTCGAATTCTTAGTTTTCGGGGTCACGCTGGTGAATAGTAATTCTCAATACCATTACCGTAAAATATAGCCCCCACTGGTATGGGAAGTTAGGAGGAGTTAAAAAAAAGTCACAGCGAGTATGACATGAACAAAGAATAGATTCAGTCGAGATAAACCGCGTAATCAATCGTTGAAATGAGCATTACATGGGGAGTTGGGGGATTCAAATATTTTTCAAAAACTTCGTCATACTGTGCGGAGAACTAGCATTTTAGCTATTATATATATGGTGAAACTTGTATAAACCGGACGGCGATGGGTACGAATTTTACTCGATGGAATAACAGCGATAAGAACTGTGAAAAATTTCCCTTATGGACAGATTTCCGTTTTATTTACGTTTCCGTTTCTACAAGTCTCACTGGATATAGTCAACCATTTCCACTTAAACTTTCTCTTCTGAATGGCTTCTGGTAGGTACATTCACTTGAATCACTCGTAGTGTATATCGCTTGGAGAGTTTGACTACAAGTCTTGCTACTCGACTGGATATACTATCTACCTCAAGGACCTTGTTTTTCAATTTTTCGTTGAAAAGAAATCCCACTCCGCCGGTCTTGTCACATTCTGATCCTCTATAGTAGAATAAATGTCCGTTCTTCAGTTCGATTAATTCTTCTCCTTTCCTTCTTACTTCGCTCAATCCGACGAAGTACCTGTTGACTTTTTGTAGCTCTTCTTCCAGCTCCTGGAGTCTTGCTTCTGAAGTCAGGGATCTTGCATTGTATGTAGCTATGATCAGTTTTAAATGGCAACTTAGTCCGTAGCTCCGGGAATTCTTAGCACCCTCTGCCTGCATGTGATTCTGAACGTTCCCTTTCCCAGACACAGTTAGGCTTCCAGTGAATGAGGGTTTTGGCTTATTGTGTCCTATCTAGATTGTTTAGAAAAGTTGGAGGTATTTGGCAAAAATTACCGTGTCGGCCAGGCATGTTGGTGATAGACCTCCCTGTTCGGCTTTCTATCGTTAGGGAAACATGTAAGTTTCACTGTAGACAGGAAGTTACCAGTCTGTACAGTCCGCGGCATAAAATTTGTTACAAAAATTCTAAGTCCAGATTAATAACAAACTCTGGCCCAGTTTTCTTATGCATTCCCGCAATATATGTATCAATCGATTAGTTGCTTCTAGTATTTATTCCAACTCCTCCCCGTCCTTCACCTCTCCTTGTCTAAAACAGCGTGTGTGACGTAGTACACTCTTTCCATTCAGCTGAAAAAGAAACAGGAATCAAGTTTACAACGTTATAGCTTTTAAACAGTTTTTTTTTTCATTCGTTTGTTCTGAAACATTTTTAAGAGCCTAAATTAAAGGAAAGTCACACAATCTTCCCAGAGCTTCATACATATCTTTAGTTTCATTCTTTTCTTTCTTTAAAGAGTGCAAGCTAGTAAGATGCTCCCTAAGAAATCTATGGAAATTGCCAAGAGCTCTAAAATATCTACGGACAGAAACGAGTTTTATTCAATGATTCATTTAATTACTTTTCAGTAAGTGCAAGTAAATGTTTCAGGGACGTCATTTGGGCAGGACAGGAGGGTGTAATTCCCCCTCTCTTGAGCTTCATAAATACGTATTTTTTGATCAAATGTATAGTAATACACTAATAAAAAGTGAAAATCTTATGTCGCCAGAGAATCTATTCCTCCTCATCCCCCCCCCTTCCCGAGTAAGGACTAAAAGACACTGGTTTTAACACCAAACCTATAGAGCTACGATAGAACATTGTTAAAAAGCTTACATTTGGTTTCAAGAGTCGAAGATTTGATCTCAAGCCATATGACTTTCTGGGTGACATTGAGAGAGAGAAAGAGAGAGAGAGAGAGAGAGAGAGAGAGAGAGATGGATACAAGTATGGAGACAGGGAGGGATGATTTATATACACAGATTTAGAATTGGGGAAAAATGATCGGACAGCATTCGTATTATGACGAAAATTCTGATTTTGTGAAAGATAAGAAGTGAAGTTTTCGAACTGCGAGGATCACATTAGGCAGTTGTCGAATTAATGTGGAGAACTCTTTTGAGAGCATCAGATGATTACGAAAGGAGAGAAAGATCTTCAGAACTGAGGAATTAAGATTTAAAAAATCTGATTTCGGCGACGGGTTTTGAACCACGAACCTTGTGGTTATCGAAGCATGACTTTATTCATTCTGATACGGAGAATTCTACTACTGGTTCACATACATTTACCTTAGCTGCGTTGCAAGCTACCTTAATGGGATATTCCAAACGTTGACTCAGTGGATGCGCCATTCAGATAGGACATAAACCTATTGCATCTTAGTTACAATATGCAAAATGAACTTCCTCTTTTTTAGCACACTTTTTAAAGCTTTAAAATTTGTTACTATTGTTTTAATTGTTACATTTGATAGAATCATCTGATAAAGTAGTGCCAAGCCCTGTGCGTCATTGTCCCTTAGGTGAATGGTTAATGTAAGTTACTCCTACGTGGATGGTCCGAGCTTCCAATCAAGACCATTCTTATTGATTATTTTATTTGAGCTACGCGCATACTGTATATTCCACAAGTTCAATTTTGAAGTAATGTAGTCACAGCTAGTTTAATTCGAAATAATTTTCCAATATTATATTTGTTACTAAATTTACATGGCACTCCTCACTGTTTGTAGCCCTGCATAAATGGAAAATTGTTTTAAAAGTATATTCTACTTTCAAGTTTTATTGTTTTTTTTAAATTGTCCTTCAACTATATTTTATAATTATTTTCTATTTCTTAATTATAACATATTTTCTATTTATATGGTATTCTATGTTACACGTTTATTATTTATATTTTATGTCTTACCTTTGAAGAGGAGCTTTTGACAATTCAGAGCAGCAGGGACATACACAGGATTCAGGTTTATGCAATCAAGATCTTTTGCCCCCACCAAATCACTCCTTTTTTTGTAAATTATATCTAATTTTAGAGATGATGATAGCAGGGGCGGATTCAGGGGAGTGAGTTAGGGCGATCGCATCCCTCAGAATACGGAACTTTTAATACTTTTTATTTTAAAAATAAAACATATCCTAAGTATTTTTCATCTTTGTATTATAAACTTAAATTAAAACCTAAAGTAGATAGGCCTTACTTTCTTAAGAAACTTAATTCTGCAGAAGAGATACCTTTCTTTTTCAAAATTTGCTTTTTTCTTTTATTCTTTCTTTTTTTTGTAATCCGCTCTTACCTTGATTTGACTTCGAACGCCCGCCCCTCCCAAACAATGATCCTGGATCCGCCCCTGGATGATAGACATTTTAGTAAAATATGCCCTCAATCGCTGAAATAAATTCCTGTCAAGCTTTCGATCGCTGAAATAAATTTTTGTGTAGGGCCCTGCAAAACAGTGACGATTTTAGGGAGTGATCAGTTAGAAATGCCTCCCTGGACCAACGACACTTCCCCAGGAGGCATATCTCCGAAAATTCAGAATGTGATTTGTGCATTATTACTTTTCACTCTCAGTGTCTTGAAACGCACCCAGAAGGAACTGTTCAGAAGTATTTCTCCCTATGACCCCAGTGGTTCCCCATTAGACCCCATTTCAATATGGCAAACCTTGGACACATACAAATCTCAAATATCACCTTTTACGTCAGTGATTCCGAAAACTATCCATTCGACACAAATATAGGATATTTTCGATTCTTTATTTCTGTCACCCACCCATTGTCAACTCGAAACCAACCAAGGCTTAATTTAAACTTACGCAGCATCCACAGTGTCACTTTTCATCTTTGCACATGAATTCGACATTAATTTCGTTCTTATTTGACTACTTATACATGTCACCTTCACCTCTTGGTTAGGATTTTTTCAGTATCTCGCCCCCACAACTATGGAGAAATTTCAACCAACTAAGTATAATTAAAAATTATCATCTGAAACACAACAGTAAGGGTGATCTTTTTCTCAGAGGAATTCGTTAACTACTGTTTCAATATCAATGTATTGGCTTTTTTTGCTCTGCATGCTGGAGATTGACAAAGAGCTAAACTTCATTCTGGACTATTGTCCTATGAATATAGTGGTTTAATTCACTGAATACTCGCTGAGATGATGCTCTCGTCACAGGAAATGTGAGAAAAAGTTATAAAAGAAAAACGAAAAGAAATATTTAAGTTTTACGTCCCACGTTATGCCGACTACGCTAATGGAGACAGTGGTGATGAGAAACGAATGAAATCGTTTAATGAAGAAAGTGGGAGGAAACTGGAGAAAGCCGAGAAAACTAATGCACACGGTGTTTGTCCATAATAAAGTTCATTCAGCCCTAGCTCGGACCTAACCAACAACTCCATGCACCACAGGTAAAGTTATAAAAGAATAGGCTTCTAAACAAATACGGAACACTACTATCATTGAGAGTTATATAAGATTAGATTTTTAGTTATTTCATTCTAAGTTAAAATTTCAATCAATCTTTTTCTTCATTACTGTTCGAAAACTTAAATTTGTTGCTGCAAGGACGTGATAAATCTTTTCAGTAGACTTCGCAGTCCCCTCCACAGCTTCTTTTTCATGTAAGGCTAAAGTAGTCTGATTTTAGACATCGAGGAAAAATAGTGGAATTACGAATTCTCAATGGACCCCGTTTTACTCTGGGCTCCCTCAACGGACTGCCGTTTGTTACGTCACTGTTCAGGATGCAGGATGCAGTTTCTGCTTTTAGGAATACTTTCTAAGGCAGTACGAGTTTTTTTTTTAACTGCTGTGTGAATTAAGTTGTATTTGCTATAAGTATCGGTTAAAGGAAACTAAAGATCCTACACCCAAACACAAATAATCTCTTTCGAAACTCTAATGGAAAACGAAACGAATAGTCCTAAACATGTTACGCTTTTGAAGAGAAAAAGAGCAAACCAGTAGTTGCACATACGCTTAATGGTGTTTCTTGGATACAAATTTATAACTTACAAAAGTCATGTTTACGTCATGGTTTGATAGATGAAGGGTTAGTAAAAGGAATTCTTAAACTGGTGGTCTTGGGTTGGAATCTCTGCTCTTCTTGTTACTTTTTTTCTTAGCTACACTTAGTTTGTGCATTCCAAACCTCGAAGTTTGGTTTGGATTATTTATGACAGCAGGTAGAGAATTAATTGTAGTCGAAAATAGTTTCAAATATGAGATTATAATTACATATTTTGTCTTTAACTTATTACGTAACAATTTTTATATGAAATTTTTCAGTCTTTATTCAATTCATCTTATGGTGTAATACAATGAACATTTGCAGAGCGACGTAAGTCGGACGAAATTACTATATTCCATAGTTACTCTAATATACCTAGGTATTTGTTCATATATTTATATATTGTTTACTAAGTAAAAACCTATGGCGTTCCACATTATGTGTCATATAATAGATAGTACGAAAACGGACATAGCAGAAGGCGTATTGCAAATATCCCTGGTGATAAAAAGTAGGGTCTTCTTCACTAGATTCGAACCACTGTTACAGGCGGTTTTAGTTTACATAGCAAGCATAATACCACTCGGCCACCAAGTCTCGCACGTTAGCCTCTTTATTAATGCAGAACATACAGAGACACTTACATTCACTGGTGTCGCGTAATGTATTTCATAAAATTTTGTTAATAAGTGGATCGAATTAGGTAGCCCTCGAGAGAGCTGATGGTGTTGTGGGCGAGCATTTTTTAATAGTGTGTATAGTCCCCTTGGGACTCGATTACAGGTGCTATACGCCGTGGCATTCAATCCACCAGGCGAGAGATATAGCGTTGGATGCAACAGATCGACCACGCATCTTCAACACGCTTCCAAAGATCATTAGATGTTCGTGGAAGATTGTTCAACCAGGTTTCCCGCAATGTTCTTGCAACAGAGGCCCACATATTTTCAATAGGGTTCAGATCTTCTCCATGAGGAACCCAGTCAACTATTTCGACATCAGGATGCCTCTGCTGCCATATCTGAACCACATTTCAGTTATGTATCGAGCTATTGTCCTGTTGGAAATATAATATGCCGTCACTTACATGAGCTTTTATTTCCGGAAGCGTGTCATCCAGATGTTCCACATACTTGTGGGCGTTTAGGCGACCAAAAATTCTGTAGATTCCTAGGAAATTTGCAGCCTTGCATTTCCATGCCCAACAGTGGACAGTTACATATCCCATTCGACCAGAACGGGAACTTATTCAGAGGCATATCTTTTGCCAGGGGGGCAGTAAATACGCTTTGGCCCGAAGTTTGCACTGGAAAATATTTTTTCGTCTGTGAAAACGACCTCGTCCCACACACGTGCATTATTTAACTGTGCAAACGCCAGACGGTCAACCATGTGGTCTTCTGTTAGTCGCTCCTTAACAGCTGCCCTGTATGATCTCAAACCAAAGGATTTGAGACTACGACGGAGAGTCGTAACATCGCCTGGGAAAGTGGTTCTTTCTCGTTACTGTCGGGCAGACATGAAAGAGTGCTCACGGCATTGGGCAATTAAACTCTGGTCTTCTTCGGCAGAAGAAACTCTTTGTCGCCCACTTCGCCTTTTACGTCTTACATCTCCTGTTTCCTCATATCTCCTCCACCACCACCTTGCTGTAGCACGGTTAACGCCATATCTCGCGCCTGCCTCGCTATAGTTCATGCCCGCATGCTCAATTAAAGCAATCACGATGCTTTTAACAGAAGCTTCGTAGTGAGCCATTTTCACACCAGAAGCAAAATGATAGCTTTTCTTAAGTGTTTGAACGGAACGTGCTTCATGTGACGTCACGTAACAAGGCGGAGTTTCCACTCATTGCTGTAGACGATATCGTACGCCCTCTGCTGGGTGTTTCGTGACAGAAAAATTGCTTTTAAGCAGTTCATGGCGACCGCTTTGAAATCAAATGTAATGTATGAGAATTAAAATTGTCATATCTGTAGTTTGGTGGAGAGACAAAACAAAATTGAAAACCAACGGTTTAAGAACACTCAGATTATTAATATAAAACAAGTCAAAGATTATTAACTTGTATTATCATACAAGAAATGCGAGAATTTTGAAACAAAGAAAAATAACTTAAAAATTTTCAACTGCAGACAAAAAAAACTAACTTAAGTACACTAAAGAGTATGAGTATGGGGATTAATAGGGACGTCAGCAATGAAGCTATATGTCCCCGTCTCTATTAACGCGAGGGATGGATTTTACCATTTCAATTTGACGGAATAACGTAGAAGATGGAGAGGATGGGGAAGATACATAACAGCTATAAATATAAAAATAAAAGTGACAATGTTCGGTGGTGAATAACTCTTGAACTACCCGATGGTTCTCAATCACATTTTGAACATAGATGAAATTCGACCCTGGGAAGCTTTTTGTTATATCATTTTGATATTAGAACTTGCGATAGAGGAGGGGAGGGTAAATATATGAAAATGAATATAACTTAATAACTCTTGAACAATCCGACTGATCCCAATCAATCAAACATTCAATATAGATAAGGTTCGGACCTGGGATGTTTTCATTTTTTGCCTTGACGACACAATGTAGGGGAGGAGAAGGGGAGACTATGTAAAAAAATAAAAATAAAAGTGCTGTTTTGGTGACTTCATCACGCTTAAACCACCGAACTGATCTTAATCAAATTATCAACATAGATGAGGTTCGGACCTGGGGTGGTTTTTATCATATCTCTTTGATGGTTGAACGGAGGGTTAGGAGGAGGGGAGGGGAGATATCTATAAAAATTAATAGAACCTAACAACTCTTGAACCACCTGACCGATCTCAATCTAATTTTCAACTTAGACGACGTTCGGGCCTATAAACTTTTGCTTTAATATTTTCACTTTGACGGTAGAACATAGGAGAGGATAAGAGAAGGGGAGATTAATATATAAAAATAAATAGAACAACTCTTGAACCATCCAATAGATTTCGATCAAATTTTCAACGTACAAGACATTCGGGCCTGGGATAATTTTTGTCATACCGTGGCCCCAACATGGAGAGGGGAGAGTTATACATAAAATCATCGAAAATGACCAATATCAACGAGTGCTTTAGTAATAGTAAAACCATAACGTATGACTATTTTTCTTTAATTTAGCCCAGCGCAATCGGGGTGCGACTTAGCTTCGATGACGTCTTAAGTTCGAGTAGTTATCGAGAAATAATTAAAGATAATTTGCTAATAAAATAATAATAATAATAATAATAACTATTATTATTATTATTATTATTATTATTATTATTATTATTATTATTATTATTATTATTATTATTATTATTATTGAAGATTTGATCATTCAAATATTGAAACATCAAAATATTCAAATACCTTAAGACAATTAAACGTGTGTCATCGCCGACTAATGATCACCAAAAATTCTAAATTTAAACAAAATATTCACACATGGTTCCGACTTGAGAACCTCCAGATTATTAGCTAGCGCCTTGAGCACAGATCCACGCTCCATATGCGCTAAATGGTATGTTTTAGTATGTTTAAATTAGATTTCCTTGCCTCCAGTTACAAAATTCTAAGTTAGTATTTTTCGTTCTTTCAAAATTTCTTTCGATTTTTTTAACCCACAAACGCTCCTTGTGCCACAAGTGACCCACTTTATGTTTCACTACGTTACATGGGCTATATCATTCATTTAGCCAAACCCCCGTTGTTCCACTTCAGGCACACTACCCGTTCTCTTGTTGTAAGAATTTCGTTCAGTTTTCTTCTCAGGTTTTCGATGTAACACAGTATTGTTCAGACAGTTGCTAGTGTATGCAGGTTTTTGTGACCTTGAGGGTGCGGTTGTGAATATAAAAGAAGAAAAACTGTCTGCCAGGTTAGTATTTGCGGGAAAGTTTGATTGTTTTCTTCAAAGGTAAGTTCTCTAATATAAATATAAATAGAAAACTGGCTCATTATAATTAAATGATTCAGGTTATGACGTGTCTAATCACAATGTTCCACAGGTGTCCCAATGGGCTTTCCATTTAGAAAGAAGAATCCAAATGCTACATATAGTGATTTCATTTGTTGGCATTATGCAGAGGCGTAAAGAAGAGGTGTCCGGGTCTGGATACCTCAAATTGATGTTTTTTATAAATTAAGAGCATTACTTTAGAGCATGCAAGAGAACATAAGAGTATGTAGAAGTAGTGTTCGGATCCATCCTTCTAGAATTTTCTGCCTACGCTTCTGCTGTAAAGTTGACCAGTTTAGTTTGAAATGGGCTTCTTGTTTTATCGAGTTTACATACAGATGAAACACGAATGTTAGTAGGTAATGTTTTCATAAAATAATGTGATAATGCATTAATAATAATAATAATAATAATAATAATAATAATAATAATAATAATAATAATAATAATAATAATAATAATAACAATGAGGTAATGGATGACGGATATATGGTAAAATTTTATATTCGTGTTTCAGAATGAAACCAAAAGGAATACAAGAGGATGAAATACGAGATTTCCAGTTAAGCATTGCACACAGTTTTCTGAAACGTGGCAAGACAATGTCTAAGAGGAGCCACTCATCTCCACGTAATGATCAACCAAGGAAAAGAAAAAGTCGCAAATGGAAGCCTTCTGCAGATGTAAGGAAAGATCATATTGATCACTGGCCCTTATGGACAGATGAACGACAACGATGTGCTGATTGTGTCAAGTATAAATCGTTTTTGAAGTCCTCAAAGTGTGGTAAGCATTTGTGTCTCATAAAGGAAAGAAATTGCTTCTATAATTATCACAATGGTTGATTTTATATTGTACTGATGGTGTTATTTCTTTGTATTCATCAGAATGCAGGACTAAATTTTTGAGGCAGTGAGCTAGAATAGAACACAGGATAGATACTGCTTTGTTTAGGATTCCTAATAATGGAAACGACAAAGAGCGTATAGGGTATTTATACGAAGTTCAAAAAGAATAAATAATAATAATAATAAATGTATAACACTGAATCCAATAAATACATAAGTAATAAATAATAAAATAAAATAAAGTGAAAACGATTTATTTCCCTATACTTATAATAACGACATTTGCTTTCAGAATAGTGTGTTTATATTGTATAACTAATATAATAGTTTTCGTATTTCATCCGTGAAAGCCCAGTGGGTCACCAATGGCACAGGGTGCCCTCCCCCCATCCCACATGCTGTTACCACGGATTTTATTTTTTTGTCCCTTATTTAGGGCTATGATTAAGCTAAGAACGAGAGATGAACAAGATTTTACGAATAAAACTGGTCTTGGGCGTTCAATAATCTTTGGCATAGATTATATTAATAACGTGGTTGTTCTTAAACCTTTCGTTCGCTGTTTGGTTTCTTCTTCACACCAAACTACAGATATGAACGTTTAATTCTCATACTTGTCATTTGGTTTCAAAGCAGTCACCATTATCTGGTAAAGCAATTTTGTTCGCCACGATGCATGCGTTTTGTAACAAAACACGTCAAGAAATGAGTGAAATGAAGGCTGCAAGAGTTTATATCAAAGTTGAGTATTGTGAACTAGTGACAAGCATGTAATAACGTCTCGTATTTGAAAATAATGTTAGCTACTTTTAATTCACTAACTGGTATTAGATTTAATTCAAGCTTAAAGAATTGGAATGAACAAACTCAGTGTAGCTTAAAGAAAAAAACGTAAGAAGAACGGACGAGATTCGAACCCTGGACCACCAGTACAAAAATCCTCTCCACTAACCCCTCACCTAACAAGCCATCAACTTCTATAAGTTTTACATTTGCAAGCAAATGATACCATTATACGTTTGTGCAATCAATGTTTTGCCGTTTTCCTCTTCAAGAATGTAACATGTTTCCGACGATTCGTTTCGTTCTCCATTAGAGCTTCTAGAGAGATGATTTGTGTTTGAGTATAGGATCTTTTGTTTTCTTTAACCGACAGTTCTAGCAAATACAACTCAATTGAAAAAGCTGTAAAAAGAAAAAAACTAGTACTGTCATAGAAAGTACTCCTAAAAGAGAGAATCTCCATCGTGCACCCTGAACAGTGACGGGAGTGCGTTGAGCGAGGCCAACAGCAAAATGGGGTCCATTAAAGATTCATAAATCCACTGTGAAAAGTTTTAATTAATTTCACAGTTTTTCCTCAATGTCTAAAATGTAACTACTTAGCCTTAGATGAAAAGGAAGTTGTGAAGGAGCTATAGACTGTGAAGTCTACCGAAAAGATTTAACACGTCCTTGCAGCAACTATTTGCAGCAACTATTTCCAGCAAAAGGGAATAAGTACATCAGACTTAAGTTTTCAGAAACGCTAAAAAACCTTCCCGAGGCGTATTTGTATTTGTTTCAACAAGTGTATAACTTATTAATTGTAGCAAAAGAACTGACAAACTCTAAGACAAGAAGAAGAATCTAGTATTGTAGCACTGCAATTGGTGAGAAATCTTAAAAGTGGAAAAAATATTGTTATGTACTTATTTCCTTTTTCCAAACAATGGTTCAATTGTGAGCCTATATTTTTGAGGTGTTAAAAATAATAAGAAGAGAAACAAAACTTCTTAACTGGTAGGTTACGCTGGACTCTTAATTGTGTATATGGAATAATGGAACGTGGGGTTTTACAGAGGATCTTGGATTTCTGTTGGCGATCAATTAATCTTTACCTAGTAGGGAATACTGGTTGGTCCTGATTTCGAACAGTAATTAAGGTCAAGATTGATTGAAATTTCAACTTAGAATGAAATAAATAACAATCTAATCTTACACAACTCTCATTGATAGTTGTGTTCCGTATTTGCTTAGACGACTACTCTTTTATAACTTTACCTGTGGTACAGGGGTCCTTGGTTCAATCCCACCTCGCGCCGAATGAACTTTATTATGGACAAACACCGTGTGCATTAGTTTTCTCGGCTTTCTCCAGTTTCCTCCCACTTTCTTCATTAAACGATTTCATTCGTTTCTCACCATCACTGTCTCCATTAGCGTAGTCGGCATAACGTGGGACGTAAAACTTAAATATTTCGTTTCGTTTTTCTTTTATAACTGTTTCTCACTTTTCCTGTGACGAGAGCATCATCTAAGCGAGTATTCAGTGAATTAAACCACTATATTCATAGCACAATAGTCCAGAATGAAGTTTAGCTCTTTGGCAATCTCCAGCATGCAGAGCAAAAAAGCCAAGACATTGATATTGAAACAGTAGCTAACGGATTCCTCTGTGAAAAAGATCACCCGTACTGTTGTGTTTCCAATGATAATTTATAATTATACTTAGTTGGTTGAAATTTCTCCATAGTTTTGGGGGCGAGATATTGAAAAAATCCCTACCAAGAGGTGAAGGTGACATGTAAAAGAAGTCAAATTCGAACGAAATTGGTGTCGAATTCATGTGCAAAGATGAAAAGTGACACTGTGGATGCTGCGTAAGTCTAAAATAAGCCTTGGTTGGCTTCGAGTAGACAATGGGAGGGTGACAGGAATAAAGAATCGAAAATATCCTATATTTGTGTCGAATTGATAGTTTTCGGGATCACTGACATAAAAGAAGATTTTTCAGATGTGTATATGTCCAAGGTTGGCCATATTGAAATGGAGTCATAGGGAGAACCAGTAAATACTTCAGAACAGCTTTTTGGTGCGTTTCAAGACACTGAGTGTGAAAAGTGATAATGCACAAATCACATTCTGAATTATCGGAGATATGACTTATTGGGAAGTGTAGTGTCTCCAGGGAGGCATTACTAACCTATCACTCCCTAAAATCGTCATTGCTTAGCAGGGCCCTAGACAGAAATTTATTTCAGCGATCGCAAGCTTGAGAGGAATTTATTTCAGCGATTGAGCGCATGTTTTACTAAAATGTCTATCATCCAGGGACGGATCCAGAATGATTGTTTGGGAAGGGCGGTCGTTCGAAGTCAAATCAAGGTAAGAGCGGATTCAAAAAGGAAAAAAAAGGAAATAAAGAAAAGAAAAAAAAAACAAATTTAGAAAAGGAGAAGTAGCTCTTCTGCACAATTAACTTTCTTTAGAAAGTAAGGCCTATCTAGTTTAGGTTTTAATTTAAGTTTATAATACAAAGATGAAAAATACTTAGGATATGTTTTATTTTTAAAATAAAAAGTACAAAGAGTTCCCTATTCTGCGGGATGTGATCGCGCGAACGCACTCCCCTGAATCCGCCCCTTGTATCATCATCTCTAAAATTAGATATAATTTACGAAAAAAAAAGTACTGATTTAGTGGAGGCAAAAGCTTTTGATTGCATAGGCCTGAATCCTGTGTATGCCCCTGCTTCCCTTAATTGTCAAAAGCTCCTCTACAAAAGTAAGATATAAAATATAAATAATAAACGTGTAACATAGAATGCAATAGAAATAAAAAAATATGTTATATTTAGGAAATAGAAAATAATAATAAAATAAAGCTGAAGGACAATTGAAACAATCAATAAAACTTGAAAGTAAAATATACTTTTAAAACAATTTTGCATTTATGCAGGACTACAAACAGTATGGAGTGCTATGCAAATTTAGTAACAAATATAATATTGGACAATTATTTCAAATTAAAGTAGCTGTGACTACATTACTTCAAAATTGAACTTGTGGAATATACAGTATGAGCGTAGCTCAAATAAAACAATCAATAAGAATGGTTTTGATTAGAAGCTCGGACCATCCACGTTAAAGTAACTTACATTAACCATTCACCTAACAGACAATGACGCACAGGGCTTGGCACTACTTTATCAGATGGTTCTATCAAATAGTAAGAAATTTTAAAGCTTTAAAAACTGTCCTGAAGAAGAGGAAGTTAATTTTGCACTTTGAAACTAAGAGAGGTTTACGTCCTATCTGAAAGGCGCATCCACCGAATCAACTTTTGGAATATCCCCTCAAGGTAGAATGCAACGCAGCTAAGGTAAACGTATGTGAACCAGTAATAGAATACTCCGTATCAGAATGGATAAAGTCATGGTTCGAAACCCGTCGCCGAAATCAGATTTTTTAAATCTTAATTCCTCAGTTCTGAAGATCTTTCTCTCCTTTCGTAATCATCTGATGCTCTAAAAAGAGTTCTAAACATTAATTCGACAACTGCCTAATGTGATTCTCGCAGTTCGAAAACTTCCCCTTTTATCTTTCACAAAATCAGAATTTTCGTCATAATACGAATGCTGCCCGATCATTTTTCCCCGATTCTAAATCTGTGTATACAAATCATCCCTCTCTGTCTCCATACTTGAATCCATCTCTCTCTCTCTCTCACTCTCTCTCTCTCTCTCTCTCTCTCAATGTCACCCAGGAAGTCATATGGCTTGAGATTAAACCTTCGACTCTTGAAACCAAATGTAAGCTCTTTAGCAATGTGCTATCGTAGCTCTATAGGTTTGGTGTTAAAACCAGTGTATTTTAGACTTTACTCGGGGGGTGGGGGTGAGAAGGAATAGATTCTCCGGCGATACAAGATTTTCACTTTTTATTAGTGTATTACTATACCTTTGATCAAAAAATACGTATTTATAAAGCTCAAGAGAGGGGGAATTACACCCTCCTGTCCTGCCCAAATGACGTCCCTGAAACATTTGCTTGCACTTACTGAAAAGAAATTAAATGAATCATTGAATAAAACTCGTTTCTTTCCGTAGATATTTTAGAGCTCTTGGCAATTTCCATAGATTTCTTAGGGAGCATCTTACTAGCTTGCACTCTTTAAAGAAAGAAAAGAATGAACCTAAAGATATGTATGAAGCTCTGGGAAGATTGTGTAACTTTCCTTTAATTTAGGCTCTTAAAAATATTTCAGAACAAACGAATGGAAAAGACTGTTTTAAAGCTATAACGTTGTAAACTTGATTCCTGTTTCTTTTTCAGCTAAATGGAAAGAGTGTACTACGTCACACACACTGCTTTAGACAAGGAGAGGTGGAGGACGGGGAGGAGTTGGAATAAATACTAGAAGCAACTAATGGATTGATACATGTATTGCGGGAACCAATAAGAAAACTGGGGAAGAGTTTGTTATTAATTTGTTACAAAAAATTCTGTCCAAATTAATAAAAACTCTTGCCCAGTTTTCTTATGCATTTTGCTGCTTTAGTGTGTTTAAGTTAGTTTTTTTTTGTCTCCAGTTGCAAATTTCTAAGTTATTTTTCTTTGTTTCAAAATTCTCGCATTTCTTGTATTATAATACAAGTTAATAATCTTTGACTTGTTTTATATTAATAATCTGAGTTATTCTTAAACCGTTGGTTCCCAATTTTGTTTTGTCTCTCCACCAAACTACAGATATAACAAATTTAATTCTCATACTTTACATTCCATTTCAAAGCGGTCGCTATGAACTGCTTAAAAGCAATTTTTCCGTCGCGAAACACCCAGCAGAGGGCGTACGATATCGTCTACAACAATGAAAGGAAACTCCGCCTTGTTTCGTGACGTCACATGTAGCACGTTCCGTTCAAACACCTAAGCAAAGCTATCATTTTGCTTCTTGTGTGAAAATGGCTCACTACGAAGCTTCTATTAAAGCAGCGTTTATGCTTTAATTGAGCATGCGGGCATGAACTATATCGAGGCAAGCGCGAGATATGGAGTCAACCGTGCTACAGCACGGAGGTGGTGGAGGAGATATGAGGAAACAGGAGATGTAAGACGTAAAAGGCGAAGTGGGCGACAAAGAGTTTCTTCTGCCGAAGAAGACCAGAGTTTAATTGCCCAATGCCGTGAGCACTCTTTCATGTCTGCCCGACAGTAACGAGAAGGAACCACTTTCCCAGGCGATGTTACGACTCTCCGTCGTAGTCTCAAATCCTTTGGTTTGAGATCATACAGGGCAGCTGTTAAGGAGCGACTAACAGAAGACCACATGGTTGACCGTCTGGCGTTTGCACAGTTAAATAATGCACGTGTGTGGGACGAGGTCGTTTTCACAGACGAAAAATATTTTCCAGTGCAATGTTCGGGTCGAAGCGTGTTTACCGCCCCTGCCAAAGGTATGCTTCTGAATACGTTTCCCGTTCTGGTCCAATGGATCATGTAACTGTCCACTGTTGGGCATGGATATGCAGGGCTGCAAATTTCGGAGGAATCTACAGGATTCCTGGCCGTCTAAACGCCCACAAGTATGTGGAACATCTAGATGACACGCTTCAGCAAATAAAAGCTCTTGTAGGTGACGGCATATTATATTTGCAACAGGACAGTAGCTCGATACATAATTCAAATGTGGTTCAGACATGGTTGTAGAGGCAACCTGATGTCGAAATAGTTGACTGGGTTCCTCGTGGAGAAGATCTGAACAACCCTATTGAAAATATGTTGGCCTCTGTTGCAAGATCATTGCAGGAAACCTGGTCGAACAATCCTCCACGAACATCTAATGATCTTTGGAAGCGTGTTGAATATGCGTGGTCGATCTGTTGCATCCAACGCTATATCTCTCGCCTGGTGGATTGAATGCCACGGCGTATAGCAGCTGTAATCGAGTCCCAAGGGGACTATACACACTATTAATAAATGCTCGCCTACAACACCAGAAGCCCTCTCGAGGGCTACCTAACGCGACCCACATATTAACAAAATTTTATGAAATACATTAGGCTACACCAGTGAATATAAGTGTCTCAGTATATTCTGCATTAATAAAGAGGCTAACGTGCGAGACTTGGTGGTCGAGTGGTATTATGCTTGCTATGTAAACCAAAACCGCCTGTAACAGTGGTTCGAATCTAGTGAAGAAGACCCCTACTTTTTATCACTAGGGTTATTTGCAATACGCCTTCTGCTATGTCCGCCTTCGTACTATTTATTATATGACACATAATGTGGACCGCCATAAGTTTTTACTTAGTAAACAATTTATAAATACATAAACAAATACCTAGGTATATTAGAGTAACTATGGAATATAGTAAGTAGTAGAAAATGGATCGATCTGGAACAGTATTGGCCAACATCAGACAACTCACAAGCCACTGGGAAATTGACCACCTTACACCCTGAGCCTACGGTCTTTTACGACCTCTATTTTAGGGGTGAATTTATTCCCTTTTATGAGCACTTTTTAGGGGGTGTATTCGTTCTCTTTTACGAGCAAATTTTAGGGGTGAACTCGTTCCCTTTTATGAGCATATTTTCCAACCCTTATTTTAACATGGGAAATTTACCACCTTACACCGTGAGCCCACGGTCTTTTACGACCTCTATTTTAGGGGTGAATTTATTCCCTTTTTTAAGCACTTTTAAGGGGTGTATTCGTTCTCTTTTACGAGCACATTTTAGGGGGTGAACTCGTTCACTTTTATGAGCATACTTTTCAACCCCTATTTTAACATAGGAGATAACACATAAGATTACGAACACATAGAAGAGAAGATAACACATAACACTACGTAACACACAGCAGAACAGATAACACATAAGAGTACGTAACATAACAAGGGTGTACTTGTTCTCTTTTATGAGCATATTTTTCAACCCCTATTTTAACATAGGAGATAACACATAAGATTACGAACACATAGAAGAGCTGATAACACATAGCACTATTTTGACATAGCAGAACATAAGACTACGTAACATAGCAAGGGTGTACTCGTTCCCTTTTATTAGCATATTTTTTCAACCCTTATTTTAATATAGCAGAAATTACAGTGAGAACACATAGCAGAGCATAAGACTACGTAACACATAACAACCTCCATTTTAGGGGTGGACTCGTTCTCCTTTATGAGCATATTTTCCAACCCTTATTTTAACATAGCATAAGACTATGTAACATAGCAGTTACGAACACATAGTAGAGCAGATAATAAACAGAACAACCTCCATTTTAGGGGTGAATTTATTCCCTTTTATGAGCATATTTTCCAACCCCTATTTCAACATGACAGAGACTACGAAACATGGCGGACATAGCGCAGGGGGTATATTCATTTTCTTCACCCCTAATTGAACATAGCAGAAATTACATTGAGACTACGTAACACACAACAACCTCAATTTTAGGGGGTGACTCGTTCTCTTTTATAATTACTTTTCCAACCCCTATTTTACCATAGCAGAAATTACATAAAAAAAAATTTTCAACCCCTATTTTAAGACAATGAATACCTATGTAACATAGCGATTCGATACGCTCTTTGAACCGATTTGGATGAAACTCGGCATATGGGGGTTTTCGGACATGCTGATTACGATATCATACTTATTTTTACCCGGGTTTTATAGTTTATGGGAGATACGCCGTTTGTATGACACTTAAAAACCCAATAACTCGAAAACGAAGCAACGTATTGAGGTGGTGTTTCCACATTTAGCAATAGGTCATCAGGTATTACAAGTTCCAAAAATAACGGCCATCGAGGTCAAAGGTCACAATACTTAAAACCCAATAACTCGAAAACGAAGCAACATATTGAGAAGCTGTTTCCAAATCTAGTAATAGGTCATCAACTAGTACATGTTAAAAAAGTACTGATCTTCGAGGTCAAAGGTCAACATACTTAAAACCTAATAACTCAAAACCAGAGCCACATATTGAGGTGCTGTTTCCAAATCTAGTAATACGTCATCAACTATTACATGTTCCAAAAGTACTGACTATCGAGGTCAATGGTCAAACATTTAAGCCGTAATAACTTTAAACAAAGCCTGTGTGACCTATTCAGTTTTGTACCAAGCAGAGAGAAGTGAAGAAAGAGTAAATTTATGTGGCTTATTTACTATTGTATTAATGAGAAAGAAATCAAAGGAACACAATTTTAACTAGCGGAGACTTTCTGTACCTTTCTGGGCTATTCAAATGGATTAAAAAGAAAGAAAGCAAAGATATGCCATATTAACTAGCTATGTATTATTTAAGCAAAACGAAGGGCTACATTTGAGAAAACGAACATGGACCATTTTACTCAATTTTGTGGTCTAATTTATTTTTGTACCAATCAGAAGAAAAGCAAAGATATGCCATTTTAACTATTTAAACAAACGAAAAGATAAATTTGAATAACTTATTCAATTTTGTACCAACGAGAAATACCATTTTTACTAATCAAAAAAACAATAAAACCGAAGAAGGATCATTTTAACTAACTCAGACTTTTATACCATTTTGTACTACTCCAATAAACGAAGGAATACCAACCAGAAAAAAGAAGTGAAGATTAGGTGAATTATTTTCTTTTGTACCAACTGGAAAAGAGAAGAAGAGCTACTTTAACTAGCTCAGAATTTATGTAACTTTTGAACTTACTGAAATGTTCTATTTTTGTATCAATCAGAAAACCCAAAGAAGGATCATTTTAACAAGTTCATAATTTCAATGTTCTACTTTTTATACCAACGAGAAAAAATGAACTAGCTGAATATACGTAATAATAAATTTAAGTGACCTATTCAATTTTGTACCAATGAGAAATGGCATTTTAACTGGCTCAGAATTTTACTACTCAAATAAACAATGGAGTATTTAGTTTTGTACCAACGAGAAAAAAAGAAATTGCATCATTTTGGAGTATTCAAATAAACAAAGGACTTATAATTTGTGTCAACTATAAAATCAATTAAACGAAGTAATGCATTTGAGTCAGCTATTTAATTTGAAAAACCGAAGTTGAGTATTTTAAACCATTTTGTATTATTTCAACAAATAAAGGAATAAGCAAAAAAAAGGATCATTTTATATCATTTTAAACTAGTATAATAAACGAAGGCATAAATATGAGTGAGCTATTTAATTTTGTAGCTGAGTATTTTCACGAAAGAACAAAATTGTACTAATGAGAAAAAGCGAAGAATTTCTGTACCTTTTTGTACTATTTAAACAAACGATGGGATAAATATGGGTGACCTGTTACTTGTACTAACCAGAAAAATCGAAGAAGGTACCTTTATACTATCCCAATGAACGAAAGAAAACATTTGGGTGTTCTACTTTTTTATACCAAACAAATAAGAACCATTTTGTATTACTCAATTAAACGAAAGAAAAAGCGAAAGAAAGACCTTTTTAACTAGCGCAGAATTTCTATAACGCAAAAACTAATTTGGATGGAGTAACAAGAAAGAAGGCAAAGATATGCCATATTAACTATTTAAATAAAGGAAGGGATAAATTTAAGTGATCTATTCCATTTTGTACCAAGGAGAAACGCCATTTTTTATCTAGCTTAGAATTTCTAGTGCATGTTGTATTATTTAATCAAAACGAGGGGCTAAATTTGAAAAAGCGAACATGAACCATTTTACTCAAATTTGGATGGAGTATTTAGCTTTGTATGAACCAGAGAAAAAAGTAAAGAAGGACCATTTTAACTAACTCAGATCTTTATACCATTTTGTACTACTCCAATAAACGAAATTTTATTTTTGTACCAATCAGAAGAAAATCAAAGAATGGTCATTTTAACTAGCCAAACAGAAAAAAAGGAAAGAATTAACACTTTGTACTAATCAAGTAAACGAAGGTATAAATTTGTACTAACCAGAAAAGGAGAAGAAGGATCAGCATTCTATACTTTTTGTGCCATTTATTGAGGTGTCCTATTTCCTTTTGTACCAACGAGAACCATTTTTAACTGGCTTAGAATTTTATGCCTTTTTGTAAAATTTGTATCAAACCGAAAAAAGCAAGGAAATACCATTTTTAAATAGCTCAACATGTTACAGCTTTTTGTGTTTTTGGTCTACCCAATTTCTTGACCATGTTGTACTATTTAAACAAACAAAGGAATAAATTTGTGTGACCTATTCACTTTTGTAACAATCAGAAAAAGGAAAGAATAAATTTGAGTGGCTTAAGCAAAGAAGGTCAATTTATACCTTTTTGTGCTATTAAATTTGAGTGACCTATTGAAGAATGAATAAATTTTGTTTTCAATTAAAAAGAGCGGAGAAGGTCTACTTTCTGTACAAACCAGAGAAAAACAAAGAAAGCCCATATTCTGCTACTGAAACAAACAAAGGAATAAATTTTTCTAACCTATTCACTTTTATAGCAAAGCGAAAAAGCTCCTTTTAGTTTTGTACCAACCACGAAGGTCCATTATTACAAACTCGGTATTTTTATACCATTTTGTATTACACTCATAAATTTGGGTGGTCTATTTCATTTTTGTACCAATCAAAAGTAAAGCTCAGAATTTTATACCTTTGTGGTGCTACATTTTGTATATTTTTCTCTCATCCAGATCAGTTTATTTATTTCTTTTGAAGAAAACAATACACTACTTTCACTGATAATTCAGTTGTTAGAGTCCAATGTTTGTAATATTACAATACTACGAATTGGTCCATTTATAAAATAATATAGTTAACAGCTCAAGTTCTTCTATTCTTACACAATCAATTGCATATGCTACAGTGTCTCATTGTTCATTTACAGAATTAAATAATTGTTTATCTTTCTCTAAAAACATTTCTACTATTTTGTTGATATAATAATCACACTCTGTAATGTATTCATATACTAGATTAATTTTTTTTCTCCAAAGTATAAGTGTTTTTAATATTACAACCTTTAAAATGCTTCTTTAAATAAAGTTTATAGTTTTTCTTTCTCATTTCACGTTTAATTAAGATCGTCCACACCTTTTGTAATAATTCGTAATCATACTCCAGCAAACAGTTGTGATCATTTTCATTTTCATTATATTCAGAACATGCTTCACATAATAATACTGAATTTGGTGTATACTCATTAAATAATTGTATAACAGATGTGTCACTAATACTTTCACTATTGCACTTGCACTCATTAGCTTCCAGTTCAAAACAGGTAATATTTGAAACACTGTCATCATCACTTTCCGGGAGTATTTCATCATTATATCTATTATGGCGTCTAAAATAATACACTTCTTCTATTTCTTGTGTTGGATATATGATTCTCACTTTATTATGTAATTCATCTGGCAAATCGGGGTCAAACGGCTGGATTAACAGTATAGGTTTTTCGTTTTCTCGCTGAATGTCTTTTTCTCTAGGTGAAACATAAACATTCTCCATGCTAGTCATTTTTTCTGCTCTTCAGCAAAAACCAATCAAATAAATAATTTTATATATCTACAATAAAAACATTCTATGCATTCTCCGTGTTTAATAATATGTTTCAAAACAATACAACATCATGATGTATGTTCTATTATTTCCAAATATACTCCATAAACTTATATTCCATTATAATAAAATACATAAATGCAAAAATATATATTTGTCTTTTTGGACTTAGACGAGGAAAGAAAATTTTAAAAAATAATTGAATCGTTGAGCTATAGGTAGTACCTTAGCAATACATATGTTAGGTAACGCATTCGCAACGTTGCTTAAATATCTGTAGCAACATGGAACTTTGAAAACTTTTCTTACTTTGATATGATCTCTTCTTCTGCTGTGATTCAAATTGGCCAAGCATGCTGTCGTTCTTCATCAGTTTTCTTTAGAACGTTTTAGTCTCTTAATATCCCTAATTGCTATAAAGTATGTTTTACAGAATTAACTTATAATTGAATTATGACACAACTATTTTAATCCCTCACAAAGGTATAAAATTCTGAGCTTTACTTTTGATTGGTACAAAAATGAAATAGACCACCCAAATTTATGAGTGTAATACAAAATGGTATAAAAATACCGAGTTTGTAATAATGAACCTTCGTGGTTGGTACAAAACTAAAAGGAGCTTTTTCGCTTTGCTATAAAAGTGAATAGGTTAGAAAAATTTATTCCTTTGTTTGTTTCAGTAGCAGAATATGGGCTTTCTTTGTTTTTCTCTGGTTTGTACAGAAAGTAGACCTTCTCCGCTTTTTTAATTGAAAACAAAATTTATTCATTCTTCAATAGGTCACTCAAATTTAATAGCACAAAAAGGTATAAATTAACCTTCTTTGTTTAAGCCACTCAAATTTATTCTTTCCTTTTTCTGATTGTTACAAAAGTGAATAGGTCACACAAATTTATTCCTTTGTTTGTTTAAATAGTACAACATGGTCAAGAAATTGGGTAGACCAAAAACACAAAAAGCTGTAACATGTTGAGCTATTTAAAAATGGTATTTCCTTGCTTTTTTCGGTTTGATACAAATTTTACAAAAAGGCATAAAATTCTAAGCCAGTTAAAAATGGTTCTCGTTGGTACAAAAGGAAATAGGACACCTCAATAAATGGCACAAAAGGTATAGAATGCTGATCCTTCTTCTCCTTTTCTGGTTAGTACAAATTTATACCTTCGTTTACTTGATTAGTACAAAGTGTTAATTCTTTCCTTTTTTTCTGTTTGGCTAGTTAAAATGACCATTCTTTGATTTTCTTCTGATTGGTACAAAAATAAAATTTCGTTTATTGGAGTAGTACAAAATGGTATAAAGATCTGAGTTAGTTAAAATGGTCCTTCTTTACTTTTCTCTCTGGTTCATACAAAGCTAAATACTCCATCCAAATTTGAGTAAAATGGTTCATGTTCGCTTTCTCAAATTTAGCCCTTCGTTTTGTTTAAATAATACAACATACACTTAAAATTCAAAGCTAGATAAAAAATGGCATTTCTCCTTGGTACAAAATGGAATAGATCACTTAAATTTATCCCTTCGTTTATTTAAATAGTTAATATGGCATATCTTTGCTTTCTTTCTTGTTACTCCATCCAAATTAGTTTTTGCGTTATAGAAATTCTGCGCTAGTTAAAAAGGTCTTTCTTTCGCTTTTTCTTTCGTTTATTTGAGTAATACAAAATGGTTCTTATTTGTTTGGTATAAAAAAGTAGAACACCCAAATGTTTTCTTTCGTTCATTGGGATAGTATAAAGGTACCTTCTTCGATTTTTCTGGTTAGTACAAAAAACAGGTCACCCATATTTTTCCCATCGTTTGTTTAAATAGTACAAAAAGGTACAGAAATTCTTCGCTTTTCCTGATTAGTACAATTTTTTTCTTTCGTGAAAATACTCAGCTACAAAATTAAATAGCTCACTCATATTTATGCCTTCGTTTATTATACTAGTTTAAAATGATATAAAATGATCCTTTTTTTGCTTATTCCTTTATTTATTGAAATAATACAAAATGGTATAAAATACTCAACTTCGGTTTTTCAAATTAAATAGCTCACTCAAATGCATTACTTCGTTTAATTGATTTTATAGTTGACACAAATTATAAGTCCTTTGTTTATTTGAATACTCCAAAATGATGCAATTTCTTTTTTCCTCGTTGGTACAAAACTAAATACTCCATTGTTTATTTGAATAATAAAATTCTGAGCCAGTTAAAATGCCATTTCTCATTAATACAAAATTGAATAGGTCACTTAAATTTATTATTTCGTATATTCAGCTAGTTCATTTTTTTTTCGTTGGTATAAAATGTAGAACATCGAAATTATTCTTTCGTTACAGGAATTATGAAATTGTTAAAATGATCCTTCTTCGCGTTTTTCTGATTGATACAAAAATAGAACATTTCAGTAAGTTCAAAAGTTACATAAATTCTGAGCTAGTTAAAATAGCTCTTCTTCTCTTTTCCAGTACAAAATGGTATAAAAGTCTGAGTTAGTTAAAATGATCCTTCTTCGGTTTTATTGTTTATTTGATTAGTAAAAATGGTATTTCTCGTTGGTACAAAATTGAATAAGTTATTCAAATTTATCTTTTCGTTTGTTTAAATAGTTAAAATGGCATATCTTTGCTTTTCTTCTGATTGGTACAAAAATAAATTAGACCACTGAACTTTGTTCCCTCTATTATTTGAATAGCACAAAAAGGTATAAAATGACCCTTCTTTGATTTTCTTGTGATTGGTACAAAAATAAAATTTCGTTTATTTGGGTAGTACAAAATTGAACCTTCTTCATTTTTTGTTTCATACAAAGATAAATACTCCATCCAAATTTGAGTAAAATGGTCCATGTTCGTTTTCTCAAATGTAGCCCTTCGTTTTGCTTAAATAATACATAGCTAGTTAATATGGCATATCTTTGCTTTCTTTCTTGTTAATCCATTTGAATAGCCCAGAAAGGTACAGAAAGTCTGCGCTAGTTAAAATTGTGTTCCTTTGATTTCTTTCTCATCAATACAAAAGTAAATAAGCCACTCAAATTTATTCCTTCTTCACTTCTCTCCGCTTGGTACAAAACTGAAAAGGTCACACAGGCTTTGTTTAAAGTTATTAAGGCTTAAATATTTGACCATTGACCTCGATAGTCAGTACTTTTGGAACATGTAATAGTTGATGACGTATTACTAGATTTGGAAACAGCACCTCAATATGTGGATCCATTTTCGAGTTATTAGGTTTTAAGTATTGTGACCTTTGACCTTGATGATCATTATTTTGGAACTTGTAGTTGTTGGTAACAACATCTCAATATGTAGTTCCGTTTTCGAGGTATTTGGTCTTAAGTATTTTGACCTTTGACCTCGATGGCCATTATTTTTGGAACTTGTAGTACCTGATGACCCATTGCTAAATGTGGAAACAGCACCTCAATATGTGGCTCAGTTGTCAAATTTTAGGTTTTAAGTATGTTGACCTTTGACCTTGATGATCATTATTTTGGAACTTGTAGTAGTTGGTGGCCGATTACTAAATGTGGAAACATCATATCAATATGTGGCTCTGGTTTTGAGTTATTAGGTTTTAAGTATGTTGACCTTTGACCTCGAAGATCAGTACTTTTTTAACATGTACCAGTTGATGACGTATTACTAGATTTGGAAACAGCACCACAACACGTTGCTTCGTTTTCGAGTTATTGGGTTTTAAGTATTGTGACCTTTGACCTCGATGGTCGTTATTTTTGGAACTTGTAATACCTGATGACCTATTGCTAAATGTGGAAACACCACCTCAATACGTTGCTTCGTTTTCGAGTTATTGGGTTTTTAAGTGTCATACAAAGGGCGTATCCCACATAAAGTATAAGACCCAGGTAAAAATAGGTATGATATTCGTAATCAGCATGTCCGGAAACCTCCATATGCCGAGTTTCATCCAAATCGGTTCAAAGAGCGTATCGAATCGCTATGTTACATAGGTATTCATTGTCTTAAAATAGGGGTTGAAAAAAAATTTATGTAATTTCTGCTATGGTAAAATAGAGGTTGGAAAAGTAATTATAAAAGAGAACGAGTCCACCCCTAAAATGGAGGTTGTTGTGTGTTACGTAGTCTCAGTGTAATTTCTGCTATGTTCAATTAGGGGTGGAGAAAATGAATATACCCCCTGTGCTATGTCCGCCATGTTTCGTAGTCTCTGTCATGTTGAAATAGGGGTCGGAAAATATGCTCATAAAAGGGAATAAATTCACCCCTAAAATGGAGGTTGTTCTGTTTATTATCTGCTCTACTATGTGTTCGTAACTGCTATATTACATAGTCTTATGCTATGTTAAAATAATTGTTGAAAAATATGCTCATAAAGGAGAACGAGTCCACCCCTAAAATGGAGGTTGTTATGTGTTACGTAGTCTTATGCTCTGCTATGTGTTCTCACTGTAATTTCTGCTATGTTGAAATAAGGGTTGAAAAAATATGCTAATAAAAGGGAACGAGTACACCCTTGCTATGTTACGTAGTCTTATGTTCTGCTATGTTAAAATAGTGCTATGTGTTATCAGCTCTTCTATGTGTTCGTAATCTTATGTGTTATCTCCTATGTTAAAATAGGGGTTGAAAAATATGCTCATAAAAGAGAACAAGTACACCCTTGTTATGTTACGTACTCTTATGTGTTATCTGTTCTGCTGTGTGTTACGTTGTGTTATGTGTTATCTTCTCATCTATGTGTTTGTAATCCTATGTGTTAACTCCTATGTTAAAATAGGGGTTGAAAAATATGCTCATAAAAGAGAACGAGATCACCCCCTAAAAATGTGCTGGTAAAAGAGAACGAATACACCCCCTAAAAAGTGCTCATAAAAGGGAATAAATTCACCCCTAAAATGGAGGTCGTAAAAGACCGTGGGCTCACGGTGTAAGGTGGTCAATTTCCCAGGGGCTTGTGAGTTGTCTGGTGTTGGCCAATACTGTTCCAGATCGATCCATTTTCTACTACTATAGTACTTTCGTCCGACTGACGTCGCTCTGCAAATGTTGATTATATTACACCATAAGATGAATTAAATAAAGACTGGAAAATTTGATATAAAAATTGATACGTAATAAGTTAAAGACATAATATGTAATTATAATCTCATATTTGAAACTAATTTCGACTACAATTAATTCTCTACCTGCTTTCATAAAAAATCCCAACCAAGCTTCGAGGTTTGCAATGCTCAAACTAAGTGTAGCTAAGAGAAACAAAGTAACAAGAAAAGCAGAGATTCGAACCTACGACCACCAGCGTAAGAATTCCTTTTACTAACCCTTCATCTATCAAACCATGATGTGAACATGACTTTTGTTAGTTATAAATTTGTATCCAAGAAACACTATTAAGCGTATGTGCAACTACTGGTTTGCTCTTTTTCTCTTCAAAAGCGTAACATGTTTAGGACGATTCGTTTCGTTTTCCATTAGAGTTTCGAAAGAGATTATTTGTGTTTGAGTGTAGGATCTTTAGTTTCCTTTAACCGACATTTCTAGCAAATACAACTTAATTCACACAGCAGTTAAAAAAAAATCGTACTGCCTTAGAAAGTATTCCTAAAAGCTTAAGCTGCATCATGCATCCTGAACAATGACTGACTAACGGCAGTGGGTTGAGGGAGTCCAGAGTAAAACGGGGCCCATTGAAAATTCGTAATTCCACTATTTTTCCTCGATGTCTAAAATGAGACTACTTTAGCCTTACATGAAAAAGAAGCTGTGGAGGGGACTGGGACTGCGAAGTCTACTGAAAAGATTTATCACGTCCTTGCAGCAACAAATTTAAGTTTTCGAACAGTAATGAAGAACAAGGTTGATTGAAATTTTAACTTAGAATGAAATAACTAGTAATCTAATCTTATACAACACTCATTGATAGTAGTGTTCCGTATTTGTTTAGACGCCTATTCCTTTATAACTTTACCTATGGTACATGGGGTCCTTGGTTCGATACCAGCTCACGCCGAATGAACTTTAATATGGACAAACACCGTGTGCATGAGTGTCCTCGGGTTTCTCCCGTTTCCTCCCACATTTTTGATTAAACAATTTCATTTATTTCTCACCATTACTCTCTCCATTAGCATAGTCAGCATAATCGTGGGATGTAAAAATTAGATATTTCATTTCATTTTTCTTTTATAACTGTATATCACTTTTTCTGTAACGAGAGCAACATCTAAGCGAGTATTCAATAAATTAAACCACTAAAACCTATATTCATTGCACAATAGTGCAGATGAAGTTTAGCCCTTGAATATTCTACTATATATCTATATCTATATCTACCCATCTCTCTCTCTCTCTCTCTCTCTCTCTCTCTCTCTCTCTTTATATATATATATATATATATATATATATATATATATATATATATATATATATATATATATATATATACATATATATAAGCATATTTAAAGGGGGATTGTTAGACGTAGTCCCTCCCATTGAGCTTTTCATGTACTATTAAAATGGAAAAGATATCAGCTTTCTTAAGTCTTGAAACTGCAAATCTCTGTTTGTGGAGGAGGTTTAATGTCAAGTATGACGATTCATCCCAGATATGAATGGTAGAGTACATACTTATCCAGAGGGGGCAATGAGACGAAGGAATATTTTACTTAAATGAAAGATAGCCGTATGTCATTTCTAGTGATTAGAGTGTCAATCTAATCGTGAAGAGCGAACGAAGCTAAAAGAAAATGAAGCACCACACCAAAACTGCATTAGACGAGAGACCCAAGTGAGATGTACGATCGAAAATGTACATTTCCAGGGTTTACCAGATGATATGTTGTTCACTGTGCTTCATGATTTTTTAGGTAGGGGAAGTGCATAACTTCAAACACTACTATCTCATGTTAAAAAGGCAAACTATAAGAAACTGACGCAATCCAGAGAAATTTACAGATAACGGGGAGACGGAAACGGGATCTTGGATTTGAAGCCGCCTGAAGGTGCAAGAGAAGAGTATATATGTTGTGTTCAGAGCCACAATGACAAAGAAAGAAGTAAACATGTATTCTACTTAACACAAAAGAAAAAAGTTGATATTATTAAAATTAATATGGAAATATATCCTCTCTTATCCAATATTTCTGGCTACGCCTATGTATTATTATTGGTATTATTATTATTATTATTATTATTATTATTATTATTATTATTATTATTATTATTATTATTATTATTATTATTATTATTATTATTATTATTATTATTTATCTCTCTACGGTTTTCTTACTCGCGGCACCCGAAAATTATTCAAGACCAGGAGCGCCAGATTTTGAAAATCAGTGAGGGCGTTCTAATTCAGAGTGCACAAACGGGAAGTTAGGGGGTCCTTCCTTGGAAATTTTTGGAAATTGTCTCTCTTGAAAATGCTGTTTTAGGAAGTTTTAAATGAAAATGCCGTTTCCTTCCTTTTTTCAACATGGGAAAATATTCTTGAATGAAAGTATCCCGGCATATCTAGTGAGGTTCTAGGGTACAAGTCCACTATTATAGTTTTTGCTGCAACATTCTGAACACTAATCTTTTGATTTACTGATTTTGAAAAGAAGGAAATAAGTAACATGAAGTTAGTTAAATAGTACAAAATTAAAGCGCAAATTTTTGTATAATAATAATTGTACAATACAAGCAAATTGAAAAGAAAAGCTTGTATTTAGTTCAAACTGCGATAAAATAATAATAACTGGACAATGCATTTCCAAAAGTAGGTAAAAGTTAGCGTCAAACCTTTAGTGTGGCGCGACACACCGGTTGCTGAATATTGGAAGAGAGGAAGACATTTAGAGGATAATTGTATATCGTACAGATCAATATTACCCGAAATTTGGTTGACGATCTCGAATGGTTCAAACTTGACTAAACAACATACTGGTATTATCAGGTCCGGATTTACCACTAGGCCCACTAGGCTCGGGCCTAGGGGCGCACGTTGTACCTAAGTTTAATAAACAGGCGAAAAAAATGCAAAAGTTGGAAAATAATAATAATAAATGACTATTGTTACAGTAATTCCTAGTAATAATTTATTTAGCAAGATTATTGGCTTGAGTAATGGGTAGTTGAAGTAAGAGATATTGCACAGATACAGGAATTACACATTGTACTTGCACAGACATATGCGTAGAGATAGGTGTATAATGCTGTTGTGCTGCTATGGGCTTTTCTTTGCGTAGCCCTCATGCGCATGCATTTCTCAGAACCTGTAACTATACCAATCTCTAGAAAAGTAAAAATGAAATGAAATCTTTGAGTTTTACATCTCACTGTTACACCGGTTAGGCTAAAGGAGACGGTAATGATGAAAACTGAATGAAATGGTGGAATGAAGAAAGTGGGAGGAAACGGTAGAACCCCGAGAATACCCACGAGCGCGGTGTTTGTCCACCACAAAGTTCACACGGCGCGAGCTGAGATCGAACTCTAGAAAAGTAAGTTTGAACGAAAAAAAATAGAAAATTTGTTTAAATGATGTCCTTATTGTTTGAATATCAGTATTACGTACGAAAATTGATTTTTTAAAAATTATTACACCAATGATTATTTTAAAAATAAAACGAATCATTCTCTGTAACTTCATTATGATTTTAGAAACAAAACCGTAGATTTGGAACAAATTATTTTTTTTCAAAAGAAGATTCAAAATTAAAATTTGTTAAAATTTATACAAAAAAAACAAACATTGAAACGAAGGTAGACCCTATGTATAAAATAAGCTTATTTTTTAAAAACTTTTCTATTGCATTAGCATTTTGTACTTCAGAATGAGGGGACAAACATTTTTGGGCCTAGGGGCGGCAGAATATTAAATCAGGCCCTTGGTATAATTGTCATATAACTTCATAATTGACAGTCTTTTAAGTGAAAGTATTAATAATTAATAACAAACTTAGCATATAGTAATAAGTTATGTGCTTTGCTATCTTCGAGCCGGTCTTCTAAAAGCTGAAGATGTAGTGGTCGTAAGTCCCCTGAAGTAGATGGTATAAATATAACATTTCAAATGCGTATTTAAAGTTAAATTCATGTAGCACATTTCAAAGTAAACTTCATAATACAAGAGAAATACTATGTTAAGCAAATTTATTAGGAGGCCCTACTCCGACACCGTTAATGTTGAGGCGGCTCTTCCCTAACATCATTAACATTGGGCGCTCCGGTCCCCTTAAGCCCCATTGAGTCGGCGCCTTTGATATATATATATATATATATATATATATATATATATATATATATATGGAGATCACTGAAAATATGGATAATTGTAGTAGTATAATGTTGTTTTAATTTTTAATGGCATCAGTACATCTGTATGAATTTAAATCTCTTCTACTTTTTGTTTGGAACTTCCAGTTGTTTTGTCTTATACTCAGTTTTATAGAAATACATTACATTGGAGTTCTGCATTTACAACCTCTTCCCCCCCGACTGACTGATCCTCGTACAGGCCAAATCGCTTAAGGTAGGAACTTGAAATATGCACAGTATATATAATTTATGACGTAGGGTACCACTAACGAAGGGTTTTTGGAAATTCGATGGGGAAGAGGGGAAAAATGGGGTTCTAAGAATTTCAAAAAATTGAGCGTATCTCCAAATCACTTATCATGCCAACAGACGTATAGTCAGGCATAAGCAGATTGTTCAAATTATTGAAAGACATTGCGCGTTAAGAAGCTATCAGACGGGTAAAGAGCTAGAGTTTGATATTGAGAATATACAATTGAAGCAAGAGCTAATTGTTGAGAATAACTGTGTTAGTATGTAATTGACATTATCATTAAGTTTGAAGGAAATGACATGGATGTAAGGGCAAAAGAAGAGAACATAACTAAGTATGAAAGACTTAAACATTAGGTCCATGATAACAAGCGATTTGAGGTTCTCCCCTTGGTCATAGGATCCAGGGGAGCTAAAACACATGTTGCAAGAAACGTGTTTACAAAACTTGGGCTGCCTAAATTCACCCAAAAGAAAATTGCTTTTGCTGCTTTGAAGTCTACGATTGAATTGTTAAATTGCCATGTTCATTATGTTAGTGAATGTATATTTTATGTGGATTTTTAAAAAATTTTAAGGGACATTTCAATTTATTTTACCTTAATACGTATTTGAATCATGAGTAGGGATGCGCACGAGACAAGATTTGTGGCTGTCTCGTCTCGAAAATGTGCTGTAAAAGTGATGTCTCGACTCGAAAAATGTATATTTCTTTATTAGAAGAGCCGTGTCTTGACTCGAATATTGTCAGGAAAATCCTGTGTCGACTCGTCTCGTGCGCATCCCTAATTATGAGCAATGATGCCGAATGTCATTGGCTATGGTAAATATTGGAAATATGTTTTCTACACTGCAAATATGGTTAATTATATTGTAAATTTTATTATTTTGTAATTGACTGGTTTCATGAACAATGTTTTATTAATATGGTAAATGTAATGCTTTTCTAAATTGAGAAAAGGAAATATGAATTGCACAACTTTTATGTGGAATTTGTATGTGAGAGGAATATTTTGTACATTTTGAAAATTATTGACATGGTTTTGAACATTACATTTTGATCGTGAAGAAAAATGTCATTTTCAAAATTTCTCGCAACTAGGACTACGTTATTGTAGGAAATATTGGTAACTTTAACAATAATTATTATACCTCCAGAACGGTTTGAAATATCGAATTGCCGTAAACAGTATTATGATCTTCACAATCTTTAAAAAGAATCTACGTAATTAGACATGGTACGTATCTAAGCACTATTTTTTTTCGAAATAGTCCTTGGAAATGCAATTTCTAATTCCTTGCAACTGTTCCGCCCGTCTTACTTCAGTTATTAGTATTGTAGAGGTCTCCAAAATTTTCACCTTCCTAAATATTGGTGATGCTGTAGCGTCCTCGGTTTGCTACAACAATGAACAACAAGTATGGTTTGATTTGTTTTTGCTTTGAATGTAGATTTGAAATATATAATAACCTGACGTAGTGCCATTAAAAAAATATAACTTTGTGATGGGTTGGCAACACTGTTAATTAGGTGGTATTGAAGAGTATGCCAGAAAATGTCACCCTGCCGATATTTGCATGTGCAAAATCCCAGCGTTATATATCTATTCGCTTAAAAGTTATAAAGGCGTATCAAGATGAGTAGTTCACCCTATATTCGAACACAAAGATGCCGCCTGTCGACAAACACAGACTTTTACATGGGAATGGCTGCCCCTCGGTTTTTGTGTCCAATAATTTATATAACCTGCATGGTCTCATTTAGATTCTTCCGTCCGAGTCCAGATAATCCCTTGTTAGTAAAATTAATTTTCAAGTTTATAAGAGTAAATGGTACTTAAGATGCTTTAAAATGTTTTTTCGTGATTTTCGGTGATGCAGCGATGTGGATAAATATTTTTTGTACGATGCCCCTGGTGTGCCATCTTTATATTTGTCATGTCGGTGCTACTATATTGGACTTATAAAATGTTTTCCTTTTCAAATAAATTGAGGAGGGGATATTTTGAGATATTCTAGGTCAAAGGTTAAGGCGTTAATGAAACTTGATATATAAGCTCCTTTGTAGTAACTTTATTAAAGATATCGTAGTCTGGAAGAAAACGTAGACTGTTTAGAATTTTTGGTGCGCCTCTTGCGGGGAGGGGAGAAACAGGGGAAGGAAAAGGTTGAAAACGGAAAAGGGGTAACAATTAATGCAAAATTATAATATCTTACGAGGTGAGGTGATACATAGAATACTGTCTCTTTCAGCAGCGACTCTATGTAAGACGTGAATCTACCCCACCGGAGATCTTACTCCGGAGAATATCTGTCGAGACACTTATGTTATGAAGATTAAACTTAATATATAAGTTCCTTCTAGGTAAAATTCATCAAGGACATAATAGTCTGGAAAAGACTGTAGTAGGCCTATATTTATTTTTCTTGGGTGCGAATCCTAGGGCGGGGTTTAATGGAGAGTGGTTTAAACCAGAGATGGGCATTTTCGCTAACCCTCAGTCACCCTCACCCTCAATAGACTCCCTTACCCTCACCCTCAGTTAGCTCCCTCACAATCAGCCTCAGCCACCCTCACCATCAGTCGACTCCCTTCGCCTCACCCTCGGCCACCCTCACCCTCAGTCTACTCCTTCACCCTCACCCTCACTCACCCTCACCCTCAGTCGACTCCCTTCCCCTTCACCTTTAGCTACCCTCACCGTAAATCCACTCCTTCACCCTCACCCTCACTCACAATCACCCTCAATCGACTCCTTCACCCTCACCCTCGGCCACCCTCACCCTCAGTCGACTCTTTCACCATCACCCTCAATCGATACCTTCACCCTCATCCTCAGCCATCCTCACCCTCAATCGAGTCCCTCACCCTCAATCGACTTCCTTACTCTCACCCTCAGACACCCTCACCCTCAATCGACTCCCTCACCCTCAGCCACCCTCACATCAATCGACTTCCTCACCCTCGACCACCCTCACCCTCAATCGACTTCCTCAACCTCAGCCACCCTCACCCTCAATTGATTCCCTCACCCTCACCCTCAATTGATTCCCTCACCCTCAGCCATTCTCACCCTCAGCCATCCTCACCCTCTATCAACTCTCTCACACTCACAGTTTCTTTCATGTACTAAATAAACAATAAGTAAGGATTAATATGATTCTCATTCAAGTGATTGAAATTTATATTACTTTGATATACACTATATCCGGTATATATTATTAATATTTCATATACTTGTATATATATATGTATATAATAGATGCCCATTTTGCACTGAGATCGCTCGCGCTCGGGTTCACGAAGACAAGAAAGAATATCAAAGGGTCGCAGACATAAGCTCACTGGACATAAGCTCGCCGGGCATAAGCTCACCTTTGTTAATGCAAAAGCGGACAAAAGCTCCCCGGACATAAGCTCACCACTAATAATATAATTATATTATAAGGTAATTAATGCAATAAAGAATACAATAATGATAACTAAATACATTTATAGGTTAACTAATTTAATTGCCAAGGAAAATACAAATGAATTAAAAAAAACAACTGAAAAATGGCAAACAGAAAATATGACAAAAATGAAAACCAGATTTTGAATGTTAACATGAAGTAGATTTTGAATATTAAAATATAAAATGAAAACGATTTGGACAAACAAAAGAGTACTACTTCCTTTTAGTGAAGAAAGTAATCCAACACCCTCTCCTATGCTGAAACTCTGGGTGCAGGAAATTTTGCAGCACAGAAATATTGGTAAACGAAATTTTGGTGAAAGAGTCTCCCCTTGTTATTTTTTATTTATTTATTTTTTTTTTACTATGGCTGAAATCAACTCAGAAATATTTCTTGACGGGAGGCTAAAGAAGCGAGTTCGGAAATGGCAAATATCATAATAGGAATGTGAAATGGAAAAAAATAAAATGAAATCTTTTAAGTTTTATGTCCCACGATTATACCGGTTAGACTAAAGAAGACGGATGAATAACGAATGAAATGGTGGAATGAAGAAAGCGGTAGAACCCCGAGGATACCCACGCACAAGGTAGTTGTCCACCACAAGGTTTACTTGGCGGGGACTGGGATGGAACCCGGGACCCAAGCACCAGAGGTGAAAGCTCTACCACTGAGCTACCGCTCTCCCCCTTTAGAAAAATGTATGATGGGTATGAAGAGGTATTAAAATCTAGACTTTGACTAGTAGTAGGCCTAATTCCGTAGAAAATAGAGCTACTAATGCTAGATATCAGAATAAAATAATAAGGATGTTGCAGGGTTTAATGTGTTAAACGTGGGTTGACTTTGAGGAACTTGTAATAAAATACTCCAGATATTTAAATCTGGGCTTTGACTACTAGTAGGCCTACCTTCTCAATAGAAAGTAGGCTATATGACTAATGTCATATAGGAGTTATCAGACATCAGAATGAAATATTAAGAATGTTGCAGAGTTCAAGTCTTAAGGCTGTTATTATACTTGCAGACCAATGCTCATCAAATGAATCTCTTTCTTATTTTATTCTATTAAAAACAAAACAAGAACTTATTACCAAAGGAAAACCTTTGTGTTAGTAAATAAGAAAGAGATTTCTTTGAGTGTTACGCTGCAAACACTACGACAGCACTAAGAAGCAAGGCCTAAATACATCTGAGTATGATGAATTCGTAAAAAAAAAGTCACAAATTAGAATCCCGAATCCCGTTAAGTAACCAAATTCTATTATGTAAGTATGCATGTCTCATCATGAAAATATTTTAATGCAGTGATGAATTATCCGACCTATAAGAAAAATTTCCTGGGCATAAATTACGCCTACTGTCGGCGATGCTTAACACATTAAACTTGCAACATACCTATTTTATTCTGATATCTGATAACTGCTATAGACCATTAGTAGCTCTGCTTTCTACTGAATTATTAGGCCTATTTGTAATTGTAGTCAATGTCTAAATTTTAATATCCAGGGTATTTTGTTACAAGTTCCTCAAGGTCTGTCCACGTTTAATGTTAGTGTAAAGGGACAAGTTTTGCCGATAGATGTCACTACAATCTTCGTATCTCTTCCATGTATTTTTTACCTTTCACGAAAATTTACAATTTCTTTAACAAATTTCAAAATAGAGAGTACAAATTTTTAGAGAAGGAACTTCGTAACCTATCAAAGAGAACAATCCGTGCCGATTTTTTATTTAGAATTTTCTTTATTGTTAAAAAATGTTCCATTGTTAAAGATTTAAATATCCATTTCAACAATCAAGCAATTTCAACAATGAACAAAATTCTAAATAAAACATCGGCACGGATTATTGCCTTCGATAGATTATGAAGTTCCTTTTCTAAAAATTTGAAGTCTCTAGGTTAAAATTTGTAAGAGAAATCGTGAAAGGTAAAAAGTATATGGGAGAGATACGAAGACTGTAGTGGAAGACGCGGCAATGCCGGTACCCGTGCTGGCGTGCTTTGCACACGAGGCCGGCAATGCCGGTGGAAGTCACGGTAAAGCCGTTTTCGGCAGAAGGTACTTTTTAGACACTATAAAAGAAACTACGTGAAGACGATGCGAACTTTATAACTTACTATCGTATGTCTACACTAAATTTTTATGTTCTAATAGAAAGAATTGGAAACCTTATTCAGCGCAGAATAGAGACATGAAATCATGTATTCCACCAACAGAAATGTTGGCACTTGCAACAAGTTTATTATTATTATTATTTAGTATATTATAAAGCTCTAATAAAGTTACTGACTGATCACTTCTAAATTCTAATTCACTTCCATTAGAGGTAGGTGTGTTTTTCTTTATTCGCTTTTCGTGGTAAGGTTTAATAACAAACGTTCAATAATCGAACTCTATATTTTCAAATTAGAGGTGTATTTGTTTCTCAATCGTCGTTCGTGGCCATTTTCGATCGCTCCTGAGGGTAAAAGTAACCCTCCAATTGAAAAGGATTTGAATGAAGAGGGATGCATTCAAGTGAATGGATATTTATTTATTTATCTGTTTATTTTGTATTCGATCAGATTCTACTCCTGCTGACATTATGATTGCACTTCGAGACATTAAAAGTATAAAATCCTAAAGATGTCTTTTCTCTATATCTAAATACTTTGTATCTTATCTATTTGTTACTGACGAGTCGAGACGAGAAAACATTTTCGTCTCACATCGTAATTTTTGTAGAAGTCTAGTCTCGACTCGATTTTCCAAAAATATTTATCGTTTCATCCAGTATCTTCAATAAATGTATGTACAAAATTGATGCCCTGTTTTTTTTTCTTAATTTCGCCCAGAAGTGATTCTCGAGTCTCGAGAGATCCACGAAGGATGTGATAAAACATTTAAACCATATTTATTATTGGAGTGTATTGTGTAATGATTTGTGGATCTTTAATAAATGTTCTTCATTGTGTTAGTACAATCACTTTATCAACTTTATGTAATACTTGGCTGAACTAATGTTGCCAACGAGACTCCTGAAATTTCTTTTCTTGCCTTGAAAACGAGACGAAGACTGTCATATTTGCAGATTCGAATTTACAAAGGTACTTCTCGCCGCGACTTGCAGATAAATCGAGACGAGACAAGCCTTGAAGATGAAAGATAAGCATCAACCTAACTTGTTTTATGTTCTACAGAAATTGAAGTGTGAATGCCTAACTGAATTATCGGGAACCGTATTTGATTTGAGAATTATCTTTGTCGCCAAGTCTAAAAGTAAATTCAGATTTCAGCTCTCGCAAATAATGTTCTTCTGTGAAATGCATAGACTACTAAAACAGTCCCATTTTTAAAGTTTATTTTATTTTTCTTTTACATGCGTAGACCCCTGTTTAACAAGAAGAGAGGCTTTTGGAAAACTGTGGTGCATAATGCCTGTACTTTTTGTTTTTCTATTATGATTGTTGCACTTGCTACAGTACAAGAAGACATTTAAAACATACACGCATGTAGTCAAGCTCACCACACTAGCTTGCAATATTGTTTTCGGAGTTTAACACTAGAATGCCCAACGGAACATTTTGGTTCCACCATCACCTTCATTGCAGTGCTTATCTATTAATTACCGCACGATTCTTATTACATTCTGTGACTTTTAATCTTTCGAAAAAATGAATGCGATTCCGAGAAAATTACCTTCGTAGGAAATATAGATTTTTAGATATTACCACATACCCCTAGAATGCCCGCGGAACAATTTTGTTCCACCATGCTTAGGTATATGAGACATACATTATTACGCACATTTTATTCCCCCATTTTTTACACTGACGTTCATTATCCCTCTTCTGTTTGTATTCCTGTCCCTCCCCTCAATGCGTTCTTCCCCCTTCCTCAACACCACCTATTCCTCGTTCACTTCCTCTCATCCGCCTACCCAGGAAAACAAAGGCTTTATATAGTGTTTCAAATTTTGCACACTAGAGGCGCTGCGTAATTATCTTCGTTTCAGGTGCCATAGTTGTGCAGCTAGTTTCGATGGGAATGACGCGTTGATTTTTACTGCAAATAATTGAAGTGAAGTTTATGGATCAATCGACGTGTCATTGTTGTGCAGTTAGTTTCAGTCGATTGTGGTCTGTAATTGACAACTTTTACGACATTTGTGTTTGAAAATGTCACGAAAGAAAGGACTAAGCACGGAAGAGATGCTTCAAGTGTTTCGTGAGCCATCGGAGGGAGATTCGGGAGGTTTGTCAGACAGCAACATCAGCGGTGACGAGGACTTCATTCTTGTGTCGTCAAGTGATAGTAGTGTATTTCATGAATCATGCAGTGACCACATATCTGACTCCTGTTTCTCACATAAACGGGCCTGTGATGTACAAGGTGAGTTGCAACAGACCAAAAATGTAGCAAAAGTGAGTGAGGGAAAGTGTTCTGATGGAACACAAATGTCAGATTCTGTGACAGATGATGGTAGCTAATCCATGTCAGAAACTGTGCTTCCGGTTCAGCGTATGTGTAATGCAAGAAAACAGTCCATTTTACATATTGGTACGACAATTACTGCTCCAGATGGTACCCGTTGGGAGGTAGTATGTCCAGGTAATCCTGCAAGTGGTAGGATTCCTAAGCAAAATGTACTGAAAGAAAAACAAGGTCCAGCATCACACGCGATACGCCAAATTGCTGATGACAGTGTTGCCAGTTCTTGGCGCCTAATAATTGATGATCCTGTGTTGAATAGAATACGGACATACACAGAAAAAGAAGCACGCAGACAAACTGGAGAGGAAAGTTGGTCGATGACACTGGATGAGTTAGAAGCATTTATTGTAATAATGTACGTTCGTGGTGCTACAGGGACAAAAGGTTTCAAGGTACGTTCCTTATGGTACAAGAAATAGGGTGTACCCTTCTGCCAAGAGGAGATGTCCAGGAACAGGTTCTTGGAGATTCTGAGGTACTTACGGTTCGACGACAAGTCTACGAGACGCGCAAGATTGTAAACAGACAGACTTTAAACTAATTGTTGTCTATATACAGTAATATATCTACGAACGGCGTTATGAATCCCTGTCCACTGCCATAAATATGTACAGTAGATATTACTTGCCCCACTCAGCCTGATACGGCTCTTAACCTACTTTTACGCTCTCTTCATAGTGACGTCACCACCGAGACGCTTGAGCTTGTCCGCTTTTCCCGTGACGAATTACTAGTAAGACAAACAACCCCTTATTTACTTTGAATTTCTTCTGTGTTCGATTTGTGTTGCTTTCCTATGTATAGCAGATTTTTGTGGGAAAATCTTTCTGTCGTATGTTTTTGACTACTTGGACGAATGTCATTTAATGATCTTTAAAAAAAGTTAATATCTCGGAAGATGATATATTCTTTACGTGGGCATGGCTGTACAAACATGTGTGATTTCGTAAAATCTTAAACTCCGAAAACAATATTGCAAGCTAGTGTGGTGAGCTTGACTACATGCGTGTATGTTTTAAATGTCTTCTTGTACTGTAGCAAGTGCAACAATCATAATAGAAAAACAAAAAGTACAGGCATTATGCACCACAGTTTTCCAAAAGCCTCTCTTCTTGTTAAACAGGGGTCTACGCATGTAAAAGAAAAATAATATAAACTTTAAAAATGGGACTGTTTTAGTAGTCTATGCATTTCACAGAAGAACATTATTTGCGAGAGCTGAAATCTGAATTTACTTTTAGACTTGGCGACAAAGATAATTCTCAAATCAAATACGGTTCCCGATAACTCAGTTAGGCATTCACACTTCAATTTCTGTAGAACATAAAACAAGTTATGTTGATGCTTATCTTTCATCTTCAAGGCTTGTCTCGTCTCGATTTATCTGCAAGTCGCGGCGAGAAGTACCTTTGTAAATTCGAATCTGCAAATATGACAGTCTTCGTCTCGTTTTCAAGGCAAGAAAAGAAATTTCAGGAGTCTCGTTGGCAACATTAGTTCAGCCAAGTATTACATAAAGTTGATAAAGTGATTGTACTAACACAATGAAGAACATTTATTAAAGATCCACAAATCATTACACAATACACTCCAATAATAAATATGGTTTAAATGTTTTATCACATCCTTCGTGGATCTCTCGAGACTCGAGAATCACTTCTGGGCGAAATTAAGAAAAAAAAACAGGGCATAAATTTTGTACATACATTTATTGAAGATACTGGATGAAACGATAAATTTTTTTGGAAAATCGAGTCGAGACTAGACTTCTACAAAAATTACGATGTGAGACGAAAACGTTTTCTCGTCTCGACTCGTCAGTAACAAATAGATAAGATACAAAGTATTTAGATATAGAGAAAAGACATCTTTAGGATTTTATACTTTTAATGTCTCGAAGTGCAATCATAATGTCAGCAGGAGTAGAATCTGATCGAATACAAAATAAACAGATAAATAAATAAATATCCATTCACTTGAATGCACCCCTCTTCATTCAAATCCTTTTCAATTGGAGGGTTACTTTTACCCTCAGGAGCGATCGAAAATGGCCACGAACGACGATTGAAAAACAAATACACCTCTAATTTCAAAATATAGAGTTCGATTATTGAACGTTTGTTATTAAACCTTACCACGAGAAGCGAATAAAGAAAAACACACCTACCTAAGAATATATCATCTTCCGAGATATTAATTTTTTTTAAAGATCATTAAATGACATTCGTCCAAGTAGTCAAAAACATACGACAGAAAGATTTTCCCACAAAAATCTGCTATACATAGGAAAGCAACACAAATCGAACACAGAAGAAATTCAAAGTAAATAAGGGGTTGTTTGTCTTACTAGTAATTCGTCACGGGAAAAGCGGACAAGCTCAAGCGTCTCGGTGGTGACGTCATTATGAAGAGAGCGTAAAAGTAGGTTAAGAGCCGTATCAGGTTGAGTGGGGCAAGTAATATCTACTGTACATATTTATGGCAGTGGACAGGGATTCATAACGCAGTTCGTAGATATATTACTGTATATAGACAACAATTAGTTTAAAGTCTGTCTGTTTACAATCTTGCGCGTCTCGTAGACTTGTCGTCGAACCGTAAGTACCTCAGAATCTCCAAGAACCTGTTCCTGGACATCGCCTCTTGGCAGAAGGGTACACCCTATTTCTTGTACCATAAGGAACGTACCTTGAAACCTTTTGTCCCTGTAGCACCACGAACGTACATTATTACAATAAATGCTTCTAACTCATCCAGTGTCATCGACCAACTTTCCTCTCCAGTTTGTCTGCGTGCTTCTTTTTCTGTGTATGTCCGTATTCTATTCAACACAGGATCATCAATTATTAGGCGCCAAGAACTGGCAACACTGTCATCAGCAATTTGGCGTATCGCGTGTGATGCTGGACCTTGTTTTTCTTTCAGTACATTTTGCTTAGGAATCCTACCACTTGCAGGATTACCTGGACATACTACCTCCCAACGGGTACCATCTGGAGCAGTAATTGTCGTACCAATATGTAAAATGGACTGTTTTCTTGCATTACACATACGCTGAACCGGAAGCACAGTTTCTGACATGGATTAGCTACCATCATCTGTCACAGAATCTGACATTTGTGTTCCATCAGAACACTTTCCCTCACTCACTTTTGCTACATTTTTGGTCTGTTGCAACTCACCTTGTACATCACAGGCCCGTTTATGTGAGAAACAGGAGTCAGATATGTGGTCACTGCATGATTCATGAAATACACTACTATCACTTGACGACACAAGAATGAAGTCCTCGTCACCGCTGATGTTGCTGTCTGACAAACCTCCCGAATCTCCCTCCGATGGCTCACGAAACACTTGAAGCATCTCTTCCGTGCTTAGTCCTTTCTTTCGTGACATTTTCAAACACAAATGTCGTAAAAGTTGTCAATTACAGACCACAATCGACTGAAACTAACTGCACAACAATGACACGTCGATTGATCCATAAACTTCACTTCAATTATTTGCAGTAAAAATCAACGCGTCATTCCCATCGAAACTAGCTGCACAACTATGGCACCTGAAACGAAGATAATTACGCAGCGCCTCTAGTGTGCAAAATTTGAAACACTATATAAAGCCTTTGTTTTCCTGGGTAGGCGGATGAGAGGAAGTGAACGAGGAATAGGTGGTGTTGAGGAAGGGGGGAGAACGCATTGAGGGGAGGGACAGGAATACAAACAGAAGAGGGATAATGAACGTCAGTGTAAAAAATGGGGGAATAAAATGTGCGTAATAATGTATGTCTCATATACCTAAGCATGGTGGAACAAAATTGTTCCGCGGGCACTCTAGGGGTATGTGGTAATATCTAAAAATCTATATTTCCTACGAAGGTAATTTTCTCGGAATCGCATTCATTTTTTCGAAAGATTAAAAGTCACAGAATGTAATAAGAATTGTGCGGTAATTAATAGATAAGCACTGCAATGAAGGTGATGGTGGAACCAAAATGTTCCGTTGGGCATTCTAGTGTTAAACTCCGAAAACAATATTGCAAGCTAGTGTGGTGAGCTTGACTACATGCGTGTATGTTTTAAATGTCTTCTTGTACTGTAGCAAGTGCAACAATCATAATAGAAAAACAAAAAGTACAGGCATTATGCACCACAGTTTTCCAAAAGCCTCTCTTCTTGTTAAACAGGGGTCTACGCATGTAAAAGAAAAATAAAATAAACTTTAAAAATGGGACTGTTTTAGTAGTCTATGCATTTCACAGAAGAACATTATTTGCGAGAGCTGAAATCTGAATTTACTTTTAGACTTGGCGACAAAGATAATTCTCAAATCAAATACGGTTCCCGATAATTCAGTTAGGCATTCACACTTCAATTTCTGTAGAACATAAAACAAGTTAGGTTGATGCTTATCTTTCATCTTCAAGGCTTGTCTCGTCTCGATTTATCTGCAAGTCGCGGCGAGAAGTACCTTTGTAAATTCGAATCTGCAAATATGACAGTCTTCGTCTCGTTTTCAAGGCAAGAAAAGAAATTTCAGGAGTCTCGTTGGCAACACTAGTTCAGCCAAGTATTACATAAAGTTGATAAAGTGATTGTACTAACACAATGAAGAACATTTATTAAAGATCCACAAATCATTACACAATACACTCCAATAATAAATATGGTTTAAATGTTTTATCACATCCTTCGTGGATCTCTCGAGACTCGAGAATCACTTCTGGGCGAAATTAAGAAAAAAAACAGGGCATAAATTTTGTACATACATTTATTGAAGATACTGGATGAAACGATAAATATTTTTGGAAAATCGAGTCGAGACTAGACTTCTACAAAAATTACGATGTGAGACGAAAACGTTTTCTCGTCTCGACTCGTCAGTAACAAATAGATAAGATACAAAGTATTTAGATATAGAGAAAAGACATCTTCAGGATTTTATACTTTTAATGTCTCGAAGTGCAATCATAATGTCAGCAGGAGTAGAATCTGATCGAATACAAAATAAACAGATAAATAAATAAATATCCATTTACTTGAATGCATCCCTCTTCATTCAAATCCTTTTCAATTGGAGGGTTACTTTTACCCTCAGGAGCGATCGAAAATGGCCACGAACGACGATTGAGAAACAAATACACCTCTAATTTGAAAATATAGAGTTCGATTATTGAACGTTTGTTATTAAACCTTACCACGAGAAGCGAATAAAGAAAAACACACCTACCTCTAATGGAAGTGAATTAGAATTTAGAAGTGATCAGTCAGTAACTTTATTAGAGCTTTATAATATACTAAATAATAATAATAATAAACTTGTTGCAAGTGCCAACATTTCTGTTGGTGGAATACATGATTTCATGTCTCTATTCTGCGCTGAATAAGGTTTCCAATTCTTTCTATTAGAACATAAAAATTTAGTGTAGACATACGATAGTAAGTTATAAAGTTCGCATCGTCTTCACGTAGTTTCTTTTATAGTGTCTAAAAAGTACCTTCTGCCGAAAACGGCTTTACCGTGACTTCCACCGGCATTGCCGGCCTCGTGTGCAAAGCACGCCAGCACGGGTACCGGCATTGCCGCGTCTTCCACTACAGTCTTCGTATCTCTCCCATATACTTTTTACCTTTCACGATTTCTCTTACAAATTTTAACCTAGAGACTTCAAATTTTTAGAAAAGGAACTTCATAATCTATCGAAGGCAATAATCCGTGCCGATGTTTTATTTAGAATTTTGTTCATTGTTGAAATTGCTTGATTGTTGAAATGGATATTTAAATCTTTAACAATGGAACTTTTTTTAACAATAAAGAAAATTCTAAATAAAAAATCGGCACGGATTGTTCTCTTTGATAGGTTACGAAGTTCCTTCTCTAAAAATTTGTACTCTCTATTTTGAAATTTGTTAAAGAAATTGTAAATTTTCGTGAAAGGTAAAAAATACATGGAAGAGATACGAAGATTGTAGTGACATCTATCGGCAAAACTTGTCCCTTTACACTAACATTAAACGTGGACAGACCTTGAGGAACTTGTAACAAAATACCCTGGATATTAAAATTTAGACATTGACTACAATTACAAATAGGCCTAATAATTTAGTAGAAAGCAGAGCTACTAATGGTCTATAGCAGTTATCAGATATCAGAATAAAATAGGTATGTTGCAAGTTTAATGTGTTAAGCATCGGCGACAGTAGGCGTAATTTATGCCCAGGAAATTTTTCTTATAGGTCGGATAATTCATCACTGCATTAAAATATTTTCATGATGAGGCATGCATACTTACATAATAGAATTTGGTTACTTAACGGGATTCGTGATTCTAATTTGTGACTGTTTTTTTACGAATTCATCATACTCAGATGTATTTAGGCCTTGCTTCTTAGTGCTGTCGTAGTGTTTGCAGCGTAACACTCAAAGAAATCTCTTTCTTATTTACTAACACAAAGGTTTTCCTTTGGTAATAAGTTCTTGTTTTGTTTTTAATAGAATAAAATAAGAAAGAGATTCATTTGATGAGCATTGGTCTGCAAGTATAATAACAGCCTTAAGACTTGAACTCTGCAACATTCTTAATATTTTATTCTGATGTCTGATAACTCCTATATGACATTAGTCATATAGCCTACTTTCTATTGAGAAGGTAGGCCTACTAGTAGTCAAAGCCCAGATTTAAATATCTGGAGTATTTTATTACAAGTTCCTCAAAGTCAACCCACGTTTAACACATTAAACCCTGCAACATCCTTATTATTTTATTCTGATATCTAGCATTAGTAGCTCTATTTTCTACGGAATTAGGCCTACTACTAGTCAAAGTCTAGATTTTAATACCTCTTCATACCCATCATACATTTTTCTAAAGGGGAGAGCGGTAGCTCAGTGGTAGAGCTTTCACCTCTGGTGCTTGGGTCCCGGGTTCCATCCCAGTCCCCGCCAAGTAAACCTTGTGGTGGACAACTACCTTGTGCGTGGGTATCCTCGGGGTTCTACCGCTTTCTTCATTCCACCATTTCATTCGTTATTCATCCGTCTTCTTTAGTCTAACCGGTATAATCGTGGGACATAAAACTTAAAAGATTTCATTTTATTTTTTTCCATTTCACATTCCTATTATGATATTTGCCATTTCCGAACTCGCTTCTTTAGCCTCCCGTCAAGAAATATTTCTGAGTTGATTTCAGCCATAGTAAAAAAAAAAATAAATAAATAAAAAAATAACAAGGGGAGACTCTTTCACCAAAATTTCGTTTACCAATATTTCTGTGCTGCAAAATTTCCTGCACCCAGAGTTTCAGCATAGGAGAGGGTGTTGGATTACTTTCTTCACTAAAAGGAAGTAGTACTCTTTTGTTTGTCCAAATCGTTTTCATTTTATATTTTAATATTCAAAATCTACTTCATGTTAACATTCAAAATCTGGTTTTCATTTTTGTCATATTTTCTGTTTGCCATTTTTCAGTTGTTTTTTTTAATTCATTTGTATTTTCCTTGGCAATTAAATTAGTTAACCTATAAATGTATTTAGTTATCATTATTGTATTCTTTATTGCATTAATTACCTTATAATATAATTATATTATTAGTGGTGAGCTTATGTCCGGAGAGCTTTTGTCCGCTTTTGCATTAACAAAGGTGAGCTTATGCCCGGCGAGCTTATGTCCAGTGAGCTTATGTCTGCGACCCTTTGATATTCTTTCTTGTCTTCGTGAACCCGAGCGCGAGCGATCTCAGTGCAAAATGGGCATCTATTATATACATATATATATACAAGTATATGAAATATTAATAATATATACCGGATATAATGTATATCAAAGTAATATAAATTTCAATCACTTGAATGAGAATCATATTAATCCTTACTTATTGTTTATTTAGTACATGAAAGAAACTGTGAGTGTGAGAGAGTTGATAGAGGGTGAGGAAGTCGATTGAGGGTGAGGATGGCTGAGGGTGAGAATGGCTGAGGGTGAGGGAATCAATTGAGGGTGAGGGTGGCTGAGGTTGAGGAAGTCGATTGAGGGTGAGGGTGGTCGAGGGTGAGGAAGTCGATTGATGTGAGGGTGGCTGAGGGTGAGGGAGTCGATTGAGGGTGAGGGTATCTGAGGGTGAGAGTAAGGAAGTCGATTGAGGGTGAGGGACTCGATTGAGGGTGAGGATGGCTGAGGATGAGGGTGAAGGTATCGATTGAGGGTGATGGTGAAAGAGTCGACTGAGGGTGAGGGTGGCCGAGGGTGAGGGTGAAGGAGTCGATTGAGGGTGATTGTGAGTGAGGGTGAGGGTGAAGGAGTGGATTTACGGTGAGGGTAGCTAAAGGTGAAGGGGAAGGGAGTCGACTGAGGGTGAGGGTGAGTGAGGGTGAGGGTGAAGGAGTAGACTGAGGGTGAGGGTGGCCGAGGGTGAGGCGAAGGGAGTCGACTGATGGTGAGGGTGGCTGAGGCTGATTGTGAGGGAGCTAACTGAGGGTGAGGGTGAGGGAGTCTATTGAGGGTAAGGGTGACTGAGGGTTAGCGAAAATGCCCATCTCTGGTTTAAACCACTCTCCATTAAACCCCGCCCTAGGATTCGCACCCAAGAAAAATAAATATAGGCCTACTACAGTCTTTTCCAGACTATTATGTCCTTGATGAATTTTACCTAGAAGGAACTTATATATTAAGTTTAATCTTCATAACATAAGTGTCTCGACAGATATTCTCCGGAGTAAGATCTCCGGTGGGGTAGATTCACGTCTTACATAGAGTCGCTGCTGAAAGAGACAGTATTCTATGTATCACCTCACCTCGTAAGATATTATAATTTTGCATTAATTGTTACCCCTTTTCCGTTTTCAACCTTTTCCTTCCCCTGTTTCTCCCCTCCCCGCAAGAGGCGCACCAAAAATTCTAAACAGTCTATGTTTTCTTCCAGACTACGATATCTTTAATAAAGTTACTAGAAAGGAGCTTATATATCAAGTTTCATTAACGCCTTAACCTTTGACATAGAATATCTCAAAATATCCCCTCCTCAATTTATTTGAAAAGGAAAACATTTTATAAGTCCAATATAGTAGCACCGACATGACAAATATAAAGATGGCACACCAGGGGCATCGTACAAAAAATATTTATCCACATCGCTGCATCACCGTAAATCACGAAAAAACACTTGAAAGCATCTTAAGTACAATTTACTCTTATAAACTTGAAAATTAATTTTACTAACAAGGGATTATCTGGACTCGGACGGGAGAATCTAAATGAGACCATGCAGGTTATATAAATTATTGGACACAAAAACCGAGGGGCAGCCATTCCCATGTAAAAGTCTGTGTTTGTCGACAGGCGGCATCTTTGTGTTCGAATATAGGGTGAACTACTCATCTTGATACGCCTTTATAACTTTTAAGCGAATAGATATATAACGCTGGGATTTTGCACATGCAAATATCGGCAGGGTGACATTTTCTGGCATACTCTTCAATACCACCTAATTAACAGTGTTGCCAACCCATCACAAAGTTATATTTTTTTAATGGCACTACGTCAGGTTATTATATATTTCAAATCTACATTCAAAGCAAAAACAAATCAAACCAAACTTGTTGTTCATTGTTGCAAACCGAGGACGCTACAGCATCACCAATATTTAGGAAGGTGAAAATTTTGGAGACCTCTACAATACTAATAACTGAAGTAAGACGGGCGGAACAGTTGCAAGGAATTAGAAATTGCATTTCCAAGGACTATTTCGAAAAAAAAATAGTGCTTAGATACGTACCATGTCTAATTACGTAGATTCTTTTTAAAGATTGTGAAGATCATAATACTGTTTACGGCAATTCGATATTTCAAACCGTTCTGGAGGTATAATAATTATTGTTAAAGTTACCAATATTTCCTACAATAACGTAGTCCTAGTTGCGAGAAATTTTGAAAATGACATTTTTCTTCACGATCAAAATGTAATGTTCAAAACCATGTCAATAATTTTCAAAATGTACAAAATATTCCTCTCACATACAAATTCCACATAAAAGTTGTGCAATTCATATTTCCTTTTCTCAATTTAGAAAATCATTACATTTACCATATTAATAAAACATTGTTCATGAAACCAGTCAATTACAAAATAATAAAATTTACAATATAATTAACCATATTTGCAGTGTAGAAAACATATTTCCAATATTTACCATAGCCAATGACATTCGGCATCATTGCTCATAATTAGGGATGCGCACGAGACGAGTCGACACAGGATTTTCCTGACAATATTTGAGTCAAGACACGGCTCTTCTAATAAAGAAATATACATTTTTCAAGTCGAGACATCACTTTTACAGCACATTTTCGAGACGAGACAGCCACAAATCTTGTCTCGTGCGCATCCCTACTCATGATTCAAATACGTATTAAGGTAAAATAAATTGAAATGTCCCTTAAAATTTTTTAAAAATCCACATAAGATATACATTCACTAACATAATGAACATGGCAATTTAACAATTCAATCGTAGACTTCAAAGCAGCAAAAGCAATTTTCTTTTGGGTGAATTTAGGCAGCCCAAGTTTTGTAAACACGTTTCTTGCAACATGTGTTTTAGCTCCCCTGGATTCTATGACCAAGGGGAGAACCTAAAATCGCTTGTTATCATGGACCTAATGTTTAAGTCTTTCATACTTAGTTATTTTCTCTTCTTTTGCCCTTACATCCATGTCATTTCCTTCAAACTTAATGATAATGTCAATTACATACTAACACAGTTATTCTCAACAATTAGGTCTTGCTTCAATTGTATATTCTCAATATCAAACCCTAAGTCTTTACACGTCTGATAGCTTCTTAACGCGCAATGTCTTTCAATAATTTGAACAATCTGCTTATGCCTGACTATACGTCTGTTGGCATGATAAGTGATTTGGAGATACGCTCAATTTTTTGAAATTCTTAGAACCCCATTTTTTCCCCTCTTCCCCATCGAATTTCCAAAAACCCTTCGTTAGTGGTACCCTACGTCATAAATTATATATACTGTGCACATTTCAAGTTCCTACCTTAAGCGATTTGGCCTGTACGAGGATCAGTCAGTCGGGGGGGAAGAGGTTGTAAATGCAGAACACCAATGTAATGTATTTCTATAAAACTGAGTATAAGACAAAACAACTGGAAGTTCCAAACAATAAGTAGAAGAGATTTAAATTCATACAGATGTACTGATGCCATTAAAAATTAAAACAACATTATACTACTACAATTATCCATATTTTCAGTGATCTCCATATATATATATATATATATATATATATATATATATATATATATATATATCAAAGGCGCCAACTCAATGGGGCTTAGGGGGACCGGAGCGCCCAATGTTAATGATGTTAGGGAAGAGCCGCCTCAACATTAACGGTGTCGGAGTAGGGCCTCCTAATAAATTTGCTTAACATAGCATTTCTCTTGTATTATGAAGTTTACTTTGAAATGTGCTACATGAATTTAACTTTAAATACGCATTTGAAATGTTATATTTATACCATCTACTTCAGGGGACTTACGACCACTACATCTTCAGCTTTTAGAAGACCGGCTCGGAGATAGCAAAGCACATAACTTATTACTATATGCTAAGTTTGTTATTAATTATTAATACTTTCACTTAAAAGACTGTCAATTATGAAGTTATATGACAATTATACCAAGGGCCTGATTTAATATTCTGCCGCCCCTAGGCCCAAAAATGTTTGTCCCCTCATTCTGAAGTACAAAATGCTAATGCAATAGAAAAGTTTTTAAAAAATAAGCTTATTTTATACATAGGGTCTACCTTCGTTTCAATGTTTGTTTTTTTTTGTATAAATTTTAACAAATTTTAATTTTGAATCTTCTTTTGAAAAAAAATAATTTGTTCCAAATCTACGGTTTTGTTTCTAAAATCATAATGAAGTTACAGAGAATGATTCGTTTTATTTTTAAAATAATCATTGGTGTAATAATTTTTAAAAAATCAATTTTCGTACGTAATACTGATATTCAAACAATAAGGACATCATTTAAACAAATTTTCTATTTTTTTTCGTTCAAACTTACTTTTCTAGAGTTCGATCTCAGCTCGCGCCGTGTGAACTTTGTGGTGGACAAACACCGCGCTCGTGGGTATTCTCGGGGTTCTACCGTTTCCTCCCACTTTCTTCATTCCACCATTTCATTCAGTTTTCATCATTACCGTCTCCTTTAGCCTAACCGGTGTAACAGTGAGATGTAAAACTCAAAGATTTCATTTCATTTTTACTTTTCTAGAGATTGGTATAGTTACAGGTTCTGAGAAATGCATGCGCATGAGGGCTACGCAAAGAAAAGCCCACAGCAGCACAACAGCATTATACACCTATCTCTACGCATATGTCTGTGTAAGTACAATGTGTAATTCCTGTATCTGTGCAATATCTCTTACTTCAACTACCCATTACTCAAGCCAATAATCTTGCTAAATAAATTATTACTAGGAATTACTGTAACAATAGTCATTTATTATTATTATTTTCCAACTTTTGCATTTTTTTCGCCTGTTTATTAAACTTAGGTACAACGTGCGCTCCTAGGCCCGAGCCTAGTGGGCCTAGTGGTAAATCCGGGCCTGATAATACCAGTATGTTGTTTAGTCAAGTTTGAACCATTCGAGATCGTCAACCAAATTTCGGGTAATATTGATCTGTACGATATACAATTATCCTCTAAATGTCTTCCTCTCCTCCAATATTCCGCAACCGGTGTGTCGCGCCACACTAAAGGTTTGACGCTAACTTTTACCTACTTTTGGAAATTCATTGTCCAGTTATTATTGTTTTATCGCAGTTTGAACTAAATACAAGCCTTTCTTTTCAATTTGCTTGTATTGTACAATTATTATTATACAAAAATTTGCGCTTTAATTTTGTACTATTTAACTAACTTCATGTTACTTATTTCCTTCTTTTCAAAATCAGTAAATCAAAAGATTAGTGTTCAGAATGTTGCAGCAAAAACTATAATAGTGGACTTGTACCCTAGAACCTCACTAGATATGCCGGGATACTTTCATTCAAGAATATTTTCCCATGTTAAAAAAAGGAAGGAAACGGCATTTTCATTTAAAACTTCCTAAAACAGCATTTTCAAGAGAGACAATTTCCAAAAATTTCCAAGGAAGGACCCCCTAACTTCCCGTTTGTGCACTCTGAATTAGAACGCCCTCACTGATTTTCAAAATCTGGCGCTCCTGGTCTTGAATAACTTTCGGGTGCCGCGAGTAAGAAAACCGTAGAGAGATAAATAATAATAATAATAATAATAATAATAATAATAATAATAATAATAATAATAATAATAATAATAATAATAGTAATAATAATAATAATAATAATAATAATAATCATAATAATAATAATAATAATAATAATAATAATAATAATAATAATAATAATAATAATACCAATAATAATACATAGGCGTAGCCAGAAATATTGGATAAGAGAGGATATATTTCCATATTAATTTTAATAATATCAACTTTTTTTCTTTTGTGTTAAGTAGAATACATGTTTACTTCTTTCTTTGTCATTGTGGCTCTGAACACAACATATATACTCTTCTCTTGCACCTTCAGGCGGCTTCAAATCCAAGATCCCGTTTCCGTCTCCCCGTTATCTGTATATTTCTCTGGATTGCGTCAGTTTCTTATAGTTTGCCTTTTTAACATGAGATAGTAGTGTTTGAAGTTATGCACTTCCCCTACCTAAAAAAATCATGAAGCACAGTGAACAACATATCATCTGGTAAACCCTGGAAATGTACATTTTCGATCGTACATCTCACTTGGGTCTCTCGTCTAATGCAGTTTTGGTGTGGTGCTTCATTTTCTTTTATCTTCGTTCGCACTTCACGATTAGATTGACACTCTAATCACTAGAAATGACATACGGCTATCTTTCATTTAAGTAAAATATTCCTTCGTCTCATTGCCCCCTCTGGATAAGTATGTACTCCACCATTCATATCTGGGATGAATCGTCATACTTGACATTAAACCTCCTCCACAAACAGAGATTTGCAGTTTCAAGACTTAAGAAAGCTGATATCTTTTCCATTTTAATAGTACATGAAAAGCTCAATGGGAGGGACTACGTCTAACAATCCCCCTTTAAATATGCTTATATATATGTATATATATATATATATATATATATATATATATATATATATATATATATAGAGAGAGAGAGAGAGAGAGAGAGAGAGAGATGGGTAGATATAGATATAGATATATAGTAGAATATTCAAGGGCTAAACTTCATCTGCACTATTGTGCAATGAATATAGGTTTTAGTGGTTTAATTTATTGAATACTCGCTTAGATGTTGCTCTCGTTACAGAAAAAGTATTATACAGTTATAAAAGAAAAATGAAATGAAATATCTAATTTTTACATCCCACGATTATGCTGACTATGCTAATGGAGAGAGTAATGGTGAGAAATAAATGAAATTGTTTAATCAAAAATGTGGGAGGAAACGGGAGAAACCCGAGGACACTCATGCACACGGTGTTTGTCCATATTAAAGTTCATTCGGCGTGAGCTGGTATCGAACCAAGGACCCCATGTACCATAGGTAAAGTTATAAAGGAATAGGCGTCTAAACAAATACGGAACACTACTATCAATGAGAGTTATATAAGATTAGATTTCTAGTTATTTCATTCTAAGTTAAAATTTCAATCAACCTTGATCTTCATTACTGTTCGAAAACTTAAATTTGTTGCTGCAAGGACGTGATAAATCTTTTCAGTAGACTTCGCAGTCCCAGTCCCCTCCACAGCTTCTTTTTCATGTAAGGCTAAAGTAGTCTCATTTTAGACATCGAGGAAAATTAGTGGAATTACGAATTTTCAATGGGCCCCGTTTTACTCTGGGCTCCCTCAACCCACTGCCGTTAGTCAGTCATTGTTCAGGATGCATGATGCAGCTTCAGCTTTTAGGAATACTTTCTAAGGCAGTACGATTTTTTTTAACTGCTGTGTGAATTAAGTTGTATTTGCTAGAAATGTCGGTTAAAGGAAACTAAAGATCCTACACTCAAACACAAATAATCTCTTTCGAAACTCTAATGGAAAACGAAACGAATCGTCCTAAACATGTCACGCTTTTGAAGAGAAAAAGAGCAAACCAGTAGTTGCACATACGCTTAATAGTGTTTCTTGGATACAAATTTATAACTAACAAAAGTCATGTTCACATCATGGTTTGATAGATGAAGGATTAGTAAAAGGAATTCTTACGCTGGTGGTCGTAGGTTCGAATCTCTGCTTTTCTTGTTACTTTGTTTCTCTTAGCTACACTTAGTTTGAGCATTGCAAACCTCGAAGCTTGGTTGGGATTTTTTATGAAAGCAGGTAGAGAATTAATTGTAGTCGAAATTAGTTTCAAATATGAGATTATAATTACATATTATGTCTTTAACTTATTACGTATCAATTTTTATATCAAATTTTCCAGTCTTTATTTAATTCATCTTATGGTGTAATATAATCAACATTTGCAGAGCGACGTCAGTCGGACGAAAGTACTATAGTAGTAGAAAATGGATCGATCTGGAACAGTATTGGCCAACACCAGACAACTCACAAGCCCCTGGGAAATTGACCACCTTACACCGTGAGCCCACGGTCTTTTACGACCTCCATTTTAGGGGTGAATTTATTCCCTTTTATGAGCACTTTTTAGGGGGTGTATTCGTTCTCTTTTACCAGCACATTTTTAGGGGGTGATCTCGTTCTCTTTTATGAGCATATTTTTCAACCCCTATTTTAACATAGGAGTTAACACATAAGATTACAAACACATAGAAGAGAAGATAACACATAACACTACGTAACACACAGCAGAACAGATAACACATAAGAGTACGTAACATATAGAAGAGCTGATAACACATAGCACTATTTTAACATAGCAGAACATAAGACTACGTAACATAGCAAGGGTGTACTCGTTCCCTTTTATTAGCATATTTTTTCAACCCTTATTTCAACATAGCAGAAATTACAGTGAGAACACATAGCAGAGCATAAGACTACGTAACACATAACAACCTCCATTTTAGGGGTGGACTCGTTCTCCTTTATGAGCATATTTTCCAACCCTTATTTTAACATAGCATAAGACTATGTAATATAGCAGTTACGAACACATAGTAGAGCTGATAATTAACAGAACAACCTCCATTTTAGGGGTGAATTTATTCCCTTTTATGAGCATATTTTCCAACCCCTATTTCAACATGACAGAGACTACGAAACATGGCGGACATAGCACAAGGGGACATATTCATTTTCTCCACCCCTAATTGAACATAGCAGAAATTACACTGAGACTACGTAACACACAACAACCTCCATTTTAGGGGTGGACTCGTTCTCTTTTATAATTACTTTTCCAACCTCTATTTTACCATAGCAGAAATTACATAATTTTTTTTTTCAACCCCTATTTTAAGACAATGAATACCTATGTAACATAGCGATTCGATACGCTCTTTGAACCGATTTGGATGAAACTCGGCATATGGAAGTTTCCGGACATGCTGATTACGAATATCATACCTATTTTTACCTGGGTCTTATACTTTATGTGGGATACGCCCTTTGTATGACACTTAAAAACCCAATAACTCGAAACCGAAGCAACGTATTGAGGTGGTGTTTCCACATTTAGCAATAGGTCATCAGGTATTACAAGTTCCAAAAATAATGGCCATCGAGGTCAAAGGTCACAATACTTAAAACCCAATAACTCGAAAACGAAGCAACGTGTTGTGGTGCTGTTTCCAAATCTAGTAATACGTCATCAACTAGTACATGTTAAAAAAGTACTGATCTTCGAGGTCAAAGGTCAACATACTTAAAACCTAATAACTCAAAACCAGAGCCACATATTTATATGATGTTTCCACATTTAGTAATCGGCCACCAACTACTACAAGTTCCAAAATAATGATCATCAAGGTCAAAGGTCAACATACTTAAAACCTAAAATTTGACAACTGAGCCACATATTGAGGTGCTGTTTCCACATTTAGCAATAGGTCATCAGGTACTACAAGTTCCAAAAATAATGGCCATCGAGGTCAAAGGTCAAAATACTTAAGACCAAATACCTCGAAAACGGAACCACATATTGAGATGTTGTTACCAACAACTACAAGTTCCAAAATAATGATCATCAAGGTCAAAGGTCACAATACTTAAAACCTAATAACTCGAAAATGGATCCACATGTTGAGGTGCTGTTTCCAAATCTAGTAATACGTCATCAACTATTACATGTTCCAAAAGTACTGACTATCGAGGTCAATGGTCAAATATTTAAGCCTTAATAACTTTAAACAAAGCCTGTGTGACCTATTCAGTTTTGTACCAAGCAGAGAGAAGTGAAGAAGGAATAAATTTGAGTGGCTTATTTACTTTTGTATTGATGAGAAAGAAATCAAAGGAACACAATTTTAACTAGCGCAGACTTTCTGTACCTTTCTGGGCTATTCAAATGGATTAACAAGAAAGAAAGCAAAGATATGCCATATTAACTAGCTATGTATTATTTAAGCAAAACGAAGGGCTACATTTGAGAAAGCGAACATGGACCATTTTACTCAAATTTGGATGGAGTATTTATCTTTGTATGAACCAAAAAAATGAAGAAGGTTCAATTTTGTACTACCCAAATAAACGAAATTTTATTTTTGTACCAATCACAAGAAAATCAAAGAAGGGTCATTTTATACCTTTTTCTGCTATTCAAATAATAGAGGGAACAAAGTTCAGTGGTCTAATTTATTTTTGTACCAATCAGAAGAAAAGCAAAGATATGCCATTTTAACTATTTAAACAAACAAAAAGATAAATTTGAATAACTTATTCAATTTTGTACCAACGAGAAATACCATTTTTACTAATCAAATAAACAATAAAACCGAAGAAGGATCATTTTAACTAACTCAGACTTTTATACCATTTTGTACTACTCCAATAAACGAAGGAATACCAACCAGAAAAAAAGAAGTGAAGATTAGGTGAATTATTCTCTTTTGTACCAACTGGAAAAGAGAAGAAGAGCTACTTTAACTAGCTCAGAATTTATGTAACTTTTGAACTTACTGAAATGTTCTATTTTTGTATCAATCAGAAAAACGCGAAGAAGGATCATTTTAACAAGTTCATAATTCCTGTAACGAAAGAATAATTTCGATGTTCTACATTTTATACCAACGAAAAAAAAATGAACTAGCTGAATATACGAAATAATAAATTTAAGTGACCTTTTCAATTTTGTACTAACGACAATGGCATTTTAACTGGCTCAGAATTTTATTATTCAAATAAACAATGGAATATTTAGTTTTGTACCAACGTGAAAAAAAGAAATTGCATCATTTTGGAGTATTCAAATAAACAAAGGACTTATAATTTGTGTCAACTATAAAATCAATTAAACGAAGTAATGCATTTGAGTGAGCTATTTAATTTGAAAAACCGAAGTTGAGTATTTTATACCATTTTGTATTATTTCAATAAATAAAGGAATAAGCAAAAAAAGGATCATTTTATATCATTTTAAACTAGTATAATAAACGAAGGCATAAATATGAGTGAGCTATTTAATTTTGTAGCTGAGTATTTTCACGAAAGAACAAGATTGTACTAATCAGAAAAAGCGAAGAATTTCTGTACCTTTTTGTACTATTTAAACAAACGATGGGAAAAATATGGGTGACCTGTTTTTTGTACTAACCAGAAAAATCGAAGAAGGTACCTTTATACTATCCCAATGAACGAAAGAACAAATTTGGGTGTTCTACTTTTTTATACCAAACAAATAAGAACCATTTTGTATTACTCAAATAAACGAAAGTAAAACCGAAAAAAAGACCTTTTTAACTAGCGCAGAATTTCTATAACGCAAAAACTAATTTGGATGGAGTAACAAGAAAGAAAGCAAAGATATGCCATATTAACTATTTAAATAAACGAAGGGATAAATTTAAGTGATCTATTCCATTTTGTACCAAGAAGAAATGCCATTTTTTATCTAGCTTAGAATTTCGAGTGCATGTTGTATTATTTAAACAAAACGAAGGGCTAAATTTGAGAAAGCGAACATGAACCATTTTACTCAAATTTGGATGGAGTATTTAGCTTTGTATGAACCAGAGAGAAAAGTAAAGAAGGACCATTTTAACTAACTCAGATCTTTATACCATTTTGTACTACTCCAATAAACGAAATTTTATTTTTGTACCAATCAGAAGAAAATCAAAGAATGGTCATTTTAACTAGCCAAACAGAAAAAGAGGAAAGAATTAACACTTTGTACTAATCAAGTAAACGAAGGTATAAATTTGTACTAACCAGAAAAGGAGAAGAAGGATCAGCATTCTATACTTTTTGTGCCATTTACTGAGGTGTCCTATTTCCTTTTGTACCAACGAGAACCATTTTTAACTGGCTTAGAATTTTATGCCTTTTTGTAAAATTTGTATCAAACCGAAAAAAGCAAGGAAATACCATTTTTAAATAGCTCAACATGTTACAGCTTTTTGTGTTTTTGGTCTACCCAATTTCTTGACCATGTTGTACTATTTAAACAAACAAAGGAATAAATTTGTGTGACCTATTCACTTTTGTAACAATCAGAAAAAGGAAAGAATAAATTTGAGTGGCTTAAACAAAGAAGGTTAATTTATACCTTTTTGTGCTATTAAATTTGAGTGACCTATTGAAGAATGAATAAATTTTGTTTTCAATTAAAAAGAGCGGAGAAGGTCTACTTTCTGTACAAACCAGAGAAAAACAAAGAAAGCCCATATTCTGCTACTGAAACAAACAAAGGAATAAATTTTTCTAACCTATTCACTTTTATAGCAAAGCGAAAAAGCTCCTTTTAGTTTTGTACCAACCACGAAGGTCCATTATTACAAGCTCGGTATTTTTATACCAGTTTGTATTACTCTCATAAATTTGGGTGGTCTATTTCATTTTTGTACCAATCAAAAGTAAAGCTCAGAATTTTATACCTTTGTGAGGGATTAAAATAGTTGTGTCATAATTCAATTATAACTTAATTCTGTAAAACATACTTTATAGCAATTAGGGTTATTAAGAGACTAAAACGTTCTAAAGAAAACTGATGAAGAACGACAGCATGCTTGGCCAATTTGAATCACAGCAGAAGAAGAGATCATATCAAAGTAAGAAAAGTTTTCAAAGTTCCATGTTGCTACAGATATTTAAGCAACGTTGCGAATGCGTTACCTAACATATGAATTGCTAAGGTACTGCCTATAGCTCAACGATTCAATTATTTTTTAAAATTTTCTTTCCTCGTCTAAGTCCAAAAAGACAAATATATATTTTTGCATTTATGTATTTTATTATAATGGAATATAAGTTTATGGAGTATATTTGGAAATAATAGAACATACATCATGATGTTGTATTGTTTTGAAACATATTATTAAACACGGAGAATGCATAGAATGTTTTTATTGTAGATATATAAAATTATTTATTTGATTGGTTTTTGCTGAAGAGCAGAAAAAATGACTAGCATGGAGAATGTTTATGTTTCACCTAGAGAAAAAGACATTCAGCGAGAAAACGAAAAACCTATACTGTTAATCCAGCCGTTTGACCCCGATTTGCCAGATGAATTACATAATAAAGTGAGAATCATATATCCAACACAAGAAATAGAAGAAGTGTATTATTTTAGACGCCATAATAGATATAATGATGAAATACTCCCGGAAAGTGATGATGGCAGTGTTTCAAATATTACCTGTTTTGAACTGGAAGCTAATGAGTGCAAGTGCAATAGTGAAAGTATTAGTGATACATCTGTTATACAATTATTTAATGAGTATACACCAAATTCAGTATTATTATGTGAAGCATGTTCTGAACATAATGAAAATGAAAATGATCACAACTGTTTGCTGGAGTATGATTACGAAATATTACAAAAGGTGTGGACGATCTTAATTAAACGTGAAATGAGAAAGAAAAAGAAAGTAGAAATGTTTTTAGAGAAAGATAAACAATTATTTAATTCTGTAAATGAACAATGAGACACTGTAGCATATGCAATTGATTGTGTAAGAATAGAAGAACTTGAACTGTTAACTATATTATTTTATAAATGGATCAATTCGTAGTATTGTAATATTACAAACATTGGACTCTAACAACTGAATTATCAGTGAAAGTAGTGTATTGTTTTCTTCAAAAGAAATAAATAAACTGATCTGGATGAGAGAAAAATATACAAAATGTAGCACCACAAAGGTATAAAATTCTGAGCTTTACTTTTGATTGGTACAAAAATGAAATAGACCACCCAAATTTATGAGTGTAATACAAAATGGTATAAAAATACCGAGCTTGTAATAATGGACCTTCGTGGTTGGTACAAAACTAAAAGGAGCTTTTTCGCTTTGCTATAAAAGTGAATAGGTTAGAAAAATTTATTCCTTTGTTTGTTTCAGTAGCAGAATATGGGCTTTCTTTGTTTTTCTCTGGTTTGTACAGAAAGTAGACCTTCTCCGCTTTTTTAATTGAAAACAAAATTTATTCATTCTTCAATAGGTCACTCAAATTTAATAGCACAAAAAGGTATAAATTGACCTTCTTTGCTTAAGCCACTCAAATTTATTCTTTCCTTTTTCTGATTGTTACAAAAGTGAATAGGTCACACAAATTTATTCCTTTGTTTGTTTAAATAGTATAACATGGTCAAGAAATTGGGTAGACCAAAAACAAAAAGCTGTAACATGCTGAGCTATTTAAAAATGGTATTTCCTTGCTTTTTTCGGTTTGATACAAATTTTACAAAAAGGCATAAAATTCTAAGCCAGTTAAAAATGGTTCTCGTTGGTACAAAAGGAAATAGGACACCTCCATAAATGGCACAAAAAGTATAGAATGCTGATCCTTCTTCTCCTTTTCTGGTTAGTACAAATTTATACCTTCGTTTACTTGATTAGTACAAAGTGTTAATTCTTTCCTTTTTTTCTGTTTGGCTAGTTAAAATGACCATTCTTTGATTTTCTTCTGATTGGTACAAAAATAAAATTTCGTTTATTGGAGTAGTACAAAATGGTATAAAGATCTGAGTTAGTTAAAATGGTCCTTCTTTACTTTTCTCTCTGGTTCATACAAAGCTAAATACTCCATCCAAATTTGAGTAAAATGGTTCATGTTCGCTTTTTCAAATTTAGCCCCTCGTTTTGTTTAAATAATACAACATGCACTAGAAATTCTAAGCTAGATAAAAAATGGCATTTCTCCTTGGTACAAAATGGAATAGATCACTTAAATTTATCCCTTCCTTTATTTAAATAGTTAATATGGCATATCTTTGCCTTCTTTCTTCTTACTCCATCCAAATTAGTTTTTGCGTTGTAGAAATTCTGCGCTAGTTAAAGAGGTCTTTCTTTCGCTTTTTCTTTCGTTTATTTGAGTAATACAAAATGATTAAAAAATGTATCGAGATGCCCAGGATAAGAAAATTCTAGTTATATATATATATATATATATATATATATATATATATATATATATATATTTGTAATTGAAACTTAGTACGTAATCTCATGCGTGGAATATTAAACTTTACGCTTATAATCAATGTTAAATTTCTTTTCAGTGTTAATCTTAGATCTTCGTTTTCATTATGAAGTGTTTACTGTAATTTTGATGAACCTCATTTACATCATTTACCCGATTTTGACTTTATTTGAATTTCCAGGATATGACATGATAAATTTTATTCCAAGAGAAAAGTTTAGAAAGGAAAGTAGGGTAAGCCTTAAACGGTTGAAACAGACATTTCCTTGTCGGTTAATAGTATGTGCAGGAATGTCATGTGAATAGTATATCTTCCGAACGAAAGCAGTAATCTTTTTATTTATGAAGGAACTATATGAACAGATATTCTGATGGTGAACGGTCGCTTTTCCCCCATATTAATGTATATGCGGAAAAATGTTTAACTTCTATATTTTGTTGTAATTTCTAATTAACATTCTTTTCGTCTTCTTTAGACCACTGAACGACCGTAGGGGAACTTCTTCGGGTTGGATATTTTATGGGGATGAATATACTTTTTTAAGGGAGGCAATATTTCTTGGAATTGCAGATCTCTTGCAAAAATGGATGTGTCTAATCAATTGGATATTCCGTAGCTAACTATATTTTCGCCATCAATCGCAAAATATAGTTTTCGTTTTCTTTTCTTTCCCTATAATAACCCGTAACTAAGGATGTGTATTCTTGGGTTAAATATTTTGAGTATATTTGATGTCTAGTAATATTTTGGTGAATATTTTAACGTTTATGGATCGTAACTATATTGTGTACTTGTATGCTAATGTGTTGTAATGTTTATTTTTCATGTTAATCTTGAGAAAATTGTATTTTAGTTCCAGTATATCCTAGAAACTATCCGAATTCGATATAGATTCCGAAAATATTATTTTCTCAACAGTATGAAGCCATAACGTTTTATAAAAATTATTTTCTGTCTATTTTATATGCTCGGTGACTTGGAAGTTTAATGTGTCAGTAAGACCATTTTGAAAATTTTGTAGCGAAGATGCCTAAGAAAATTTAACTGTCGTGGTATGATATAACTGCTTCGTAGGGAATTTAATTTTAATGTATCAGACCGACCAGGAAGTTGTACTGTCGTTGACAATATTCTTGTTTTGTATCCCATGTTTTCTTTTAATAGGTCTCATGTATTTTGTCTTATAGAGACATATTTCACGATGCTACGAGAGAATTTGTATCTTGTGTGTTCACACATCTTTATCCAGGCGGATGATGTACGTTATGTTCCAGGGAACATACGTGTATTTTACTGAATATTAGTGTTGATATTTCAGCTATTTATAGAAACATTTTTAAGTGCCTATGGTTGCAGGCCTTTTTACGTTTCTGATTTTGCATCGTTGGAAACGATTGCATATTTTCTGTGTAAGTACGTGTAGTATTACACATTTTTCCCACCTATGGTTTTGGTCAATTCATGGCGTAATGACCATTTATTTTCAGGAATGTTTGGACTAGTGAGTCAACTTACTTGATTCAGACCTTCGAAAATCTTGGATCAATACTGTATAGTTTTCAACGCTTTATTAATAAATCTCTTGCAGATAATACCCACATGTTGTGGTAACCCTACAATATTTACGTTTTTGGAAGTGAACAACAACCATTATTCTAGGCCTAAGCTAATAATAACTTTGTTTCAGAATGAATCATTTGTTACATTGAGCATTATCAAACTAAAGTATCGATTTTTTCATGACTTTTTCAAGCAGAGTCATTTTTATCTTATGTCGTGCCGAATTTTCTTAATACATGTCAACGAAATCACGATCTTTTTCTTGATATATAGAATCATGATTGTTTCTTGGAATCACTATGAACGTCATTTTTGACACTTAAGTTTATTTTATTTATTTTGGAAAAACGATTTTTCATTCTTTTCTGCCAAAGAACACAAGGCACAGTTAAAAAAAGGACATACAGGTGAAAATATTATTTTGTTTGTATATTATTAGTTTATCATGTGTTTACATTTTCATTCATTTTACTTTTTCAATGATTTTTATATTTTTCAAATATATTATAGTAATATTGAAATTTTGACAATAATTTTAACATTTTAGTACCTTTAATATTTTTGCTATTTGCATATTCAATCATATTCTAATATTTTAAATACAGATATCAGTATATTTTAAAAAGAATATATTTACTTATTTTCATTGCAATGTTTGATAATTTTTAAGCCGATATTTTCATGAATAGTTATTGAGTGTGTATATTTACTTCATATTACACAAAATAAAGTGATCGAAACGGAACACTTAAACATTTTACGAAAGTATTTATGTGTTAAAAAGGTAAGAATTAAATAGCCCTATAATACGTTTACTCCATATTACACAGAATAAAGTGATCGAAACGGAACACTTAAACATTTTACGAAAAGAATTTATTAGTGTTTTTTTTTTTTAAAAAAAAGAAGCATTTAAATAGCCCTATAGTATATTTACTCCATATTGCACAAAATATAGTGATCGAATCGGAACACTTAAAACATTTTACGAAAAGTATTTACAAGTGTTTAAAAAATAATTTCAATAGCCCTACAAACAGGTGAAAATCTTATTTTGTTTGTATATTATTAGCTTTTGCGCATTTTTGGCGAAGTTATTATACAGGTTTTATAACCATACCTCGTTTCTCACACCAGTGTTTAAAAAACTCCCCTTCACTCCTCACCAACTCACCGTTGGAGAAACATGGAGGATACTCACACTGGAAGTCCGCATGGTTTCAGCATGTGAAGAAACGGAAGATAAGGAAACCCTTCTGCACCAATTGTTCAAGAGGATCTTATTACCTTATGTAACACTTGAATTGGATACTGCTCACGCAGGAACCTCATCATGTTGTAGTCAGTGAGCAAGTTATTTAACTATTTTAAATAGCGCGTTTTCAGGTGAAAAACCATTCAACCTTTATGCACGTAAGTCTCACACCATATGATAGTGTTGACAACTAACTGATTTTAAATTTTTGGTGAAAAACCTAATTTTATTTGAATGTTATTATCCGGCCAAGGGTCCTCAACCTGTCTACGTGTGCACTTGACAGGTTGTTCCCTTCACGGACGTCAAATCTATAACCGCCACAAGGTTATAGAAGGATTTTTTGTGGACACTCTGTATATTTCGTAAAGACAGTGATCATTGTTTTCGATTTATACTTTATTCTGCCACGCTTATAAGTTCTTTCTTCGGTGGGAATTGCTTCTTTCCCACACAATTGGACAAAGAAGTCTTTCATCGGTTTTTCATATATATATTTAAACGTTGCTTTTGGTGAGAACATTCCAGCGAATGACAAACCATTTCAGTGCTTCTCACTGACTTATTATATGCACATTATATATTATATAGTTATTTGGAACGGAATTAAGTGCTTTCTTTAATCGCTTATGAAACATTGCAATAGATTAGAGCAGACCAGACCAGAACAGGTATTCAAGTGACCAAAGTGGTACCAACTGCGTTGTTTCTTAGCTCGTTATCTGTACTTTCTGACGCCAGAGTTATCGCCGTGTCTAGTACATTATAGGCAATTGACTAAAGTTAACATAAATTATTTTCCGTATTCAGTTTGTATGTGCATACAGCTGAGTTAACTGAGTGATTTTTGGAATAAACTGCCAACACTTTTCAGTTGACCATTGCAGCCCGTACCTTGAGCTTGGGTGTTCAGGGAGTTCGACTCCGATACTGTACGTAGCCACCACGCACGTTGCGTCGGGAACCAAGTACGAGTGTGTGTTAAGGGGCACAAGCTATTAGTCGGTGAAGGACGTTTTCTTTCGGCTAGCCCCTACTAGTGAAGTCCCAGGTCCGCAGACCTTGTGCGTACATGTAAGTTATATACGCGCCCTCCAACATCAGCATTCTACTTTGGAGAATTTCTTTTTTAATTTGCTGAATATTCATCTTTACGCTGCAGGATTGTTCAGCGTAACAACTGGATTCATCGTGGGACGATCCAAAAAACTTTTCCCCAGTGCTAACCCCCCAAGTATGTCAATCGTGTGAGAGAAGCATTTAGTGAAATCCGAATTATAATCTTATATATTTAAAGGGCTATCGCGCACTGAAAAGGCAAAGTGTGATTTCAGTGACGAAAATCATTATACATATTCAGTGTTCAGTGTTGTGTCCATTCCTCTTCGCTATTGTTTGTATATAATAGTGTTCTAATAAATAAGTATAGTGTCATTTAATCCA